>NC_044187.1:31295674-31611113 GCF_900880675.1 Sparus aurata | reverse complement strand
TCAGGTGCCAGCTGCTCGCTCACTTCAGGTATCAGCTGCTCGCTCACTTCAGGTGCCAGCTGCTCGCTGACATCAGGTATCAGCTGTCCGCTAACATCAGGTGCCATTTTCTGCTGGAAAAGGAAACCGGAAAAAAATTAAAACAATTATGATATAGGTGAAATCTCAAGACACAATGAGATCAGTTTCATCTGAAAATGACTAAAACAACTATTATTAACATTAAACAAATTGTACCTGTCTGCGCCAAGGCCAGTCTGAATCCCCGTAATTGTAAGTTATTTCTTCACCTGGGGCGATGTCTCTTAGGGCAAACAGGCAAAGATGTGGCATCCCACCAACATCAATAGCTTTTATCTTGCAGTTAGGCTTGATGTGGTCGTCGTTCACAAGCCTTCCCAGTGACTTGTCTTCAACAGATGCATCAAGACTTAAGGAAAAGAATACTGATGTTAAGAGTAGAAGTAACCTACTTTGTTCGGATACAGTGTTAAGAAGGGCACGTTTTATTTGAAAGTTGAGCAAGCAATTGAGGTAGCTTGCAGCAATATACATTTACAGTATTACCAGGGTGGTGAGTCTCTTGCATGGTTTGTTAGAAATTGGGATATCCTTAGGTTAACAGGTCATCAAAGCTTATCTCCTAAAACTATTGTAATGTATTACACCTGCCAACAAAAGCATATTTATTATAACTTACCACCAACATCCCCCTTTCCATTTGAAGTCAAACAGGAATACTGCTTCTGTGTCATTGTAGTTCTTTGTAAGAAGACCATCTTGTTTGAAAAGTTTACCACGGTATTCAAGCACAAAATCTCCTTGGTTGAAAACCTCCACAGCAAGCACACCTCGACCTTTAAAATAAGAAAAAACAGGAAGTCACTTTCATTCTAAAACCAGCTGCTGGAGACTTGACAAGCTGAGTTGCAGGTGACAACCTCAGCCGATTTCAGTCGAGATGAAACGGGCCAGTTCACACTGCTGCAACGTTTACCGTAAATTCCAGACTGTAAGCCAGTACTTTTTTTCCACGATTTGAACCCTGCGGCCTATAATATGATGCAGCTAATTGATAGATTTTTACGGGCTAACGGCCTCCAGGGGGACGTTAACACCTTAGATGTCCTTACCACAATTACCCATTAACCTCAATGTCCCAATTCCAAATGTTGCATTATAGCTGCATATGAAAAACAATACGAAAGGATCTACCATGTTAAATCAAGTTTATTTAACATTTCATTTCTTTTCATTAATTGTATATATTAGGAATCGAGGAAAACATCAATACCTATAGAGAAATACTGCTGTAGCATGACTTTTCTGTACTCTGTATTTTAATCTAGAATAGTTTTTATATAAATTACACAAAATATGATATGTTTTACCTATTTCAGCCATAAGCGGTCATAATGACCACACATCATTTCGCAGGGTTTCATTGTTGCATTTTTTGCGCGGTTTGCCTTTTTCATTGTTTCTCTTGTCTCTAACTTTGTTAGCGGTCTCCAGCTGTGCTTAATCGTGAATTTACTTGTGAGTTAATTACTATATAGTTGTATTATATATCCTGGTTGCCACCATGGGCAAACAAAAACTAGAGTTCCCCCTCTGTGAAACAGCGAGCGTAGCTGTTCAGCACAAGGTGCTTAAATGATGCGACTCTGACTCTGTAGCAGGGGAAAGCCGAGGAAGAATGTCTGCATCCTGAGCACCTAGGCACCTTTAGTGGGGTGAGGCAAAACCCGAGTCTGTGATGTACTACAACAACGCCAAGTACGGCGTGGACATCCTGGACCAGATGGCGAGGGCGTACTCTGTCAAAGGCGGTACGCGAAGATGGCCAGTGGCGGTCTTCAATAACACCCTCGACCTGGCTGGCATCAATCCCCGCATCTTATTCAAGGAGCAGCAGGAGAGCCCGGAGGAAAGTCCTCTTTATTGTCCTTTTTATTTTTAATTTTCTTGTTCAGAGTTTTCTGGTCTGACTGGAATGAACCCGCCACTGTGGCTGGTAAATGAATCAATTCACCCGCCAGCACACAAATTCACCCGCATTTGGCGGGTGCTAATTTCCATCCCTGGTGAACACATAGAGAG
Organism: Sparus aurata; assembly: GCF_900880675.1. Taxonomy (NCBI): domain Eukaryota; kingdom Metazoa; phylum Chordata; class Actinopteri; order Spariformes; family Sparidae; genus Sparus; species Sparus aurata. The sequence goes on along the minus strand of NC_044187.1, from coordinate 31,609,010 downwards.
CAGACATGGACACCTGCGGCTTATAGTCAGGTGCGGCCTATATATGTACATTTTTTTTTTTTACTTAAAAATTAAGTGGTGCAGCTTATATTCAGGTGCGCTCTGTAGTCCGGAATTTAAGGTATCTGCAACGTTCTAAAAGAGTTTTGTTTCGTCTCATCGCAAATCTTTGGTCTGAACTGGGCTTACAACACCAAAGTCACACAAAAACACTAACTAATCAGGCAGGTAGTGGTAGACTAGCAACTCCCATATTTTGAAAAGACTTTAACTAAATATAACCAAATTGCTCTAAAAAGTTGTCTAACCCAGCTTTAAAATGTAAATGCCAGTACAAAGTAGCCTTGTGTAAATGAGATATGCATAGGAAGCAATGATGAATTTTGAATTTGCACAGTGTAATTCAACATTATTATTAATAGGGTGTGTACAACTGACACTAACACTACTTGCAAAATGTAAGAACTTACCTTTGTATGGGCTGATAAAATGCTCTGTGAGACCAGCCTTGTCAGTTTTCAGTTTAATGTGTTGTTCGGCATCCTGTTGAGGACGGACCCGTCTTCTCCTCACAGATCTCTCCATTATCACTTCATTGCCAGCCATATCATCTGTTTAACAGAATATTTCATGTATAATTAACATATGTGAGCCACCAAGTTAAGCTAACATACATTTATTAGTTTCCTTTATACCAGGATAGAATTTTTATGTTGATAGCTTAGTCATAAACAAATGCAGGCTTTTTACCCTCATAATCAAATCTCTTAAGTAGCAAATGCAGTGGATTTACCTGGAGGACAGCTGTCGTGATACCCTTCTCTCACACACACTCGTTATTTTATTATGCACACAAGAATATATCTATATATATAGTAAATCATATTCCTAACATCAAAATACGGAGTGAGGTTAAGAAAGAATTTAGAACACTGACTGTATTTGTCAGATTTTAAGATACTGGCACAATAAGATAAACAGTTAAATGACTGGGGACAGAGCAGATTGAAATATCGCTTTCTACATATTTACATGTTTATGCTCGTTGAACAGGTATATTGATAAAGCACTGGCATTTTTCTCCTAAAGGTTTATTGCACTTACAGTAAAGAGCATAGCATAAGGAGCTCCTCTCCTCTCTGTGTCTGAGCTGTCAGCCCTGACAGAGAGGAGCAGAGAGGCTGCAGCTTGAGAAATTACACAAAACCTTAAAAAAAAAAGTACAGATAAAAGAACCTATCATGTCAGAGCTTATCAATACTACTGTCTTTAATAATTTAGTCCATAATTTGACCGGTGCCCATCCTACCACTCCCTGCTACCTAATCTCATGCCAAGCAATTCCTGAAAGTTGTTAACCCTGCTAATATTACCTTGAAATGACAGTCTTGATGGTGGCTTAATACAGTTCAGTTATTCTGATGTTTAATAAGGCTATCCATCACCAGAACAACTTGCTAGCTTGTTTTCTATCCAGCTTACTTAGCAAGTGTGTAACTAGCTAGCTAACGTTAGCTAGCTTTCTGGATAAATATCAATTTATTGTTACCAACTTGACAGAAAATGGTCAGTTTCACATTTTTCTATGAGTTCACTGTCATAACATGACTGGATGAACCACATGGCATAAAAACCTGATACATTTTCAAAAGAAACGTCAAGTTTGTTTACCTTAAAGGCTGCTCCTCATGACATCTCCCTTCTGTCAGTCTGCAGCATGCAGCTCACGCACCTCATGGTGGGGGGGGGCGGGGCTCACGCACCTTATGGGGGGGGGGGGGGGGGGGGGGGGGGGGGGTCTCGCGCACCTCATGCAGGAGGGGAGGGGGGCTGGTAAACTTAACTTTCTATCATGACCACTTCCTATTAGTTGATTTTGGATTGATCAATTTATTGAATGAGTTTGTAATGTGTGTTTAGTTTATAAATATTCAACAGTGACAATAAGATATAAATAAATAATATAGGCAACAGTTCATCCCTATAGGAATTATCAATTTGCCTACAGTATATTAGATAGGTACACCTGCTTGTGTGTCCATAGTGATGGCAAAAGTGGGTTGGGAACAGTGTGCCCTTGTAAAACCTCCTCTCCTCAGTGGCAGATCTTCCTCTTGCTGACTGATCACTGATGATTCCCCCATTGGAGACCTGAATGCTAATCCCATATGTTACTATCATGCACATGTGCATTGATGAAATGATGATGATGATGACTTTACCTGCACCTGCTTTCACATAGCACATAGCCTGCTGTATGTACTGGCTAGCTATTCAAATTATACTATGTACAATTCAGTTCAAATCAAAGCATTTATTGTTATATGCACAGTTAAAACCAAGTTTCCCTGTACAATGAAAGTCTTACTTTGCCTTCCACTCTGAATGCCATTCAAAATACAATAAAATAAATTAAGATATTTGGAGAAATAAATAAATAAAAGTATCCGAAGAACACAATAGTCTGTGTACAATATATACTTTACAATATTAACATACAATATACAGTAACAGCAACTAATATCTGTGCAAAGTCTGTCCAAGGGAATCTGTGTTGAAGTAGGGGCAGTGGATTAGATCTATTGATCAGTCTGATGGCCTGAGGATAAAAACTGTCCCTCAGCCTAGAGGTCCTGCATCGTTTGTACCTTCTGTCAGAGGGCACATGTGTGAAAAGCTTCTGTTGCAGTTTGGGGGAGTCTTTGATGATGATGTCCTGCATAGATGGTAGGGGCACCTTGACAATCCTCTCAGCAGTTTTTACCACTCTCTGCAAGCATTTGTGGTCCATGTCAATGCTGTTCCCATATCACACAGTGATGCAGCTGGTCAAGATTCTCTCTGATGCAACTGTATAAGATGCTGTTGTGTCGATCTTACAGTTCATAATACAACTGTTGAATCTCCTTACAAAATATATATGATAGAGGTAACAGCCAACAGTCTCTGTGTTGTGTTTTGATGTTGGTGTGGGACCAATGGCTGACAGTTGGACAGTTAACTCTAACAAAGAAGCACAGACAGCTCCAATGTCGATGTCCGATTACACAAAGATGCTACTGATACAGATGGATAAGTACACATAGATTATCACTCCGGATGTCAGTACAGCTACTGTCTCTGTCAGATAGGCTATGAATATTTACAGGTTTTCATTTAACATTATGATGCGGATAGCTCATACCAAGCCATCTAATTGGTTGTTAGCCTTGACATAATACCTGTATATCATGGCAATGACATCTAATTACTTTACACAACTCAGTATCATTCAGTATCACTACGCATTGTTTAACCTGGTCTGCAGTGTTGGAGGAGGCTCGTGGGCGGCGGGCCAACAGGACTAACAATGGAGCTAGCAGGGTTGATAACCAGTTTGCAGTCAGGTGTTGTGCCTGCTTACAGAGCAACACAGCCAGAGCTTGCCCTTGTGAGCCTTCCCACTTTGCCAGACAGGCACAAACTCTGCAGCAGTTGCTGAGACTATGCTAGTCTGCAGCTAAAGTTATCTGGAGTGGCTGTGATATCTAACGTAGCTTAGTGGCAACATCTCTCTAGAGACACCCTGTCTGTAACAGCAGAACAGCCAACACAAGCCATCGTACCTTATATTATTGCTAGTGACAAATACACTTGATTGATTGACTGATAACACAGGTTATGAGGTTGGGTTGACTGCAGGGATAAGGTTAAACTGGCAGGCTAGGCTAGGATAAGCTAACAGGGCAGCAACAGGCTAAGTTAAGTCAAGAAAGTACACTGCATAGCAAATGCCAGCCAGGTGGGCCTATTTCTTTGTAGGAACAATGCTTTATGGATGTTTTTTGATAATAGAAATAGTTTAAATTGGAATCTGTCCATCATTTTAATATTGCGATACTTGGTAATTATTTGATAAAAGCAACAGCTGTCTTCAGGCCATGATAATTTGGGATTATATCCCAGCTAAGGGGCGTTGTTCGACCAAACGCAAAGATTTTGCTATAAGAATTAGTAACCATTTAAAAATCAAATTATGTATTTAACATGCAAGAGGAAAATGTTACACTGAGAATCCTCAGGACATGCCAAACCTCCTCAGTCTCCTTAGAAAGTATAACCGCTGTGGTGCTTTCCTGACCAGCTGGGTGATGCTATCTGTCCAGGTTAGGTCATCAATGATGTGTGACAGTGACAGTGATCCAGCCAATGACTGTGGTGTTGTCAGCAAAGGATAGTGTTGTCTTTGTGTGAGGCAACGCAGTAGTAGGTGAGCAGTGTGTAGAGCATTTGGCTCAGTTCGTGTGGGGTGTCAGTGTTCATCATCACATTGTTTAAGGTTAGATTTCTTCACTGGCAATCTCAGAGAGTGTGGGGTTTATGCCAAAGTTGTACAGTTGGTTTGGGAGTTTGTGGGGGAGGAGGAGACTGAGCTGAATTGGTGAAGAACATTCTGATGTAAGCCTCTTTGTTTTCCAGGTGTGCAGATCTGCAGAGATAGTATCCTTAGCGGATCTGTAGATACTGTAGGGGGTCCAGTGACTCAGGTATATTACTCTGGATGTGTGCAAGAACCACTCTCTCCAATCACTTCATTATGATTGAGTGAGTGCAACTGGCCCGCTGTCATTCACACAAGGGACTGGGCTCCTGTTGGGGACTGGGATGATGCTGGTGCTTTTAAAGCAGGTTAGGTCTGTGGACGGTGCAAGGGACAAGTTAAAAATGGAGGTGAATACTGATACTCAAAGGCTCATCCACATCCTTATTGCTAAACACATACCCTATAGGCTTGAAAACATACGTCAAGCTTGAGAACTGCATCTGCCATATAAAGAAACATATACCATTTGCATCTATTCATGTACATCTAGTGTAGTTATTATGACAGTGATCAAAGCAATTGACTTAAAAACACAGAGGACAATTGAATTAGTCTCTTTTGCTTCACATACATTTTTTGTTAAATCGATAACAAACCATTCTATAAAATACTATTTGTCCTAGAGCATCTGGGTCCATGTGAGCACCTTTAAAAACACAACTCTCTAACTGTGATTTATGAATGATTTACTGTGAATGCCATTCATGCATATCAGCTGCAATGCTTGGTAGGGTTTTGAGAAATAGGCTGACCACGGTAATGGTAGCCACATGCTGCTGATACCTTGCAATGCATAGGAATGTATATTTACTTAGCTAATTATGCTAACATTGGCTATACAGAAGTGTGTGAAAAGGATTAGGAATTTCCTAATTTACAGTGTAAAAAGTAGCTCCACAATTACACTGAACATGAGCAAAGGCTACATACATGCTATTGTAGTGCTAGTTATATTGCATTTTTTCACAGTTTTTCACTGTGAGGAAGTGGTACCAGAATGCCATGTTGAATGTGAGAACTGTTTTTTACAAGTGACTGATATACTGTTGTCAAAATATCCCTATTATATACATACAAATTGTGATTTTTTAAATTTGTGATGCAAGAATGTGATATCAGGAGATAGAAAACTGTAAACTTTTGAAATGGGCATATTATTTTATACTCTATATACTGTATAATATATATATTTATATATATATATATATATATATATATATATATACAGTATATATATAGATATATAGATATATAGATATATATATACATATATATATAGATAGATAGATAGATATAAGATACATATATAAATATAAGAAGAAAGTCAAGAGCTATAGGTAGCCTGTATTTTGACTGATAATAAAGATATATACCTTTAAGATGTGTGTGTGTATATATATATATATGTATACATACATATATATATATATGTATACATATATATATATATGTATACATATATATATATATATATATATATATATATATATATATATATATATATATATATATGTATGTATACACACATATATATATCATAAATGTATATATCTTTATTATCAGGCAAAATACAGGCTACCTGTAGCGCTTGACTTTAATCTATCTATCTATCTATCTATCTATCTATCTATCTATCTATCTATCTTTATTATATCTTTATTATCAGGCAAATTACAGGCTACCTATTAGCTCTCTATTTGCCAATTCACATCCTCAAAGCAGTTAGCATGTTGCGTTAGCATGTAGCGCTAGCATGCTAACGCTAGCTAACTCATTTTAACACTTTGCTGATGCTCTGCTATGGAAATGTTAATTTTAGAGCCAAACTTTATTTTGCTAGGCTATCATGATCTGTTTAAGCTGCTCAGTGACTTTTTGGCTTTCTTCTATCTATCTATCTATCTATCTATCTATCTATCTATCTATCTATCTATCTTTATAATCAGGCAGAATGTGGACCGCCTATGGGGTCCTAGACAATTCCACACACTTCCACTAGGGGCAATGTAGAGGGATACACAGATTGAGTGGGGGGGGTGGAGGGGGGCGCACACACACACACAGAAAGTCTGAAATAAGTCACTTTTAGGGACAACTGAGATTTTAAGAAAAAAACACATTCTGGAGCATGCTGAATACGATTGAATGGAAATCTAAATGGGGACGGTGGTTTTGGTCCCCAAAGGCAAAGGCGTCCCCAAACAACTGGTGTGTGTGCTGGTTAAAGTCCCCAATCTAGGCTTAAGTAAGTGCACACACACACACACACACACACACGGTCGCACACAGCCACAGGCGCAGAAGAGGTGCAGAGATGCTGGAGCATTCATAACAGGCTCACAACAGAAATAGGCCCTATAATTTACCTGTGCTAAATGCAGCTTTTTAGTAAGTGCCAAAGCGACCAGCAGCCTCCTACTCTTGCTCTCGCTCCTCCTCGCCCCTCCTGCCCCAGATTGTAATTGTCTCCTGAAAGAGCACACAGTAAATAAAGCTAATGCAATATATTCTCCGGGAGTTCGTCTTGTGATGTAGTGCCGTTCTTTTGGCTTCGCCAGAGAACTAAGTTTTTTTTTGCAATTGAACTTGGGGGCTGGTTAGATGAATAATGGCTTTTCTGAAATAGTTTCAAGGTTAGCGTTCGCTGAAAAGGACACACTCTCACATCTGAAGTCCATTTTCCCTCGCGCGGAAAATATACACAGCGCCTCCGACCGGGGATTTTTATTTATTTCTTTACTTTTCCCCCTGCTTTAGTGTTACTTTTTGCTTATAAAACACAAACACACACACACACACACACACACACACACACACACACACACGCATGCAAAGTCTCTCTCTCACCTCTGTCACCTCCCTCCCCTCACCTGAGCGGCCCCCTGCACGAGCCGCCATGACATCTCCTTCAGCGCTTCCTCCACTCTTTTTTTCTTTGTACCAACAGTCCTCTTGCCTACCTGCCATCATCTTTTCTCACATCCCTAAGTGCTGCTTTCCCCTCTCCACCCTCTCAGGCAGCTTCCCACTGCTGTCTCCATGGCGTAGTGATGGTCACCATGGCAACTGTCAGGCGAATGGAGGGTGGCTCACAGGACTGCATTGGGTAAGGGGGGGGGGACTTGTGGAGGTAAAGGGACCACTGTGGTATGTTGAAAGCATTTGGCAGCGGTACACTGAGGCAGCACATTATCAAACACCTCTGAAAGCTCCAACACACACACACACACACACACACACACACACACACACATGCATGCAGTTCACATAAAAAAAAACATACATACCACTACTGCTTACAGTGTGAGCATACATACATCCCTTCTCTCTCTCTCTCTCTCTCTCTCTCTCTCTCTCTCGCTCCGACACACACACATGCACACACACTTAACAGGCACAAAGAAGCTCTCAGTGCAAGAGCATTACAGTTGAGAGGCTTACGAATGGAAATAGGGGTTTTAAGACTACCTGTGGATCCCCATACAAAGAAAGTGAACTAATGTAAAATTGGCTTAAACGGAGAGGGAAACGCAACACGCGATTTCACGAAGCCTAAACTGCAGCGGCGAACTGAAAAGGAGTCCCTTTTTTTGCTGGAATGAAGTTGAGAGAGAGAGGAAAGTGCCTATTACCTGTACCTGAGGAAAAAAAAAAAAACTAACTCCCAGCTATTGTTTTATTTACCAATCTCTCAGGCTCCGTCTCCTTATTTTCTCTATCTGCGGCTGAAATCCCGGTATGCAGCTGAGCTCCCTATGCAGAGAGATAGGATTATATTGGACAGGTTGGTCAATGGAGGTAGAAGATGAGAAACACAAGCAAGAGATAAAAGAAAAGGAGAAAAAATAAAACAATCAGAGGGTTTGGCAGAAGTGCCGAGGAATGTACATAGCAACGGATAGTTGAGACTGACGGAAAAAGTATACTGAGGCAGGTGGACAGACAGGCCAAGAAAGTGTCAGACATGTTAATAGGTGGTTGTCAACCAGCCAAGCAGTCATAATCCATAATTCCATCCTCCTGCCACCCAGATGAATGTATTTAGAACCTGTTTTCATTAACCTTGTGGACCCTTATGTTAGTGCGCTGCATATATGCAACACTTGCAAATTCACTCAGGGCCACACACACACACACACACACACAAACACACACACGCGCTCACAGCTCAGAGCTCACAGCTCAAATTCACTTGCACCATGTAAGCCTAATGACTGGAGTTTATTTGTGCACGGACACGTAAAATGGTCGACCAGCCGGTGCATAATTTCTGCGAGGCCTGACTTGTTAGTGCCAGGCCATATTTTAATCGACCGACAGACTCCACATGAATGCTGGCTCGGGTGATAGGGACGGTGGCATTGGGTGTGAAAAATAAATACATGAGTGTGAATGACACTGACAAACGGCAAGTATTAAATAAATAATTACTTGATTGAATGAATAAAAGGATGACAAAAAAAAACTCAACATTTAAATATGCCAAGTACTCATACAGAATTAAATTCCACTAGGATCAAGGTCAAACCCATCCTGACACGGTTCTGTTGCGTTTCTTTCTTTCTTTCTTTCATTTCTTCAATGCAGTCCATTTTGTTTTGAAATACCACAAAAACCCTTTTTTTTTTATTTCATAACCATAACAACCCAGAGCTCTTTAAGGACCCAAGTAAGCTCTCGTTTCCCTCCAGAGGGTTTTATTTTTGAAATTCATGCATACTTCACTTCCCCATGGGAGGCTCCTGTTATTGTCGGGGGCTTTTATTTTGAAAATATGAGTATATTCCACAGCCCCCATGTGAAGCATTAGTTGCCACATGGGAGCTTAAATTTTTAAATCAAAGCCTGCTAACAGAGCACCCTCTTCAGATTCTGTTACCACCTGGGGGTTTTACTCTGAAAAGCTGTGTGTCTGTATCAATTCATATTCTGCAGGTGTGGACACATGTGTATACATGACATAGAGAAAGAAGTCACACCCATACCGTGTGTGGACACAGTTAAACCAGTTGCCACTGAACATTGTAATATAACTTGCTGTAAACAATAGTATGACATTTCAGTCAGGACCACGGCTCCAGGCCCCTGGTGTTTTCAGTGCTGACTCACTGACACCTGAGGAAACAAAGACGTTGTTAGCAAAAACGCCATTACATACTTCTCTGTAAATACACCTCTGAAATACTTGTATTAGATGCACCATCCAGAACAAGACCAGGATCAAAACCAAGCAAGGTGAAGCAGCAGCTTTGAGTTTTTATGCTGCCCACCTGTGGCACAAGCTTCCTGAACACTTGAGGTTTGCTAAAACTCAGTGCGTTTACATGACACTCAAGAAAACCGAATTACTGCGTTAGTCTGACTATGTTCGGATTTTTAAGATGCATGTATACACCTTTGTCTGACTAAAATCGGACCGGATCGGATTTCTCATAGTCGAATTACACAACGTAGATTATTCGATTGAAAGTCGCATTACTCCTGCATGTATACGTCTCCAGCGGTTCGGATCGGATTTTGCGTTCTGCGCAGGCGCGAGATTTTTCCCCGGGGCCGTGAGCCGGAAGTAGACGGACGGCGCCGGCGTCTTTCCTTCGAAATCACCGCAAGAAAGAGCGCCATTGTGCACCTACTGTGTGTAATTATCATGTACACCATATACGAAGTGTACAAAGATGTAGCTTCGTCTCGCTCTTCGTACGCCATCTTTCTTGAATGCCGAGGCAGCTGGTGACGTAAAGAGGTCAGCCGGAGGTGGCCCCGTTAACACTAGTTGAAATGGGTACAGCGCCACCTAGCGTACCGGGGTATGACATGCTTTCGGCCAGTAATTCGATTTTCTCACCGGCATGTATACTCGGATAATTGCAGTTGTCCGATTGAGCAGCATAGTCGAACTATGGCTGTAATCTGACTAAGCTGTGCATGTAAACGCACTGACTGTATGTTTTTATCTGCTCGCTTGTCTAATGCTGTCTTGTTTTAGTGCATGTTTATGTCTCTGTAAATCACTTTGAATGACCACGTGTCTGAATGGTGCTATATAAAGGAACGTGTCTTACCTTGCCTGTGCTTTTCTTTCTATGACAAGTCAAAATGTTTGCCGTAAAAGAGTGAGAGTCGGATTTTTGTCATTCTAGCACTTTAATCAACAGTGGTGCTTATCAAAATCTCTAACTAGCCTTTCTTAGCAAGCTCAACAACTGCTGCCAAATTTGAACAGAGCTAATTTGGAGCTAGTTAGCTACCACGCCCGCTGCAAATACACACAGTGGACAGACCTGAGACACAACAACTTTATCTAGATTTACCACTACAGTGTTGTGTTTTAAAAGCTCCCATTCAAACACACCTTTGTATGGAGAGATTTCTGTTGCACTAAAATGAGATAAAAACAATAGAAACATGGTCAATAATAACAAACTGAGGTTCAATTCAGTGTAATTAATTTTGGGGATTTGGTCACATAGCCCTTTATGAATCTAAAAAAAAAGGAGAACTTAAAACATGTTTCATGTTCATAATCCAGCAGTGGTTGTCAGCTTTCATCGTCACACAAACTGTGGACGTGCAGTCTGCCCAAAGTGATAAAATACTTTTCCTCTGAGAATTTCCATTGCAAAAATCCGTGCTGAGATCAACACAGCAGGTAACTGTAAGAGACTTGCAAAGATAGCTCTCAAACTGACACATTTCTTGGATTGACATTACAAATCTAAAGTTTACTGCTCTGAGCAACATGTAACTTGTTTGTTGACTTCACATTGTGCTGGAGGGATGCATATGAATAACACCCCGTGAAAAGAAATGGAAACATACATTTTTGTTTCAATGTTTGACTGCATTTATTCATGTTATTGTTCCACAAAATCTCTCGCTCTCTCTCTCTCTCTCTCTTTCTCTCTCTTTTTTTAAATGATTATTTGCCTCTTGGAGATTCATAAATGACAGTACACTTAGACATATAGCCTACACTAAGTGGTCCCTTTGATTATATCAAAGCTAAGAGAGGGCGAGCCGAGGACGGACACACCGACAGCATCAGACGGACACGGAGAAATTGAATTTCTGAGAAAATGAATCCATTTCGATAACACTGAAGTCAGGTGTGAGAAAAGAGAATGAAAAAAAGGAGCGAAGGGCGCTGTGCCCGGAATACAAGTGAAGCAAATGAAAGAGTCTCTTTGGTCAATAAAAGTCAAAAGTTGACTGGAGTAACGGCTCTGCTACACGGACAGGTTAGATTCCATCTCTCTCATTTCTGTCTGCCAGAGAAGACAATGCTGCTGCGGAGTTCGCCTAAAATCCCTGTTATTATCTGTGGAGGCTGCGGCGAGGGGCACGCTGCCCAAATTGAGAATGTGAGAGTGCGTTGAATGTAGATTTTTTAATAACCATTAGTATGTCTGCCATCGCACAATGGCTGATTCAGTCTACTCCCAGTTTGAAGCTGTGAAATGATAATCATTGAGGTGATATGTGTGTGTGTGTGTGTGTGTGTGTATGCGTTTGTGTGCGTGCTTTTATGTAAGCGCTGAATATGTGTGTTCTTCCTCACTTGAGCACACGCGTTTTGGTATATATGCGGCAGAGTTTGGGGGGGATTGTGGGGATTTGCGTGGCTGTATACTTCACACTTGCATAAAGCCGGAGCGTTTTGCATATGCATCTGCACATTTCTGTACTTTTTTTTTTTTTTTTTGTGACAACTGCCTGCACACTTGTGCTTCTTGAGTGTTTCTGGTTGTTTAACTTTTCTTAGTAGTTTTGTATGCCAGCATGCATGAATGACTTTGTATCGGTGTGTGTGTGTGTGTGTGTGTGTGTGCGCATGTGTGTGTGCGTGCATGTGTGAGTGAGGATGGAGAATGAGCAGTCTGTCATGCCTGAGAGGGAGCCAAGCCTGTTTAAATTGCCTTCTGGCTTCCAAGCCTCTCATCTGCAAACTGGCACCTCTTGTTCTCTCTCCCTCTCTCTGTCTCTCTCTGTCTCTCTCTGTGTCTCTCTCGCTCCCTCACCCTCTCTCTTTGCTTTGTATGTCCGCCTCTGTCTTTCCTCCTATTTTGTATGTATGCCTCTATTCTGTCCTCCCCCGTCTCCTCTTTGCTCTCCCCTCTTCCCCCTGTCTGTTTTTCCCCTCACTGTCAGTTTCTGTCAGTTCTCCGCCATGATGCACACCTCTGTACCGAGAACGACGACACTATCGACTTCTCCCTCCGCAGACACACACACACGGATAGTGTTGAATCATACTACTGTACTTATTGCGATGCTTTGCCTGCCGCCTCGTCCTAGGATTGCAAAACGAGTCGCAGACACTGCGTGCCCACCTGTTGCCCACACTTAATTTGCAGTACGATACCAGACTGACGGAGCTATTTGCAAATCAAACCAAATTTTGCGATTACATCAAAAAGTGGCAGGGATAAGCTGAAGGCGGTGGGCTTTTTTTCTTCCTGCACTTTGGCCCCATTCATCACAAGTAAACTTTTGAACAGCATTTACTGTCCCCCATTCAATGTGTATATATATAAATATATAATATATATATATATATATATATATATATCTTTATATGTGTGTATGTGTGTGTGTAGACAGTAGATGTGTGTGTGTGCGCGCCCGCATGCACATCTGTTGATACGCCGCTAATAACCCCCATTTGTTTGTCCTTCAGTGTAATGGCCTCCATAAATCACATCATATTCTCCTAAGAGATTTGCCACTGGGCCCCCTTCGCTCCCCTCTCTCCCTCTCATCTAGCCTTGTGTCTCCCCGCTCCAACCTCCCCCCACACCCCCCTGCCTCACCTCCTCCTCACACTCAGTTTTTTTTCTTTTTTGTTTTTCTTCCCGACACTCTCCTCCCCTCTCCCGCCTCTCATCTCTCACACTTCTCCCGCGCTCTCCCCAAGTCGTTCAAGGTCTCCCTCCGACGAGGGCCCCGCTTGATCAGACCCCGTCACTCGCGAGGCCTTTTTTATCTATCAGCCGCACCACTCTGACCGTCTGTTTTTATCTCGCCATTGATTATCACATTAGCGGGGCTTGATGTTTCAGTCTTCGCCCTCGGCCCTTTTTTTTTTTTTTTTTTGGCGTGAAGGTTGTCATCGGGCCGTGGCGCTAAACGAGGTGAAGAGGCCACATGTCAAATGGAGTGATTTGTTTAGTTAGCGAGGAGTTACTCCAAACAAAACGGCCAAGCAGTTTGCTTTGGGATCCAGTGGAAGGTGTGTGTGTGTGTGTGTGTGTGTGTGTGTGTGTGTGAGGGTGTGTGTGTGTGCGTGTGTGGGTACGTGTGTGTGTGTGTGTGTGGTGGAGGGTATTCATGATTGTCCTTGGATACTTTGGCGTGATATAGAATTCTGAGTGGTTTAAAAGCTTCATGCTGTTTCAGCCAAGGTTGTTTTTCACACCGAGTAGTCCTCCCCCCCCTTCATCTCTGCCACACACACACACACACACACACACAGACACACATGCAAAAACCTCTATTTCTTTGTCCCTTGCTGTGAACTCCTTGCATAAAACTTCTTTGTAAGACAGACTCACTACTGAACACACACACACCACACACACACACACACACACACACACACACACACACACGTTCTCACATGAATTTTCACAACCTAATGCTATTACTCAACCTATTCAGGATACCCCTTATCTATTGAACTGCATCCACAAACACAAAGAAGACACACACACGCACCTGCACACACACACACACACACACACACACACATTGACACAAGATAAGCACATTTACAGTTTCACCTACGCATACTGAGTACCTTATACACTTCAAAGTGGGGCAGCCTATCTCTCACGCAAGCAATCGCTGTGGTTACAGCATTAGAACGTGGATAAAGAAATATTTACTGAACCTGAACATACGCTCGCAAATACACCCAAACCCCTCCAGTGGAGAAGAGGGGGAGGCTTTTCAAAATCGGTCGAGGGAAGCAAAAGAGTATAAAAGGGGAGCGAGCAGGGAGGTGGAGGGGCCTAAACCCACCCGATCTTATTTTATCCATCGTCTTTCATTTGTTGAATAGGGTTAGGCTGGCTTTTCAATTAGGTGTGACTTTCTCTTCTCTACAATCGAAGACTTTCCTTATTGAATTACAGTCACAAATCGTTACATAAAATCATAGAGATGAAGCTTATTATAGCTTACCCTAACCCAAAACGGACCTGATTTGCCTGTTTGATCTCATCTTGTCAGTTGACATAAGCAATCTTTAATTTTTGTGTATTTTCATTTACACAATTTACGTGTGGCGTCTGCTTTTTCACCTTTTTTTCATTAAAAAATGCTTGTGCATTTTTATTGTATAGTACAACTTACCCATAATGATAAAACGTCTGTATGATTCAGGGGGCCTCCACACAACAGTACAGCCTCCCCAGTTTAAACTCCCATACCAGCCTGAATCATATTTAGTGCTTTCACTGACCTTTACTGTCACATGGTTATCTTCCGGCATGCAGAAAACAACAATTCCCCAAAATCAAAGGAATAACTGTTGTGCACTCACTAAAACATGGCTGCAACGGCTCCAATGTAATCCTATGGGGCAACTCAGACTGTTGAGTTGGGTAAACCGAAACTGATTATTATTGCCACTGACAGGCTAAGGTTGTTTTTTAAGTGTTGAATTACTCTACAAAATGATTTGTACATAGATAGACCATTTTGTGAAAACTAAAAAAAAAAATGTTTTTCTTGTCAAGGAGAAGTCTCTCCCTCTGAAATCTTGTTGGAAGCGAGCTGTTGGAGAAAGATGACGGCCCTGGAAGAGTGAGTAAGAATCAGAGAGAAGGTTTCAGAGTTAACTTTGGAGGACCTTCCAGCGAGAATTTATTTCCAACGTCATGGGTGTCTATTTAACTGATTTTGACATCCCAGATGAGGCAACAACTGTAACAGCTCACCTCACAAGAATTCAGAGTGAGACTTCACCTTGAACAGGACCTGTGTTTCTGCTTGAAAAAAAAAAAAGAGCTTAGTCTTAAACAAGATGTTTATCTCCAGAGGAATCATTACAAGCCGGTGTCAGACACAAACCGCAGCCTGTCAGTGGCAAAAACAACAAACCTATTTAAAAGAGAAAACAAAAGTAAAATGGTAAAATGACGACCCAAACTGTCCATTGTTCACATCCATCACAGCTTCAGGCACCTGAAAACTTGATTAACTTAGATATTCATCAGCAAAAAAAGCAGTAAAAAGCATTTGTAGATATAATTTATTATAAGATAACCACTCAAAACTCAGCTAAACAGCCTCATTTGGACTGTGCGGGCGTCGTATTGATCGGATTTGATTGACAGTCAGTCCTGCTGCAGAATCCCTTCTGTTGCATGGAAGTACGTCTGAATGAACCCCACCCACTTTAAACCAGTAAGAAGAGTAGAGAAATACCGAAATTGTGTGAAATTTGTTCATGTTGGTTTTCATCCCTCGGAGTAAGAAGCTGATTGAGAAAATACTTCTCCAGAGCTTTTAAAGCCCAAGCTCCTAATGACCCAGTGTACTGCTGTTGTCCACACATGGTTTTCAAATAAAACCAAATAAAGTGGGTTAGCTACCTTGCAAAACTGTTGGACAAGAAACAACGTCAGTCTGTTTCAGGTGCTCAGATGTTGATAATAATTACAGTAACTGATAGAATCCATGGCTACCAAAATACAGTCTAAGATGGATTACACTGCAGATTCCTTTAAAAAAAAATGCTGACATTTTGAGAAATATGCTTGTTTATTTCCCCAGCCCAAAGTAAGTCTGCTGTCATCTTGATTTTCTGTGTATCCAGGACACAGGTACTGCAGGTTGGGAACATGTCAGGTTAGGAGATGTTACATCTTGTTAGCTAGGTCACAAGACAGGCACCTTTAAACCTAAATAACGGTTCTATTTGTGGCCTTGAAGGTTAAATTGCATCAGCTGTCGTGCAATTGCATTAGCCTTTAAGTACAGGCTGCACCTCTCCGGGAATGCTGCTGTGAGCACAGCATTATGCAGTTTTATATATCATTAGCTAGTTAGACAACCATAGTCATCTGGGCTTTGTTAACAGTGGAATTCACAGTTTTAATGTTGAGGGCATAGACTGTCAATTTTGGTAATTGTTCATCTTCACCAGACCAGCAAAACTAAAGCAACTTATTTCTATCTGAGAGGGGCTTTCTTGATTACATCACACAGCAGCCTCTTTGCACACTGGAACACACATTTAACATCACAACTAAAACTGGATTCCATACACATTTCAAAAAACCCTTTGTAACTTCAAACTTTAAAAAGCAATACGAATGCTTCATATCTTCAATGCTGTTTTGCTTATTTGACGTTTCTTTTTAAAAATGACAAACCGGTGATTGAAAACATTTCAAACAAAGGAAAAACCAACAGCAGCCTGTTCACCTGCATATCAACATCTCAAGATCACTTATGACAGAAGTCTCTTTAGTCTCGACTTCCCGGCGATCTCTCAGGGGACATTTTCTAAAATCATTGTCCCAGAAACATGTTGCAGGCAATGGAGCAGACCGTGGAGCAAAGTCAAATAAAAATACAACATAGTTTGAAGTCACCACTGCAGACCGCCTCCCCGCAGTAAATGGGTCATGCCTCAATATTTCTTAAAGTTTCAAATTATTGCACAGCCTTGCCTTGTTGAACTCTCCCTTCATTTAAGGTAGAGCTGTCTGGGCGAGTGGAAATAAGAAATATATGAAAAAAAAATGCTTTTTATGCTTCATGTTATTCTGTGGGATTCATTTTCTTTACTTACTTCTTTACTTTTATTTTTAGCCATGCAAGTGGCATGTCTCTACGGCAAAGTCCATCTATTGTTTGGTCCACCACTTACTCCAGACTGAACTATCTCAGTAACTGGAAGGGTTGCCAGTAAATGTCATGGTTCCAAGAGGATCAATAGAGCCCACATTGTTGATTACCTGATTTTTCTTCACGTGCCACCGTAAACTTGTCATATTTGTATAAGGGTCAAATTTAATGTCAATTATTGGATGTTATTGGATGCCGTGAAATTTGTTAAGATAGTTAAGATCCCAAGATAATAAATTCTAATTGTTTTAGAGAGCCTCTGAATAGTCCACTCAAGCCATCAGTCAGCAAAAGTTTTCACTTTCACAGTTTCACCTATGCATACTGAGTACCTTATACACTTTAAAGTGGGGCAGCCTATCTCTCAGGCAAGCAATCGCTGTGGTTACAGCATTAGAACGTGGATACAGAAATATTTACTGAACCTGAACATACGCTTGCAAATACACGCTCGCAAATACACACTCGCAAATACACCCAAACTTTCACTTCACAGCTAAATATCTCAACGTCTGCTGGATGGATTGGCACCAAACTTTGCCTTGACATTCAAGGTTCCCAGAGGATGTATCCTAATGACTTTTTCCTTAGCTCCAACATTAAGTTGTTTGAATTGACATAGGTTTTCAACTATTAGATGGATTGCCATGATATGTTGTCCAGATATTAATGGTCCCCAGAGGATACATTCTAATGAATTAAGTCATCACTGTGCTTTTCCTTTTCTATTGCCACAATAACATTTTTTTTTCCAATTAAACTATCTCGACAAATATTGGATGGATGACCGTAAAATTCTGGTAGGCTTCAGCAAGTCATTGTTCCTAGAGGAGGAGCAATGATAACATGGTAAAACACCATCAGTTTGACTAATACTTTGGTTTACATCAAAATTATTGCAATACAAATGACATCCCTGATAGACCAGTTTCAATGCACCTCTTGCCACTGCTGCTTTGGTGGGCCAAGGGTGAGGGTGTTCTTTTCCTAATGGGACAGTTAGCCCTCCAAGTAGTGGTTTTTCAGAGACATACTTCAAACCAATAGTTATGAGATCTCTGTCATTTCAATTCATTACTGTCCCTTTTTCTATAATAACCATAAAGAATTGCTACTAGAATGATGTCTCCATAGCTAACTACCTAGCCAGCTAATGCTACAGTGTTATTGCTTATTTGTGCATTTCTGTCCCGCATTTTGATGCATTTCAGGTGTTTCACTTACCCCTGTGATGGTATATGATGGAAGAAATGCATGACTAGCAACTTGATGCTTTGGTACCACTTCTCTGCCATCATGTGCAGTAGGAGAACGGGCTGCAAATGTTAGCCTATAACTGCTGATGTTTGTGGCTGGGTAATAAAGCAGTGCTCCTTTACATTTGTTGACTTGAAGGATAAGTGTGAAGTCGTGAACTAAATGCGAGCATCCATGCTTTTCTATCTCCATCAGATAAATGGAAGATTGCTTCGAGATAATGCTATAATTGCCACTGTAATACAAGAGAAATCACTACAACATATTGGACATTTCCGGTGGTATCTGTTTATATAAATGGAAAGTTAATGGAAGTAAATTGATTATGATTCATCAGTGAGTTGTGGAGAAAGGACAGGATTAAATGAGTGTATACTTCTTCCTTTTCCTTTTTGGGCATGTCAATGCTTGTTAATGGATTACACTTTGTAACTTTGCTTTTTGTCAAACTAATTTAACTTTTTGTTTTGTTTTGTTTTGATTTGTTTCCACATGTCCAAAACAAATTTGCATGTGTTAATTCATTCGTATATAAACACTATCAAAGACAGCTCATAGGGAGAGGTAGAGATTTTCACCAATACCTCCTTGAAACTGTACTGAAGGGCAAGGGGACACTCAGAAACAAATGGAAGGGCTACTTTAGAATGCCATGCAACATATTCAAAATTCAGAATTATTGGCTTTATGTTGAGTTATGTTGTTTTGTTCTGATTTCTTCAATTTAAAAAAAAAACAAGATGGTAAACAATAACAAATAGGGAAGATTTCTCTGTTGACTCATACGTCTTAACAGTCAGGAAGTTGGCTTATGCAGCTGCTGTGGCTTCAGTTTTGACACAATGACATAACTCCACTAAGGTGAGCAGCTGTGCGTTATGACCAGGTCAAAGTTCAGTGTCAGGTCAGCAGCCAGCACTCTGACTAACAGTCTAACAGCTGCCGGTGTTCTGCCTCCTCCTGCTGTTATTTCCATTGCTCCCTTGCCTCGGCAACAACAACACCATCAACATAATATACACACGACATCTGAACTATCAAATATTTATACGATAATACTGTACGTAGGGCTGCCTAAAGCCAACAAGACCGTACATCTTCATAGGAAGCGTTTACCGCTTTGTCATTTTTACTATACCCTACAATAGCTTGGGTGTAAGGCAACATTGACGCTTATTGTCCATATGTGGTTTGACTTGTAGTAAATCTGCTGTAGGAAATATGCAAGAGCATCCCATATGCATGTTGTGGGAATATTAAAGTAAAGGGATAAAAACAGGGAAAATAGGCGGCGAGGTGAGAGGAGGGGAGCGGACGACAGCGAGTTTATGAATCCTGCTTTAATGGCACCACATTATTCAGAAATCCTCCAGGCCAGATCCAGCTGTTCTCTCGTAGCACCCCGCTTGCACTCACTGTAATTTCCCCCTTCTCTTTCCCCTTTGCTCTCGTTCTCCCCCTCTATTGCTCTGGCACACATTCTTGTTTTCTCCCCATATTTCTAAAAAGCCTCTCCAACCCACCTCGCTCTCTCTAACCCTCCCCTCTCTCTCCTCCGCCTTCCCTCTCTGTCTTTCCCTTAATCCCATCCACAGTAGTTGAGTGACAAACCTAATTGGAGCGCAGAGAGGGTCCAGTGGGAAACCAGACATGAAGCAAAAGAGACATTCACTTCTGTAAAGAAGCATGCAACACAGAGAGGCAGAGACAGTGATGGCCAGTAAAATAGACTGGTGGGAGAGAGGCAATCAAAGCAGATTGAAAGCGTTATGTGTGCATACGCCTCTGTATGTGTGGAGAGGGAGTCTGTGAGTGAGTGATACCTTGTTTAGAGCTGAAATGTCAGGTTCCTGAAGGAAACTCTGTCCCCAGTGGAAGCCGTCAGTCATCCTGATTTGAAATTTGTTGTTAATAAGTCGTGTTATATTGCTTAGTACTGCGTGAAATACAGCACTACCTACAAGCCTTAGTGACTTACTGCCAACTGTTGCTGCAGTGTTGCTGTGTACGCGTTTGATCTCTGGTGCCTGTGCTGTGTTTTCATGTTCTGTCAAATGCCGGTGCAGAAATGCTGTGGAAATTGCAGGGCTGATTGAAGAAATCTGCCCGGATATTGCATTTAGCTGAGAAATTACTTCAGGTTAATGCACCAGCTTCCAATAGGTCTTTTGCAAAACGGTGCAAGCTAGAGTTGTTTGGTTCGAGTCAACATTGGCAAATGGTGCGATTCTGCAACCCATGTCAAAACAAGTTGGAAAATATTCAAACTTTTACAACTAATACGACAGTGCAGGATCACAAGTAACTGCATTCAGGGTGCGAATGTAATGTACGGCATGAATGTAATATAGGCCAGCGATACAGCAAAGCATAGGCTTCAGCAGCCAAGCATTTACTTTTTCATTCATCACCAGCAAGTAGTTGTTGACAATATTGACCAACGTGTTGAAGGGCATCTGATGGGGCGGTTGTGGCTCAGACAGTAGAGTGGTCCACCAATTGGAAGGTCGGTAATTCAATTCCCGGCACCTGCTGCCTATATGTCGTAGTGTCCTTGAGTAAGATACTGAAGATTCCGCCCGTGGTGGCTCTTCCATCGGTGTGTGAGGGCGTATAAATGGTGATGGCTCCTGATGGTGCATGGTAGTCTCTGCCACCAGTGTATGAATGTGTGCAAAGTTGTGAAGCACTTCGAATGAGTGATCGCTAAGACTAGAAAAAAACACTATATACTACATCTTCCAGGCAAGGTAAAAACATCTTAGGGGGGCAGCACATTTTCCAGTCATGCTGACTCAGCAGGAAAAATGGCGACAACACGTAGGTTCATTCGTTGCCAAAATACACTGTGGACTCATGAATAAAGGAATGGAAAGAATCTTAAACAAGCATTATTTAGTTGAACAGGCCAACAGTAATCTTGTACATTCAGTCGTTGCCATCTCTTACTCTTTTCTCGACAGCTTCTCGAACAAGTCTCTGCTTTACAACGGCACCACCTCGTGGTTTAAAGTAGCAGATATATCAACCATGGAACAACAGGACATATCGCACACCATATCATGTATTCAACAGGAGAACACTGGTTACTGTGACCACCAAAAAGATACCTCCTCCTTTACTAACCCATTCTCAGTCCCAGGGCATCATATGCAGACATTTCATCACGCCCCCACTAGGGTTATATCAATTTGGTTAATGTAGGTTTAGGGATAAGGGGTCTCTGCCTTATTAGTAACAGGATTTTTAAAGAAACATATACAGGAAAAGACAAAGATACACCTTTTATGTTGATGAAGGTTCTTATTCATCTAGGTCCTGGTAATCAAGTTTCAAGAAACTGAAACAAGTCCAGTTGCTGATGATACAGCACTTAGAACACACCTTTTATATCTTGGAAGTAGGTTGTCCGTTTTACTCCTCCAAACTGTACCCCGCTTAAACAGCCTAGGTACTTTTGATGAAAGAAATGCAAGTATTTCTGTGCTTTGCAACAGACATAACTAATGAATGGGCTAATGAGCCATCTAGTTAAATGATCAAAGGGCTCGAATGAGGTTGCTAGAGGGTCACAATCAGCCCACAGGCCACAAGTCGATTAGCTCGGGGCTACGTTTGGGACTTAGGATGAAAAAGTCAACATTGAGTTTTGGTCTTCATACACACACTTGATATCAACAGCCATTTCCTGGGTCTTATTCACAACCATCCACCCTGACCTCCTCCCTTTCCGGATTATGTCGTTCTATATACAACGTCACCACTCTGAGCTTCAATGTATTTTACCTTGCTCATTGGTACCTTGCATGTTTGTATTATTTGAAGAGCTAGGAATAAAAATAATCTGACATCTTTTTGTACATGTACCAAATACCTCCAATGAGAAGGTGGCACATGCAGTCAGGACAGTGTACACTGCCCGAGGCCAAGCGAAGACATGGATATATGGCAATATTTACACCACACAGGCCCTCGTGATTATGCAGAATGTATAACCTGAACTTGACTTAACATGATTGGTAGGCAGATAGCAGTGGAATACTGATCGGCCAGATCTGTCTGCTCTCCATCTTATTTTGGCTGTCAGACACAATTAATTCTTATTTTTATGAGTCGAGTCTACATATGGATGAGACTATATCAGTGGCTTTTATTTACACATAACCTTGTGAATCTAATAAATGCATTCATAATGAAAAAGCAGATTATTTGGTTCTTATCAAATATTCCTTTCGGCGTTTGCAATTTCTTTGTTTGAATCCTCCAAAAAAGGGCATACACATTTCAGCTCTGGCGTGATTGGCACAATCTTTAGACTTCCACACAATGTGACTGAATGCGAGAGGCTTTTTAATATTTGGGTACAGTGAAGAGCGTCTCCGTCATCCTGCATTCTTCACAGACAAGCAATGACAACCACTCATAACGGTGGTTATGAAAAGCTTGAATTTGCCCGTGTCAAGGCAAAGATTAGAAGACTTGTAAGGGAACATTAACAGTCAGTGGCACACAGTGTGTGGGGGAGCGCCCCGGGCCTCAGTTGTGGAGAGACCGTCAAAGATGGTGTCACAAAGAGATATGACAGAGAGGTTTCACTTTTGCCATTATTAAACTCACACAAATACAAGCCTGCAAATGCAAACACAAACAGTACCGGCCCCCATCCCTTCCATACTAGATGACTGATTAAACTTTAACTTAAGTCCCATCAAACAAGACCAATATATTCTGACAACGCTCTACACAGCGGAGTCTGTGTGTCAGTGGGATTTAAACCAGCTAAAGTTGTTGAAAGATAAACGAAAAGAGCCATCGAAAGATGTTTAATGAAATAATTAGCTGTCAAAAGGCAGGCTGTGGAGCTGGCAAGAAATCCATCAGAAGGAAGGGCAAAATCCCCCGGTTTATGTTATAATCCAAGTCTGGGTGATATGGGCCACTTTTTTCTTTTAACTGCGTTTTGGCTGGATTAATTGACAGGCTTGTCACAGGAGCGAAAGCTGTTTGGGGCAGCTGAAGAGTCGGGACCTAACAGGGAAAATCTGTGGCTTAAAGAAATGGGCTGCAGCGTGGCCAATATTGGTGCCAAAAAATCAAACTGTGCGCATGAAACCAGTGCTTGTCTGATTTTGTTGTTTATTTCGTACACAAGCATTTTGGGCAGTTTTTATGTAAAGTGTGGCACATCTGAGGTGTTGTGTTGGAGCAGACGGATGATTGCTTTTAGTCTCTCAACCTTGTCTCTCAAGTATTCCCCAAACCTGCAACTGTCCATTATTGTTCTGTCCAGTTTCCTGTCTCGATAAATGCTACCCGACCATCTGGAGACTCACTTTCTGCTCTGCAACATAATGTCCTTCCTTGAACCTCGTCTTATCTCTCTGGTTTTTCGAGGGTGAGTGGTAAATTCAAAGCCTGGGAAAAGCTTCTTTAGCCTTTTGAAGTTCCCAGACCTGTTTGCGTGAAATCAATCGTGGGCACCTTTTTTCAAATGCCTCACTTCAAAGTGCTGTCCTGTCCCACTGCTGCTGCGAAGGCCCCCCTCCATTTTCATCAGTGAGAGATTGGTGCCTCTCGGTTCTTAAGTAAGATTTTGCTCTCTGATTACACTTCCCCTAGTTGAGGGACTGCTAATGGAACATAAAAATAACTGACCCTGAAACTGTGGATGGTAGGGGTGCATTATTTAACTACTCCTACCACGGCCTCCAGGGATGGATAGAAGGAGGGGGAGGATAAGAGGGAGTAAAACTAAACAGAGGGAAGAACACAAAAGAGACAATCTCTGAGAGATACTTCACAGCTGTATACAGTAGTGAACCTTTGCTTACCCATTGCAAGAGACGAAAACAATTTTGCAGCTGTGCAGTGTCCTTGTCTGAAACATCCAGCCTCACCCCCTTGCTTGGTTTTAGTAATTCTTTAAGGGTCACACATCCTGATGTTGTTGTAATTGGTCTCCTGTGTGTAGAGCACTGGGAGTGCCTTAAGGCTCTGGATCTGTGTGTCTGCATGTGTTACTGTACAAACAGGTGCTATGGGAGTAGAACGAGAAGGGGAAAAAATGAAAAAAAACAAAAAAAACAATGGGGTGGACAGAACGGGTTCACAGAGAGCCATTCCCACTGTTGATGTACAAGCTATTTCACGTCTGTTTCATGAATTATTAACGGCAAAGCTCTTTTGTGTTCCCCACAACAAAAACAAAAAGACACAAATGAGGAATACTGAGGGAGAGATGGACTCCGGGAGTGTGTCTGCATCTAATCATCAAAACTTTGTAAGTTAATACATTTACATACGCTGCTGTTCCTGTTCTGTGTCTTGCCCTGGTTACGAATGAGGTTTTGGATTTCATACAGAAGTGAGAAGCTTTGGATTTTCATATATTTCTGTGATTCTAACAATATCAGGTTTCTGATCATCTCTACAGTGCCTTTGACTCCAGATAGTCTCATTTCAATTTCATCATGACTTTCTGTACGGACCTACAGGTATCATCAGAGTCAGATGTCTACTTATAGGTGTCCTGGCCATGTTTTATGATTGCTTGGACACAAAATGGTTTAGCAATTCAGACATGTTTAAGGTAGAAGGTCTGCATCGCAGCTTTACTCTGATGGTTTTCTGTAGCAAAAGTTGTGGTAGAATGTCCTGCAATAGGAAGGTTTGGAGACAGACTCTCCTCAATAGCAATAACAATATACTGACCATCATAACCACCATTGTGGTTCATAATAAATTGAAACTGTTGGCTGCTCTTTCAGTATTCTGTTGCTCAATGTGACAGTGCTGGGCAGTCAGCGTTCAACAGGGTGCCATTTGGCATTTTTCACATCTGTCCACCACAGAGCAAACATCCAACTTTAAAGCCAATATCTATCCATCAAGACATGTCTGATTTATCTTTATCTTGATCTTGCGGATCACCTTGGGACTCTGTTAGGCTGATATAATGATATTTTCTGTTAAAATTGGAATGCTTGGTGCTCAGATTCTAACATGTTTTACATCAGTGTGATGAGCAAGCAGGGTAACAGACGGCGGGGAGTTTTTACACCCCACCCCTTGGTTATGTTTTGCTACACCTTTCAAGCTTTCCATTCTCACTTGCATATTCAGCTTGCAATGAAAACTGGGGCATGATGTCAGAAAGAGGTCGGCAAGAGCGGGCATGTTATTTTTAGCAAGCGAGGGGTCGATTTTGGCTACTGCTAGCAGGTTTATATCAGATATAGAGAGATAGCTAATCAGGCTAGCATTAGCTCTGTGAGTCGGTGGAAAAATGATCTCTGTGACATTTCTGATACGTTTCCAGCTGACTTTTAAACAACAACTCTGTAAAGTTGCTGGCTTGCCCTGATATTCTTATCCTAGCCAATGTCACTCCTTATGCCTAAAACTAACCGATCTAACCAAAGAAAGCTACGAGTGCCTGCTGATTAGAGGCAGAGTTGGGTGGGCCATGGCATATTTGCCAACTGTAGATGGTAAGCTAGTTATTCATACATTATTGCCCTGAACAACTCATGTATCGGCAGTCAAACACACTGTGCTGTTTAAGTTATTCCTTTGGTTTTGCTCTTGTAAGTTTTGGTTTGAAAAGTCCCCCAATATTAAAGACACCACAACCCAAACTCTGAATGCAGAGTCCTTAACACAGCCCCGTGCACACTGATTCAACATACCGAGAGATCCAAAGTTTGACAGACTTGCTAGTTATGGAGACTTACATGGACTACTGCTGTTTAGTGGAGCGACTAAGTCAGTCAGATTGTCACCTCCATCAGGTGTAGGACTGTGCAGTGGATTTGTTTCACTATGACATAGACCCATTATAGTCAGCGTGACAGACATTTAAAGTAGACCTACAAAAGGCATGAAAAACAGCAAAAAGCAACAAAAAAATATGAAATATAAAAATAATCCTTGATGGAATAGGAATGGGTGAAAAACCTGCACTCATGCCAGTCCTCTGCATTGAATTAAGTGTGCATGTGCACACACACATACACACACAAAGGCAGATTTTCGCCATTCAGAGTAGGGGTTTGTTGGCCGTGACAGAGGACACCAGGTGTCCTGCACTATCTTCCAGTAGTCTAAGGATCCTTGAGTTGAATTAGCTTGGCTCGGTCTGTTGACAGTGTGCGTTCTGCTCCAAAGGGAAACCTTGAGCACACAAAGGAACACACACACACGCACACACACACACACACACACACACACACACACACACACACACCTACACACACACACACACACACACACAGACAGGGTTATGCATACAAACCAACATGTCTCAATACACACTCAAACATGCACACACTTGACCACCAGGGAATCTAATTCACACACACAGGACTGTTCTGAGCTCAGGCAACCTCACTCCCTGTGTTTTCTTCCCCTCCCCTTACTTCTCCCTTCAAATGTCATCTAGGGGGATATTATCAATGTTTGTGCGTCCAGGCAGGGTGAGGATGTTTCTGTGTCCGTACGTCTCTTGACTTGTCTTAGCTTCTGTGTGTCTTTTGCCCTGTCTCCATCTCTCTGTATGTTTGCCGTCCATCTCCCCCAAAAATACACCTGAGCATGAAATCGCATTGGCTAATCTAATGAACTTCGGACATCAATATGACACATCGAGACCCGCAAAGGGATTTCTTTATTTTTAATGAATTTAGAGCAGAAGTTAGATGCAGAAAGGAAAGAGGAAAAGTCCAAAGTTTTAAAGGGTTGAAAGCGCAAGAGATGGACACAAATGTTTGGAGTTCTTTATGGCCTGAGGGGCTTATAGTATATCATGGCACTGTCTGCTACAACTTTATCAATTACTTCTTGCAGTTTGGTATTTTTCTGACATCTATCGATCTACATAATATTCATACTTATTTATTTAAGTGGTAAGACCTTGTAATTTTACAAGTTCTATCAATATAAGTTTCGAGTCCTCCCTCTGCTCAACACCACCATCTTTTAAAGAAACTATTGTTTCAGTTTCTGGTTGCCAGGGGTTTCAGTAAGACTGATCAATATGATTATAGGACTTGGATATGTGTTCTCTGCACAGGGGCTGTAGATGAGAGCAACAGTTCCTTTTCTTGAGCGGAAGCACCAAGAAAAGGGGGTTCACGTTAACATCTATACTTGCAAGAATTTGGTGAGTGAAGGGTCCTTCTGTCAGATCGCCTCATCTCAGCAGCAGAAGTGATATCTGAATGATTTTGCTTTTAAAAAATTGAAACCATGCCTGACCAGTGAGGTCAGCAGCTCTGCGGAAAAATATCATGCTTTTACAGCGAGCCTTTCATCTTAGAACCCGGGGTGATCTGAGGTATTATAGTCTAAGACACTTAGTCGAGCACTGGCTCTCGGATAAAAATACAAAAAAAAAAAAAAAAAAACACACACACACACACGCTCCGTCATAAGTGGTGCATGTTCTGATGACTCGGAGAATATGGGGAGTAATGCAACTAGCTCACACTGTTCACAGTTCCGAAGATTTTTAACTCTCCTCCGACTTCCACATACAACCAAAAAAACACAAGGCCTGGTTGAATGGGGGGCCTGAGTGAAGTCACTCAAACTTGTTTCCAATAGAAACATTAGCATATTTGTCTGATTCTTTTTCCTGTACTTGTTGCTTCTTGAGCCGTTGTAACAAGTGAATTTCCCTGTTGTGGGATAAATAAAGCACATCTAGTCTAGTCTAGAAAAAAAACTGAGATATTACAGCTCTGACAGCCCTTCTTTCTGGCATATTGTCAATGTGTTTGTATGACTAGTGCTTTGATTTGGCTTATTTTTCAAGCAAAAGTAGTAATGGGACGTCCTCTCCTCCCATTGTTCGCCTCATTGATAAGGTTAAATCTGTATTTTTTATGTAGAGAATGTATAATTTAATAAAAGTGTTCATACGCATTATTCAGCCTTATTCTAATGCACCTACATATACTTTTTTTTTCTGACAATAGGCATGGTCCTCAGGACATCAGTGACTTAATTATAACTTAAATATCAACACATTGCCCTTCCGATTCCTAATTTACATAGAACTCGAACTTCACCTCTCTTGCCAGTCTTGCAGTGTTTGGCATTCATACAGTAATGTGCTAAAAATACCAAAGGAATCGGCAAAGGTCAGTTTAAAGCTCCACTTATCACATTTTTATATATTAACAAAGGGTCAAATTCATATGTCTGAGGTGAAACGGGTCTCTAATAGTGATGAAAGCACAGAGAATTACCTCAATTCAGTTTCTCTGAGCTCTATGGAGAGTTTTAGCATCTTTCAGCTCACTGTTTTGGTTCGCTCTCTCTCTGTTAAACATGGTGGAACATTTAGTTGTCAAAGCAGTTGGTGTAGATCAAATAGATCAAATAAAGCAAAAAGAGCGAATATTGGACTAACCTTTCTCAGTTCACCAGAAACATACCTTTAAACAAATGCTAATGCAATATTTGGTTTAGACTTTCAAAAGAAAGCCCGCCGACAAACATTTCACGTATTATGACTTTTGCACGTTGAAATGGTCACAGTGCGGCCCTTAATCTATTTGGTCAGGTTTATGAGAATGAAAAAGGGCCAGTGGTGCATGGTCTGTTTTTCTAAGCCTGTTCTATTTTTTGTTTGTGTGCTGTTATTCCATTACAAAGCACTTACTAAATTAACGGATGAATTATTCAGTCATACACCCAAAACCTTAATCCCTATAAGTCAACAAAACAACGTCTCAGGTATCGGCCGTGTTTTTTGTTCAATAATTTGATACACAGCTGAACTGCCCTTCCAGACTTGTGCTCATAAATAAGAAAGAAGTCTCGACGGCAGGTCCAGAATATGTCAGTCATGTGGCACAAAAGCAGTACTATTTTTCACTCCTAACTCAAACCTTTTGTTAATAAAACCGTAACCAGCACACCGAGGCATCAGCGTAAGTCTGAGCACGCACGAAGACAATTACAGACCGAGCGCACACACGGCCCACATCAACACACAGAGAAAAGTTTAGAAGACATATCAAGGCAAAGGCATGCAAGAGCCTGCAGGGACAGAGTCACATAATGAACCAAATCTGAAATGTGTGAATCTGACAACAAAATCCATCAGCGCATTCTCAAGGCCCGTCTCACCCCTTCCTCCCCGCTCTCCGACTATCTCTGACTCTGTTCTCTTATCATCCGCCGCTCACAAGCACACAAAGTTTATCTCATCACAATAGCAGAAATCAACGGAAACTTCTGAAAAGTTGTGCCGACGCAGATACCCCAGACTGTCGCGAGCCACCAGTTGGCGTGTGCCCATGTGTGGGTATGTGTATGTGCATAAATCTAGTCCCTCAGTCATGGCCCTAATTGGAGTATCTGAGGCAGGGGACACAGCGACGTGAAGTGCTAATTTGATTTGTGTTTGTGGCTCTCTGAGAATGGCTTGATGGAACCGATGCAATTAGCGGTAACACCATTGTGTCTTTGTTTTTTGTGTGTGTGTGTGTGAGAGTGTGTGCGCACTGCAGTCATGCAACGTATGTTATTTTTGTGCGTGCGTGCAAGTGTTTTGTTAGCGCGCTGCTTAACACGCTTTCAAAAGTCGTCTGTTTTCTGCAGCCTCAAGTTCGTCTTCGGTTGTTTGAGACGGAGAGACGGAGCGGGGAGGGAGCGGGAGAGTCTCACCACCCCGGCAAAGTTTTGCTGTCAAGTGGCAAAGTAAACATGGTTGATATCCTGTCTTAATTGATTTGTTTGTGTTTGTTGATTGAGATGAGAGATGCAGCCATGGAGTTTAAATGTTCAAATTATGAAAAGCAGACTGCATAATTACATCTCTGAATATTTCCCTATGGGAAACTCCCAGTGGGGCCCGAGGTAAAGGGAGGTAGGGAAACACAGAACAGAGACCGATACAGAGAGTGACAGAAAGGCATTCTAACAAACTACAGAGTAAATGGGAGAATAAATAAAGTTTGATTAGGGAGATTTCAATCATTAAGCATTCTCATGGCTCCGTCTCTTCTGCTGCCCCTGAGACTAGTGGATTAGATCTAAACACTGGATTAAATGAATCCGCAACCTGGGATTAGGATTATGAGTGTGGGTTTTGAGAGATTTATAATGTATGTTGTATAATGGATTTACAAGATATTCTACGGGTATAAACCAGTATATTGAGATCCCTCCAGGAACAGAAAAAGTACAGTAGACTGAGGAAGGAGAGGCGATACAGAGCGAAGAGTGGATTATTTTTAATTCATCCTTTCAAGGTATATACTTAGGCTCCGCTCACACGTCAGGTTGGGGGAATATCCGGAGAGAATTTCTCTGTGCGAAGTTGGAATTTCCTGAAAATGTAATTCAGTCCAGCCAGTGATTAATGCGTCATTTCATATTGAAATGAGAGAAAGCCACTGAGGTGCCCAAGAGGGACAGGCGATGTTTTATTGGTTTCAAGCTGTTTTGTTTTTTGTTTTTTTTGTTTTTTTACTAATGATAAAAACAAGGAAAGGGGAAACCAGAGAGGCGCAAACAAATAAATATTATGCATGGTCACCCCAGTTCTATGGAGCTAGGCACAACCCTGCACCAGTCAGAAACTCATCCAGCGTAACAGGTGCTCTGGGCTCCACTCTGCTTCTGTGCTGCAGCAGTCACACAGCTCAAACACTTACGCTCTTAATCGACTTGTGCAATCTTAATCCACATTTAAGCAACTGAGGATTGGACCGGGTAGCGCCTCCAGCAGCTCAGTCATATCTAAAGACAAAGGGGCTTTTCTCCAACCCGCGACTGACTTGCTTCAATATTCACTCGGTCAAATACAGTAAAAAGGAAGGCAAGCAGCATTGTAATTCATTTCAGTGTTCTGGCTCAGGCATGCATGCGAACATATCCGCTGCAACACAGAACTGTCATGAAAGGAGCGGATTCACTCATACAGATCTGCAGGAAGGCCATGTTTGACTGCACCAATGATTGTTTGCCCCAAAATTACACTATAGCACCTTCATAATCTTCATCCTCTGATACCCCTGGATTTATTGGTTGGTAATAAGGATTACACAAGAACTACAGAATGGATTTCCATTAAATTTGTTCGGAGGATGGGTTTTTTTTAACCCGACCCTAATCTTAACCTTCATAAACATTGCAAGATTCAACATGTATGTTTATTTCTCGTGGGTCTTGGATCGTGGATCATGGCTGGTGTCTATGAGCGAGTACAATTTGTTGCAGATCAAAATGAAATTCAGGATCTGGTGGATATAAATATGTTTTTTTTGTATATTGGATTAGGCTTGATTGAATTGGGCCTTAGCAGAGGTATGCACTCTACAGCCATTCTAGTTGTCTATGTAAGTCACACTGTGTTTCGAGAGACAGGACATCATGTCGCTCACTCCTTATTTGCATAGAGCTGAGGTTTAGGCTACCTTATGCAAATCAGGCGTGTCTCAGCCACTTGCTGCCTATGGAAACTCCTGAAAAACTATATAAACTAATTGATGTTGAGTTCAAATGAGGACAGATTCAGCAACTGCGTGGCCTCGAGAAGACAAGTTCGTTGAGCTATTTTCGTGTTATCAGAGAACATTTCCACCATGTTGGTCCAGACTGAAATCTCAAATCAGACCGGCATTCATCCACTAAGGAGCAGCCAGGAGTGTTTGCAAGGTTGCATAAGGGTGATGGTCAAGCGTCCAATGCCAGGGAACCACTGCAAGCCCTCGAGTCCAAACTCGATGGACACGTACCATTACACTGTAAGCCAAAGGTGATCCTGCAGGACCAGCCGCACTGCTGTCATCTCCTCTGAGGTGATAATGTAGCACACCTCCAGGGTCGACACACTCTACTTGTGATTTTTGCTTCACAGGTTCCCATCAGGGAGACGTGCACAGACACTGACACATGCAGACCCACTCTCTGCACTTTCGGTTTTGCCCAGTCGTCTAGACTCCTCTTGGTTATCAGATGAATGATTGCCAATGGACATTTGCGATTTCATCATTTTGTGCGGCAATCCTGGTGCAACTACAGTGTGGGCTGCTGTCACATTGTAGAGGGCGTGCATGGCAGCCGGAGCTCATAACTCCACACTAGGCTCTAACCCTGCCATGTAGAAATACAATTTGGGCCAAAGGTTAGCCAAAGGATAACCTGATTGTTATCCTTTGGCGGTCACTGACAAGTGGAGTGAGGTAACTGGCTGTGTCTGGGAACAATAAAAGGTAAGTATGTTTATGTTCTCTATTCACTGTGGTGGTGAATCACCTATTGTGTCAATCTGGGTTAGTTTTAGTTTCATTTTTAACGCAGCACTTAAGGGACTCATTTGATTTTGTTAGTTTCAGTCAACAAAAAGCGAAGACACTAGTCGCATTTTTTATCATGTATATTTATTGTATATGTTATGAGCATTTTGAGGCTACAGCTATCACCATATTTTCTTCACAGTTCCCATGGTTACAGGTGTTATTCTTGTCTATCGTGCAGTAAGTGGAAAAGTCTAGATCACTTGTTTAGACACACACAAACACACACAGTGTCCATATAACCCTTTTTTTTTAGTCATACAACACACGGACTCTGCTAAGTATCGGGTTATCATTCCTAAACTCTATCTGATCTCTGGTTCCACTTGTTCAGAGTCCAGTTTGAGAGGGGGAGCTAAATCATGAGAGAATGTAATAAAACAGTAAATCTTTACTTTAGGGGGACATCTAGAAGAAGATTTGGATGCTTGACTGTCAACATCAATCCTGTAACCTACTCGTTAGATAGCAGAGGAAAGACTGAGAGGCCGGGAGAAAACGTTGCAGCAACATTTACAGCAGTTGGCCCGCCGCCTGCATGTTTTCATTCTTTGTCCCGGCTGTGTTGAAACTTTTTTCCTCTCACTTTCAGTGAATTAGGATGCAATTAGTCCATAAATCTCTCTTCAAAGCACCAGAACATTCAGACATCAGTGCTGACACTGGTATAAAGTTACTGAATGCGAGATGCTTCTTATCAATTGCAGCACAATGGGTAAATTAACTCCCAAATAAGATTCTACATACGGATGCCGGCCATTAAAAAGTAAACATCTCATTTGTCTGTTGACATGATAAACGCAGTTGCCCATGAAGACCATTTCCCATAGTTATTTATTTATGTTTTCAAATGTATCTGCATTAAGTGAAATCACTGAGCAAACATTGATTTCTTTCCTGGCACATGTATTTATGCTTTCAACAACAATCACTAACTGTATAATACAAATGGTATATTGGGAAATTAGATTTACAGAGTGAGGTAAAAGTTGTTTAGCGCACCCTGTAGTACGTATGTTTACTCACACAGGCTGAATTGTATCTCACGCTAAACAAGCTTGCGCAAAATGTCCTACGCGTAGAGAACACGTAAAGGTTACCATAGTGGCAGCTGCTAGTGACACTGTAAAAAGACAACAGTAAGATTCTGCTAGCAGAAACTAAAACACCAAACACTGTTTCAATACAAATACTCAGGCCTAAAATTGCAGAAGAGTGCAGTTTCTAGTTGGGCTTTATATATAAATGTATATGAAAAATGATATGGTTATTTCCGGTTACAGATTTTTCATGTAATTTCACATTAGATATCTAAACTCAGTGTATTTTTATCCTGCGCGCTTGCAATTCTTTTTTGTAATCACACTTGTTGTCTTATTTAAGTGCAATTCTGATATACAAAAAGAGAAACTAAGACAAGTCTCTTAAATGAACAACCAATTTGGTTTCCTGTATTGAAACATCAATATTTTTACGGCTCAAATTGCAATATCTGTTTCTGCAGCGTGCGCTGAAGCAGTGAACAAATCAAATGATGCGTCCAAAGTTGCATGCGTCTTTATTGTTTCGAGAGCGATGACAGTAAGATTTACAACAGAAGAATCAATAAACTCATCAATATCTTTGTGGAACAGACCTAAAATGTAAATACGATTATATTCCTGACATCAATAATTGTGGCATTTGGACAGAATGGCGAAGTCAGTCATATGTCGGTGTCGGTCCTCATCCCTCTGCTGATGTAGAGGGACGAGGGGCTGGTTTGTCTCAGCCAGAAGCAATGCTTGACAAATTTAAATCTAAGTGCTGTGCAGTTAACCTGGATTAAACAAAGCTTCGAGACAAACCCTTTGCCCTTTTTAGTAATCAAGTTGCTCAAATTACTTGAGGAAAATAAACAGACAAAAATGGTAATATTACAATTTGTCCTGTGTGATGAGCCACCACGCATGACTTTTTAATTGGACCCCTCTTAACCCTGAGATCCGCACCAAATGTGAGACATGAGTCACGTTCACAGAATCAAATTAGTGCGTTCTTTAACTAATCGTGCAAGACACAACCACAAAATGATGACAGGGAGGCACAGCATCCAATCAGAAACCTGAAGAAGCCTGAAAAAAAAGCACACGTCCATGTCTCCAAGCGGTATCTGACAGACCTTAAAATGAACAAAATCCTTAAACCGTGTCTCCTATGTCCACATCCTTGTCCAAGTCTCCTGTTAGATACTGTAGATTAACCATCTCATTCAGTGGCTGCTCGGCAAGTACTCTCTGATCAGTTTTAATTTAGCTCCACTGTCACAACTTTGACAGATGTCACTTTGCTTGGCTTGCTTCAGTCCGCGGTCAGACGTCCCAGGGGAAATTATTCTGCCTTGAATTTTCAGGGACCAGAGCCAGTTCGCTACGCTAACTTCAGTCGGCCCACTCTTGCCGAATGCTGCCAGGCACTGGACTAGCTCCTTAAACTGCGATGACACATTGCTCACTTAACGAAAGTAATATTTTGTGCATTACATTTTGTCTCTTACATGTGAACAAAACTTTGGCAGAAAAAAGCTTAAAACCACACGTCTGCCACAGTCTTCGCTAGCACACAGATGCACACTCACACTCTCCGTCAAGCCACGGGACATTCCCTTCGATCTTACAGACCTGTTAACAGGAGCCGCAACAATGTCATTATCAAGGTGTGTGCAGGCTGACCATGAAGCAAAATTCCAAATGGAGCTTAACCTCTTAATGAAAGCGTCCATTTTAAAGTTCTTTTTCCTAAATGACATACTGAAATTTAAAGCATGACAGCTCCCACATAGTTTGAGACTCAGGGATGTGCTTGGTACCATTGGAAAGGTAGAGTTACAGAGTTACAGAGGTTGGAACACAGGTTTTGGTTTCCGTCCAAACACAAGGGTGTTCCTATGTTGGAACGGTGTTCCTTAAGGGGTTAAAGAGTGCCCTCAAACTGTGCGTAAAAATGAAAGTTGATCATAATTTCTATTAGGTGTCCAACCCAGACCGTCAGGGTTAAGTCAGACACAGTGCACGCACCGCCCTGGACGCTCTCTCTGCCAGAGTGGAGATTTTTTATTCCTCACATTCACATTTTTTTTCTTCAGTGCTGGAGGCACGCATTTATTTCAAGTCATATCAATTCGACAGATTTTTCACTTACCAGGTGCAAAGTGAATATACACACCTGAAGAGAAGTCACTCATCTTGTTTTTTTTTTTTTCTTTAAGCCGAGCACCCACCCACACACACGCACAAACTCGCCCATGTGTACACAAAAAAACATTGTGCCGTCCCGACTCGTTCTCGCCGCACCTCCAGTAATCACACCAAAACCCTCACGCTTTCAGAAGATGATAGCTGTTGACAGATCACAGGGCTCCACCTTAAGAGCAGAACTTTCTGACTGAAGCCGCCACACTTTGAGGTGACAGTAGAGCTAAACTGATGGTTCTCTTTTTCTGTTTTTTGACATGCCCCCCTCTCAGAAGACGGGAGAAGTTACCCGCTCCTCCATTTTCATTAATCATTAATAATGAGAGAGTAAGCCGATTATTAAAGGTTTTTTTTCCATTGTCACGACGTCTGTCTGATTATAAGTTTATCTTTAAATAGTAATGCACAGTTTATGTATGGCTGAGCTAATTTCTTTTTCTTTTTTAAAATATAATAATGGAACAAATGTGGTTTCTATTATTATTTCTTACATCACTCAAATATTAGCTATGTTGTGTAAGATGTCATTGCAT
This sequence comes from Sparus aurata, assembly GCF_900880675.1. Taxonomy (NCBI): domain Eukaryota; kingdom Metazoa; phylum Chordata; class Actinopteri; order Spariformes; family Sparidae; genus Sparus; species Sparus aurata. The sequence continues at coordinate 31,572,454 of NC_044187.1, read as the reverse complement.
TGAAATACATTTCCTCATGTGATTGCTTGGCGTAATTGTACCAAGGACATGGATAAACAGGGCCTAATATGTGACTGCAGTGTTGCACCTTTTGATAACCTTTGACTAAAAATAGCATGCGACGGTGTGAAACAGTAGAAACAGCATTGTCTTTAATGATTCCTCTTCATGATAGGGTAAACAGCAAACAGCACTGAAAGAAAACAGCTCTGGAAACAGCAGCTAGAACACTGGTAAGTACCATCCATGAGTATTTTCATAAATATTTCAAATTAACTGTTTTAAATGAATATACAAAGTGTGGAAGAATCAGTATGAGTGACATTAAGGGAATTTACATCACAACATCATTCTCTGTTGCTCTACAGAGCTTTTTTCCTCTCTATTGATTTTCTTCTTTTTTACAGTATGTCATCAATCCCACTTTTAGTCAAAGCATACAACTATTTCCAGCGAAGTAGCACTGATAAACATACTGTATGATTGCTGCCAGTGCTAAAAAGCAGGCAGACAAAATTAGCACCTGGCTAGCAATCAAATTCGACATCTAGCTAGAGTAAGAAGCCAGGCCGCCCTCATCAGAAAATTGACCACATACTTTACATCAACTGTGAAAACAGCTTATTACGACTTGTATTTATATGTCTTGTTGGGCGGCGGCCCCTAGTGGCTGTACTACTTGTGACGGCAGCAAAGGAGGAAGTCAGGTGAGGCAGAATAAAAACAGACAAGAATGCAGAGGGATGAAGTGGCGGATGGAAGGTTAGGTCAAAGAAGCAGAGGACTTTCCCCCATGAGACCACTGTTTGTGTCTAGTGTGAAGGCAAAGTCAGAGGTGAATTATTCTAAACGTACAAACTTAGTTAAGATATGTCAAGTACGTACATTACGTAATTAAGGTTTCCTATGTATTAGGGATGAGCGAGTAGACTGTTATTATCTGTTCAACCAACTAAATTGTCTGTATCTGGGCTCAGTTGTGAGATAATTTAAGCAGGAAACGGATATTAGTTGAGGGGGTGTCGCTATTTTTATAATCTATAACAGATCTATACATTTCCGTCAGCTACCCAAAAAGAATGTTCTCATCGTGAATGTAGACATTGACACATTTTACTCCAACGATACTCATAGTCGTGAAAAGGATCATTGTCTGTACCAGAGTTGTTTAAAGCTAAACCACAATGTTTTCCTAAACCTAACCAAACCAAACTGCTAGCACACCTGTCACTTGCACACCAGTGGTAGAGTGTGTTATTTTGGGGGTCACTGTCAATCAATGTATTCAGTTGTTTAACTATGAGGATGTGTTGAAAGAGGAAGATCATTTTGAGTAGGTGGAGACCAAGACTGAGCTAAAACGAAAGTGACATTTTGTCTTATGCTTATCAAATATCAATCGGGTTTGTATGTCTGTAAGTTTTTGGAGAGTTGTTGTGTCCCCAAATAGCCATGAAATTCATTGATGCAGTTTTAAAGATCTTAAGATGTTAAGAAATCCCTCAATATACATGACATTGTAAGGAAAAGGTGTTTCTCACATGAACATATGTGAATGCAAAATGTTACTCAGTGAAAAATAGGGTTAGGGTAGCGTTTTTTCCTCGATTTGACTTTGATTTGATATTACAACTATGATTCTTGACATTTTAGGTGCTGCATCTTACAGTGTAAAAGTATCAATCCGATTTCTGTTTGTATTCAAATGTCACAGTGATGAAAGTATCAACTTTTGCATGTGCGCCCGGGGATGAGCAGGCCAGTCATTAAGCCAAAAATACTGCCCTAATGTTTCTTTTATGAGTCAGAGACACATTGTTTGTAGATAAGAGCTGCTCAAGCTAACTTTCTGCAATTTCGCTTAATTGCATTTCATTTGTTGTCGTCGTGATTGTGGCTAAATGTGAGATGACTAACACTCTCACACACACACACAGCTGCAGCTCACTCTCCTCATCTAATCCCAGCTTCTCTCCCTTCTCTCCGACATGCACCGCATCTGTCACAGGGCGAACTTTGCATTCACTTTCAATTGTCTCCCTCTTCTCTAAAAAGTATGATATCAGTGTGGGGCAGCAGACATAGACAGAGAGAGAGAGAGAGAGAGAGAGAGAGAGAGAGAGAGAGAGAGAGAGAGAAAGAGAGAGAGAGAGAGAGAGAGAGAGAGAGAGAGAGAGAGAGACATGATGTCCAGCAGACGATGTGGTGCCAGGGGAAAAAATAGAATTAATATTGCGCCAGCAATCTTGTTAAGTCTCCCACCCTAGCCCCACCCACAAGACAACCACACACACACACACACACACACACTCACACTGGTCCTTGCCAAGCAATCCTATTAAACAATGAGTTGGACATTTAATCTCTTAACAAGGAGGGGACCTGCAGACAGAGAGACAGACAGGGGTATTTGCTCTTTCTCTCCCTCTCTTACTTTCTGTGTAGTCTCCACCCTTCATAAAGCATCCTCACTTGTCATCGGCGCTGCAGCTCCTCATTATCTACTCACTTTATTCAAGGTGTACACCAGCGATAACTCATAACAATGCTTGGGTAAGGTAATGCACAGTAGGCACGGCACCCTGGCTGTCCCTTGCGTTATGTAATGAATGGATCTATATGGAACATGTAAATGATATCTGTTAAAAGCCAAAAATAATCCATTGGAAACGGCCTGTTATGTATTTGGATCAAAAAAGGAATGGCAGTCAGTAGCAGCTAACGCACACATAGACACATATCAAACATCATGTATGTGTACACCCAGCACCTAATTATCACTGGGCTCATAGTGAGACATACCTACTTAACTAGCAGAATATCCACCGTACCAACACTCTTGTGCAGATATTGTATAGCATGTATGAATATGCACATGGCAGCAGTGCGTTTGTTCTTGTTCAGTAATTGCTGCAAAGACAATTTGAGGAAAACACTTCTGGAGTGGCATCACGCTGTTACAAATAATTATATACCATAGCAGGACAGTAGAGTATGTAAGGATCTCCTTCCAATTTGAACACAAAGCACTTATGACAATTGTTATAATGATAATAGTATAATAGCAATTATACCACAAACGAATGGCAATTCTTCTATTCAGAGCTGTCAGAATTTTTTTTTTTCATTATTGGTGAATCTGCAGATTATTTTTCCCATTAATTGTTTGGTCTGTTAATTGTCAGAAAACAGTTAACAAGACTTAATGGCTACAGGTTTGAGGCATTGAGGTAAATGCTAACGTAAGCATGATAACATGCTTGCAATATAAATGCTAAAAAATGCAGATGCAGAACACGTTTACCGCGTCCATCTTGGTTCAGCATTAGCTAATTCTAGCATTCTAACCTTTGCTGCAGCGGGGGCCGATGGGATCACCATTTACCGAAATTTGGACCTGATGATGGGGCTTGTCGAGACGTTAAGAGATCCCCAAAGTAATCACAATTCAGCCTTGGGGGGGTGTTGATGAATGTATGTACCAAATTTGTTGGGAGTCCAATGAATATGTTCTGGGACATTTCACACAGAAAAAATAAAAAAAACAACACAACCTTGTGGTGGTGCTGGAGGAAAAGTAAAGGGATCGCCAAAGTCAGGAATCATCATTTGGTAACCATGTATGTGTACCAGATGTAATGACACACAGGTAAAAGGTCTTGATCGGAGTGGTGGACCTACCATCCCAAGAGCCAGTGGTGCTAGCATGGCTAAAATGCCCATGAAATTCCCAATAAAAAAGTAATTATTGTTGAGATTTAAAAAAAAAAAAAATTGTTCACGCTTTCCATTTTTGCTTTAAGATAATGACTTACCATCTAATTTATTGGTGCCAGAATAGGGGGGCAACATGACTTTTGGTGAGCCCTCTTTCAGGTGTTATGGTACAAAGTGATAATGTCTGAGCATGACAATAGAATCATACTTCACTGGTAGAAATCTATATGCTTATGGCATCTAAAATACACAGAATCTAGCATATTTGTTGTGGGAAGAGTGTCTCTCCCGGTGTGTGAAAGAGGCACAGTCACATACAAGTTCATGCTATTTTTAGTTTAGTCTGTCATCAAGTGTATACATAAGCTCAGTTTGCGATATAAAACGTAGTGAAGGGCTTTGTGTACGTGTCACTGCCACAAAAGAGCAATAATGTCCCTGTTTATCCAACAGAATCTTCATGCATTCTTCCCAGCAAAGTCGATCCAGGCTTTGAAATGGCAGTTGGCAGCTATGAGCCAGGCTGAAGTAAATCACAATAGCATAAATCCAGAGCTCTCCTCATGTTCAGAGCCGCGGCTCAGCAAAGGAAACATATGCAATCACTTTAATCAGCGGATCGGATGATTTACCTCAGAAGGTTTTGTTTTTCTTTTGTTATTTTGTTTTGCCTGTGGGGCAAAATGTTACCAGCAGAGACACTGGGAACCTCTGCACCTGCAAAACAGGTGAAACTAAAGTCAGTTGCAGGAAGGAGTTTTCGAGAGAGAGAGAAAGAGAGAGAGAAAAAACGCCATCAAACAAATGCCTGTATTTCTATGTCGGCGCCACCGATCTAACTGATAATTAAAATTATTGAAAAGGAACTTTCTCTCTGCATTTATGGCTGTTTGTGTCACCAGGAGACTATTTGCCTGTCCTACCTCTAAAGAAGTCTTACAGCTCTGTTTGCTCTCCTTAAGGGAATCCCAATTAATCTTGAAAAAAAGAAAAAAAAAATGGAATCCACAATACCCAGCCAATATAGGCTTCATCCCTTAAATCAATTAACAACATATTTGGTGCTGTAGGTTATTCCCACTGAAAATAATTTATTTACAGAACCTATTCCATAGCAAGTGTCAAGTGATTCTCTCTAATGCAGATCAATATCTGTTACATGAAAAATAACTATGTGGAGTTTTTGGTCCTAAAGGTTAGCAAACCTTGGGGCAAAACTGACTCAACCACATATACTAGTAAACTGAAGATCTCCGATGATGAAATCTGGGCAGTGACAGTATAAACCTGCCAATGTGAAGGTCAACTTTAAAAAAGGGGCCAGCGCGCTGTCACCTCCAACTTCACACCTTTAGATATAGAGCTTGAAGTTTAAACTAATGTGACTGCACCAAGAGGATAAATCTCTTTGTCTGAGCCTCCATAAATTCCTGTGTTCCACTGTAGCTACCGTTTTAGGAGTGTGCTCCTATATTTCATTATTATAGCCTCTACATTCAGAAATTTCACAGGACCTTGTCTTGTAACTCAGAACTATCATCAAAATCGCAAAAATGTCTGAAACCTTAAAATACGACTTTATGGCCAAAGTCTGCCAACATCCAATAAAGAAAAGTATTTCAGATGATACAGCTTGAGGTACATTTTATGACTTCCTATTTAGAATTCAAATAACTGTTGAAATCTTTTGAGTTACTGTTCCATATAAAGTGTACTTAATCTAAAGGCTCTACGTTCACTATGTTAAGGGGAGGATACAATTCAGTTTTGGTGGCAATCAACCAGCTAATGGGAGGAGATGTTAGGAGCTGTTGTCCTAGTACAATGACTACAGGCAATAACCGCCCCCACAAAGCAATCAAAGCCTTTCAGGACAATTATGTGGTTACTTCTGTTTAAGTGTGCTACATTTGAAACTTTAACCAATACATGTATGTCATTACAGCAGAGGAGTCTAAAATAGCTAGCTTGGTTAGCTGGCTGGTTGCCCCATAGAGCCCTCTGCACAAAAGACAAACAAGGAAGGTACCTTCTGTGTTTCCTTTCTCATTTGACTCAGAGACAACTGTTGGAAATGATTTATCACTAAGTTCATTTACTCAAGTGTAGTATTTAAAGCTAATTACAAGGAGCTTTTTGTTTGTCTGTTTCTTTGTTCTTGCCAAAAGATGACGATGGTGAAACAAAGTAAACTGTTATGGTGCCGAGACTCCTTGATTCATCCTCGGCACTCCCTTATAAAATGCGTTTGAATTTTAAGAATTATCCCAGCTGCCCGGTGAGAGGCAATAAGAAAAACTTTTTTGATTACACAGAAATAACCAGCCATTTTACTGATGGTCTTGGTTTGCTTATGCTGCTCATATAGATGAACTAGTATTAAACTGAGACTGTTCCATACCCAGGTAAAAGTTCTCTGTAGAACATTCAAGTACAGCTGAGGTACTCACTTACTTTAGTATTTAACTCCATTACATGTATTTGATCATTTTAGTTAGTTGGTTGTTAGTTTGTAGATATCATGCTGAATCAGAGCCAAAGTGGCGTTATTTTAAACATTTCGATTGTTCTGCATTTACGTCAAAAATATGGTGAATGTCAAATCCAATAATCGATTGACCCAACAACCCAACTCAATATGTAATTTACTTTACTTGTACATTTAAAACTTGTGTTAGATTCTTTTAAACTTCTACCCAAGTACGATTCATTTGGATGAACATGGTATGAGTTTTTTGTTTGTTTGGTTTTTTTGTTTGTCTTTTTTTTACAACACTGGTGAAATGGAAAATGATTTGGTAAGGTCTCGAGGCTGACACTGACTAACCCAGTATTCCCTAACTACAAAGCAACATTATGTAGAATTAGGAATTAGGAGCCACCGACAGTATCTGCGTGCAACACCACTGTCCTAATTGTACAATTTTTGCCCATAGAATTTGTTTTTTAACTGTACAACCACTCATTTCTAAAAGCTGCAGTAGCGACAGGACAAGTAGAGCAGCTTACGGTATATGGTCCATTTTCCACAGTTGCTACAACCTCTTTTCTTTCTTTGGTATCCTCAAGTGCACGGTAGCCCATTGGGAGATTTAATCCCTCCAGCATGTCCCAGGGTCTCCTCCCGGTCAGTTTTGCACATGAAATCTCCACAGGGAGAGACCGAGAGGCATCTGTCACACACACTTCCCCGGGCTCTTCTTATTGCAAAAGCACAACGGCTCAGTGCTGAAATCCTCCTGATTTTCCTGCTTCATCATGTAAAGTGGACAATATCTAAGTCCACCTTAATCCAACACCAGAGTCCTATCCTCTAAACAGCTGGAAGAATTGAGGACTGGTTGAACCGGCATGACTTTGCAAAAACTTTCTCACAAAACAATTTTTTATTTTTTTTTTCAACCCGGTTCTCACAAAGACATGAGTACAGGGACACACTCGAAAAAACAGAAACACTTCACAAAAGAACTCTCACATATTCATTGCCACGGAATTTTATACTCGAAGAGAAAAATGATAAAAGGGAAGAAATAGTTATAAAAAGGTGAATCACAACACCTCACAGTCCAGAAGGCCTCAGAGATCAATAAAACCTGCTGATGTCTTAACACAAGGTTAGATAGATATAGAAAAGCCATGTGTGTCTCTCACATTCAATCTGCATCATATCTCTATCACTTTCTGTTCCTCTCTCCCTCTCTCAAACACACACACACGCACGCGCACACGCACACGCACGTGCGCACGCATTCAGAAGCGATGAAGGCCCACGTTTGATACGGGTGATGTAAGTTCGCTGAAACTGAGCGTGAAGGTCAGAGGGATGCTGGGAGAACCCGTGCCAACATTACTGAAGGGACGGAGATAAATCTTTTTCTCTTTCTCTCTTTCTTTATGTTTCCCTGAACATGCACATAGAGAAATGCAGACAGAATGCACACAAGCGGACATGCGTGCACACACACACACACACACACACACACACACCCACACACACACCTACACACACACACACCACGCGCTGTATGGCTGATGGATGCTGTTTGAGTTGGAGTGGAAGTGTCCTGTTGTTTTCAACTAAGCACTTTCTGCTTGCCGCTCATTGCCAAGAGTAATGGTCAGTGAAGAGCCCCACTGTTCTGTGAGCATGTGTGTGAGTGTGTGAGTGTGTGTGTGTGTGTGTGTGTGTGTGTGTGTGTGTGTGTGGGATGGATAGAGGGAGACTTCTTGATTTCCAAAATCTTTGTTCTATTTTCACACAGGCTTCACACTATAACTGTGTTCTTTATGCTTGACCACTCATCTCTGTGGCTCCACACACTGAAATTTGCATGTATGGGCTCAGCCAAAGAGGATTTGCCCACTCATCCGTGTGGCAGCTGGCCCGATGTAAGGACTGTATTCCCACTTAATTCTCTAAGTCCTGGGTGACCAGTAGACTGGGACTGGGACTGGCAGGAGCCGGTTCGACCCACCTGTGTCCGTGGCACCGAGAGCATAGTTCATAACCATCGTCCAAAGATCTAAAAGAGGTCCCCTAACTTTTGTGTATTTTCTTGATTTCAAGAGGTTTTATGTTTCCAGCTTTCAGTTTCAGTCAGCTCCTTTGCTGTTTCAACACCACAGTGCCCCCCCAATGCACTGTGAGAAGTGGGATTTCCAAGTTTGGTGTGGTATAAAACGTCTGGTCTTTACAGAGCCCTGACCTCAACACCATCCAACACAAGCAGTCAGGGTTGGAAAATCTAGTATAAAGTCTTCTCAGAAGAGTGGAGAGTCAGCCAGCAGCATATTGATGCCAACGGAGTCCACTCATCATACCGTTGCCATCTACGTGTAGTGTATGTTATAGTACAGTCATGACTATTTAAATATAGATAAGTTGGGCCAGGCTTTTCTGGAAGAAGCCTTCAGGGTGGCACAGGTGTTCTGTTTATGAGCAAACGAAAAACAATTGTAAGAAAGGACAAAACATGAATATAGCGTAATGCTAACATGCACATGTGTAAAACAGAGGTGGTTTTCTTACTCTTTACTAGCTAAATGCCTCACCGTGTTCGCTAATTTGTTGCTAACTCTGTCCGTCTGTTGTCTGGCGCTGGGCAGGTGTGTTAATCACAGCATCAAGGTTGATGAGATCAATGAGGGTGAAGAAAACCCTTACACAATGTCTGATAAATACCAAAATAATGAGCCTCGCATCTCAGTAATTTTGTAGCTTCTAAGTGAATCTCTTTAGTGACCATACTCTCCCATATCTCCTGCATTTTACGGTTTCTTCACCGTGTTCATTTCCAGCTGTTTCGGCAGTTGTGCCAGTTTACTGCTGGTGGAAACATATAGGTACAAATACCTTTTAAAACTAAATCAAAGTGAACTTTTATTGTGAAGAATTTATAGGAGACGAAACACGTTGATCTCCCAATTGGCAGAGCTTTGTTAGCGGCCGTTCTTCGTCAATACTGCAGGGAGGAGTATCTACAGCCACTACTCATGACAATCGCAAATAGCAATAGACGCACCTTCAAGCAGGAAGCCCTGTCGTAATGGAAATGCATATCCCTGCCGCACTAGGCCGATGTACCGAAGTAAACCCCAGCCCAAGCCCCACCTCGCTCCTCCTGGGCTGTGTGCAGGAAGTCAGTGGATGTGGTGTGCGGGGCAGGCGGAAGGAGGCCACAGGAGGCAGGATTGGGAGTTCAGTTGTGTTGACTTTCCCGCTCTATCACTCTGATACCCCTTTTCTCTCTACATCTTTACATTGGGGTGTTTTAATAGTCTGTAAATACTAAAGCTAAAAGGTCTGATCCTGTATATATTTAAATAATTCCTGTGTCCTTTTAAGACTTGTATTTCACATAAACCACGTCCCTGTCGTGAGTCTGAGACAGTTTGGCTAAAGATTCCTCCATCCAGCCTCCCTTTTATGTGGCTTAACGTTATCTCTTCCCCGCAGCAACCGACACAACCACTGAGCTTTATGCAAATGAACGCGTAATGATGTCACCGAGAGACAACTGAGGACGTGATGTCTCTGGCCACTTCAGGAGCGAGTGCTAGCTACTTTCACTGGATAGGAGTGGGCAACACCAACTGAATGTTGGGTCAAGTAATAATTGTCTGTGATCTACAGTGTTGTTACAGGATTATACAGAGGTTTTTTTGTTGTTTTTTTTTCTTACTAGTGCAGCTTCACAAAGATCAACAATACAAAAGAAAAACTGTTTGTTTGCTTACATAGGGGATGGCAACTGCATTATCACTAATGCATATGACATCTTTCTTAATCATTCAGTGCACAGTTTCTTGTTGCAGGTGTGCAGCAGGGTACACCCTTAGCGTTGCATAGCAAACGCTGTCCTACACACTTGCGATCTCCCGAGTGACACTTTGTATTAGTTTGTGTGTTCAACATGAGTCATCTGTATTAAGCCTGAGACACAAGCGTTTAACACCTGCTGACAAACAGGGAGAGCCGCCAAGCCCCACCAGACACACCGACGATCGACCTAACGTCAGCAGTTAGCCGCCTCTTCCGGCACAGCGAGTGGTGCAGCGTGGGTACTGTAGGTCTGAAAAGGTTTAGCAGCATCTTAAGACACAAGCCAGAGCCTCCCACGGAGAGGCCTAGTCAGCCCTTCACCCAGACTTTCCCTGCTTTCACAGCAAACTGACATCAAACAGCCCCTGTAGTGCTGAACACAGGACAGCAGAGAGGCGTAAACATGGCATGGGACAGCCGGGCTGACACTAAGTGCCACACCTAACTGTAGCTGAGCAGGAGGCAGAGACAGGCGGGACCTCTATTTGTGTGCGTGTACGTGCGTGTGTCTGTGCATGTGCTTGTAGGTATGCGTCTTTGTGTGGGTCTTGTTTACAGAGCTTTTCTGTCATATGTCTTCATCTCCACTTTCTATCCCCTCACTGTTCTCGGGCTCCGTGGCTAAGCCAGCATGAGGCAGAGACACACTGTGCAGGTTTCATCCCTTAGCTTAGAGGTGAGTGTTTATGTTCCTGTGTGTGTGTGTGTGTGAGTGCGCGAGAGAGAGAGAGAGAGAGAGAGAGAGAGAGAGAGAGACGTGGGAAAGTTGGTGTGCATATGCGTGTGAAATAGAATGTGTCCCTGTCAAAAATGTACGTTTCCCCTCTGAAAGTCTGCATTTGCGCCTTTTAAATTTGCCCTCATTTGCCCCTGTAGTCGCAAGCTTTTTATACCCGCGTGTGTGTGTGTGTGTAGGTGTGTGTGTGTGTGTGTGTGTGTGAGCGCGCGTGTGTTTACCTCTACAGTCTGATCCCGAGCTTATACCCTGTGGCAGCCACCACCATTCAGAAGCTCTCTCCTTGGGGCATAATGCATGGAAAAAAAAAAAAACAGGCTTAGGGGCACATCAATTCCACAGGCTTAAACCGAACGACGGGCGGTGTGTGCGTCGCCGGGGTTGCGTTTGTGTGCTTTCTTCAGATGCATTTTCTTAAAGCCCTCCTGTTTTCTAGACAAATTGGGAGGGTGTGTGCGCGCGCGGGGGGATCTTTGTCATCTGTTAACCGCCGCCATAATAGGCGTATTGAACCAAATGTCATATAAAAAGCAGGGGGGATTTAAGGGGCTTCGAGCCTTCATTAAACGTCCATATTGTTTCCCCCACATCTGACAACTGAGACAAAGTGTTAAATACAAATGGATCCTCGTATCCCCAAATAAATATCACAGAGTCATGAATACACTTGATAGTGATATCAGATAGAATGCGCTCTGTTTAACTTGTGTTTTCTCTTCGCAGGCGAATCCTTTGACAGCGGTTATTAAAAGATAGTTTAGACTACTCAAAGATGAGGGATTGTGCCGTCCTTTGTACGTTCCCTCTATTCCATTAGCGTGAGCGGAACATGAGGAATATAGTATTAATATTTAAGACTGGCTGCTCACATTAGGGAGAAAAATGAAATGACATTTGAGAGGCTTCTGTTTGTTTTCTGATTTTTCCAAAAGCCTTTTTTAATGTCTCGAAAACAAAAAAAAGGCTGCCCGTGGAGACTTTGCAAAAGAAGAAAAAAACAAGCAAGCGAACAAAAATGCCAAAGCATCACAGAGAGATACGTTTGAAAACATATGACCTTTTATGTCTCACTTTCCCCCCAGTGTCACGTATATGCCATGCAAAATGTACGCGTTTCCCGCCATCTCGACGCCAGAAGTCACATATTCCACGTGACGAGATTAGTTCACCTAACGCACTCTTAGTGAATTTAAATCCCACAAAGCATTCATTTTGAAGAACATCATCATTATTTCATTTTCCCCGGCAAGTGAACAACACAATTTTCGTTTGATTACAAGCCGTGCACTCATGCATTATAAACGACCGAATCATTTCATTACATTTTTAAAGTCATTGCGAGGGAACGGCACATGCCAAATCAGTATTCATAAGGCCATATTTCTTGTTTGATGATAATTTCTCATTTCGCCAGATTAAACAGCATATTTTGGATAAAGGGGCTCCGTGAAAGCATTCAGAGTGAGTGGCGGAGGAGAAAAGAAAGAGGCGGAAGAGAGGAGAGAGATTGTGTGTGGGTGGGGGGTTGGGGGGGGACTCATGAAGGGCATTTTAAGATATTTGGTTTGGTTGTATAATGAACTCTTTCTTTTGGTCCTCTGGAAATTTAATTATACACAGGACAACACTTGCCTGGATGTGTGTGCATTTGTGTGTGTGTGTGTGTTTCTAGGGAGTGGGAGCATGGTCGTGTGTGTGTGTGTGTGTGTGTGTGTGTGTGTGTGTGTGTGTGTGTGTGTGTGTGTGTGTGTGTGTGTGCGTGCACCGGGTGCTCCTCCCTCGGCATCCACAGAGCAGACACCAGACACAGCTCCGTCCAGAATGGCAGTCAGAATGTCGGTTCCATGCGAACGATCAAAGCGCTCCGTGGCTCTCTGCTCCAACCACCAGGGGATTTACTGTCCCCATGATGAGCGGGGAGAGAGAATTAAGAGGACGGGCTGGAGAGAAGAAAGGGGGTGAGATTGAAGAGAAAGAGAGGAAGCAACAGACAAGGGCTGTGCGAAGAAATGAAAGGGGAAGCAAGGGAGGAGGAGGAAGAAGGGAGAAACTGAAAGCAGAATGGCTAAGCATGGCTGAAAGGAGGCGAGAGAGCAAGAATGAGAGATGAGAAACAGATGGAGAAAAAAGGGACTGAGGGAGACGGAGATGAAGAGGAAAGGCAGAGGAAGGCGCCATTAGAGTGAAAATGAATGGAGAACTAAGAACCTAAGGGCTGAAAGCTTCTTAGAAGCTGAAGAGATGATTGCAAACTATCGCATTGCCCCCTCTTCTTCCCTCTCTCCACGATGCTCCCCTGTTCCAACCATACGCAGAGAGCAGAGTTGGATGACCATGGGGAGGGGGGTAGGGGGGTGGGGGTGGGTAGGAGAGAACTGTGTCAAAAAGCAGAGGTAGCTGAGGACCTGAGGCTTCAAAGAGTTCTGGAATGTTTTAATCCCTTTCACTTTGTCTACCCATCTCTCTACCCCGCTGCCGTTCTATTCTTTCTAGTCCCCGCTGACCTATCCAACTATTGTTCCTCCTCACTGGCTCCCTGCCACCTTTCATCTCTCCGTTCATTTGATTCATAATCAAAAGCCTCATCAGTAAGCGGGAGCAATGAAAACATTATGTAGCGCAGGAGTTACATTTTCATTTTATGCTGAGATAATCCCAGTTCGCCTGGAAATCGTGTGATCAACCGTGTCGTTATTAAGGATTTAAAAAGGACAAAAACAAGTTTGTGTGAGAGTTTCTTACCCTGATACTCGGGTTGTGTAGTTGTCTCTCTTTACGGCTGTATAAATCTGCTTTCCACTCACGGGGAATGTAATGTGGAGATATGGAGGAAAATGTTAAGTACCTCTCCGTCATCCAGGGCCTTTTTAAGACTTGGCTACTTTACTCAACCCCTCGACTGGTTTTTTGATAAGACCCGGCCACTTGTCCACATCTTCCCTCCCCTTCACTATCCACGGATTGAAATTCAAAGAGTAGCCACTAAATCTCTGAGGGTTATGGCATGGAATACAGAAAGATCAGTTGATGGCAGTTGAAAGTTGTCTGAAAGCAAATCTCATTTGCCGCTGCCCTGGGGGATCCGTATGCCAACCACAGCCAAACCAAGCTAATGTGTTTGGCCTCTTCGCATCTTTGGGACACCATTGGCGACGGGCAACTTAATTGTCGCAGCAGCAACCACTGCCAGTATATCTATCAGACTCAAGATTGTAATAACTCTGTCCTTTATATTTTTAGAATGTGCTCTCTGATATACAGATAGGCCAGTCCAGCAGGTGCCCCGAAAATCAGATTTAGTCTCCAGTTCTCGAGGGACAGTCCACCTTAACGTAAACACAACCAGCTCTGGCAATCGAACACAACCACAAAAAACAATAGCTTTCACCACTGTACCCAAGAAGCTGGAAATCAAAAATGGTTCCTTCCATCCATTTGTTCCCATTTCCATTTGACAGCTTGTTTGCTACGAATAGAATTGCCAAGCCACACAATGGTTTAGATTCTTGTTCACGGTCTATTGCATTCTGGCGTCTTGGCCGCCTTCAGCAAACCCATGGGATGTAAACAATAAAATTCTAAATGTCTTTGACTACTTGAGCACAGTGCCCCCAGACGTCTTCAGGGTCATTCTGCTCTTGACCTGTCAGTCCTTGCGACCAACTGGAGGGCCTAAACAAAATAACAGGCATAGACAGTAAGTATGATATAAACATATGTTGTCTTCAAAAGCAGAGTGAGTGGGATTTGTTGGTTGCAATGTTTGACCCTTCTCTGTGGCTAAATGATGGCAGAAGTGCATGCAGTATCCCAGAACCCACCCCACTGAACCACCCCGATAGCAAAATTGTTGCGGCTCAGATCTGGCTCACTTTTATCCGGCCTACAAGCTGCGCAGAGTGATGGGACAGATCCAGCCCACCAGACTAGAATGAACTGTGACCTGGATTTTGGCCAGCTCAGCTTTATTCGGTTTGTTCTTCACTAACATGTGGCTACGGTACGGCCTGCTTGTGGCTCAAATCAGACAAACAGGAGTGGACCGTCCAAGTGCCATCATTCCACGCAGTATGTGGGCCGGATGAAGGTGTCTGGTACAGTTTTTGGAGCCAAGGGTCACTTCCCTCGAGCCATTCCTGTGCAGTTGTTGTGGTGTGGCAGGGCACATTGTCTATTGACATTGTTGGGGTGTGCGGGTGCCATGAGGGGACAAACTTGTCTAAAGTGTCAAGGGACATCCACATGTATGCCATGACCCAAGGTTTCCCAGCAGCACATTGCATTATAACAAGATGATCAATTTCCATCACTTTACCTGTCAATGCTTTTAACGTTGTGGCTGATTGGTGTATCTTTAAACTTTACTTTAATGCTACATGGATTGGAATAAGGACAGACCAGGCAATAATTTGTCATTGTACTGACATCCATTACTAATATATACCTATCCTGTGTATGCTAACGAGGGGCTGTAGACGATTCCACTTCACTGGCTGAAAAGCAGGGAACATCTTTTGGTTTCCAACACTTTTGTCTTTTTGCCAAGGCTTGTCAGTGGTTTGACAAGTCTATTAATTATGAGTGGTTAAGCCAGAGAGTCATTTTACCAACTCAGATTGTTTGACTTGAACTATTTTCACAGCCTGGCGTGAAAACGGTCCAACATTTCTACAGAAAGACAGAAAGAGACATGTCAGAAAAGAGCTTAATTTAGAATCCCATTAATCACCTCACAACCCACTCACTTTTATCTTGTTTCTCTCCGACCCCCTTGTTGGGGTCTCATTGCTTGCACATAGGAAGGCGACCACTCATATTCATAAGTCCGGACAGTTTAAAGTTGCCACTGAACCTGCGTGTTTTTGGAGCACTCGGAGAAAGCCCACACACATACTGGGAGAACATGCATCTCCACGTAAGTACTGTTTCACCAATACCCATAAATATACAGTATATGTTTAGCTTTTCACTTCTATCTAATGTGATTCCTTCTAACTATATACATGCTATGCATGTGTCCAGGGCCTCTTTGAGCTCTCTAGCACATCCAGAGGCGACCTGTCACACACAACATCATAAGCATAATCAGAGAGCTCAAAGCTGGTATATATAAAACAAAACACCCACATCCCCACACCCACTGCACCTTCTGGCACTGCCAATATGTGACATCTATGTGCAAACTAAAACACTTCAAACCAGATTATTACACACACACCAGCATAAGCATTCGTGCATAGGAATATGTCAACACAACCCTCACACATATCTGTACAAATATAATTTCTAGGCTGACATGACATAGAACCACCAAATTATATGAAATTTCCCACTTGTATGCACCACTTGTGTCACCCTGTATGAATATTTACCCGGTGTATTAGCATATGCCACCCTACCGTGTGGGAACCAGTGAAACATGATGGCTATTTCAACAGAAGAAATAACATTCATTTTTTATCCAATTCTGCGAGTGAGCGAGATGGAGCTTTCATTGGAATGTTTTGACCTTGCGGCGTAGATGCTTAACATCCCAAGAATGAAATTGGCACTCCCAAAATGGATTTGGCCTGATGTGCAGAGGCTTATAACAAGTGCCAACTCTGTAGTATTTAAGAGGGTACTGGCGAAGAAACATTGTATGTGTGCGTGTGTGTGTGTGTGTGTGTATGTGCATGTGCGGGCGTATGTTTTACTCCACACACACACAAAGCTGCCAGTGTTTCATTCCTGGCTAAATATTTATAAAAGAGAAAGACACTAAGTAAGTCAGACAAACACAAACACACACAGCCACACACACACACACACACTCCGAGATGGACATGGGGGAGAGAAAGTGAGTGTAAGAGGGAGACAGACAGACAGAGAGAAGAAGGAGGAAGCTTATTATTTAATGTCCTACTTGGCAGAGAGCTGTCAGAAACCAGGAGAGTGGAGACTTGCCAGAGACTGACAGAACAAAATCACCATTCGTCTTCTTCTCTTCAAGACATGGACAAGCTTAATGAATTAAGATCCGACTCAAGCCCCGACTCTTACTTCTCCGGCTTGTGATGTGCGGGGCCTCATGTTTGCGGGTTGTAGACCAGTGAGCACAACGCCGATTTTCTGAAAGCTTTGGCGTTGCATCAACACAAAGGCCGCCATTCATTGTTTTTAGAGCCTCATTACATGGAATGATCTCTCTATCAAGACCCCTAAACTCTCACCACCCTTGGTGTGCGCGCTCACATAAAACGCGCACAAAAGCCCATTACCTCAGGTGATGGCTCCACCAGCATTCCAAACAATGGCGGCAAAAGGCAAATTAGCAAACAATACGCTCTGCTCCCATAGCCTGAGTGATGAAAACAGTACAAGGCGAGCTAATGCATCTCCGGCAGGCCAGATTCCTGCCCCCGCTCTTATCTTCCCCTAACACGCTATCAGACAAATTAGCAATGGGGTCCACTTAAGAGTTTCTGTGCGTGTGTGCGTGCCTGCGTGTGTGCACGGGTGTGTAATCTTGTGTGCGCCTGTGCATTTAGTACTGGGGTCCACTCATCGTCTGCCTCCTCTCTTGATGTTATTTATGGCTGTTTAAATGATCTCAGACACCTCTCATTTGTTTAGACAGCTCCAATTGGCTTTCTGTCTGAAGGAAGAAGAAGAGAGGAGGGCTCGGGAGGCGTGGGGTGGGGTGAGATGGAGGGGGAGATGGAGGGGAGGGACGGCGGCCTGGCGGAGTGTGAGGGATGCTCAAGAACAGTAAAAGGTGCGGAAGGAGGCAAGCGAGACGGATGAAAGGGGATGAGTCTGAAGGTGGGTGAGGGAGGAGGCGAGACAGACAAAGTCAAGATAGGAGGGCGAGGAGTGACGAGGAGGAAAAGAGTTTAGGAAGGGGAATTTGCGAGGGAGCTGGGAAGACACAGAGGGTGAGGGTAAGCAGACCAGGCAGGGCAGCAGGTGAGAGGAGAGAGCGAGAACAGCTCGTGTCTCACAAGGATCCACTTTGTTTAGTCCCACTGAAGCAAACATTACTTTTCAGCATCAGGGTTTTCACCTCCAGTGGTGAGCAGTATAAGCCTTTTGCATTACAGGAACTTAATATAATAACATAAAGAGTAACTCTACACTCTAAGCAGCGTGAATAGTGACTTTATCACATTATCTGCTGACTCTCATTTTATAGGGTCACTTGCATCAAAATAATTATTTAAAATACAGACATTCTGGGACACTCTGCCTCCAAAACTACAAGGCGATGTCATGTTCACATTCTTGCTGAGAGAAAGATGACAAGATCGAAACAACTCTGCTACATATGAACCTACAGGAGCGCCAGACCAGAATAGTAATTCGGGCCAGAAATCTCAGACCCATCATCATTGGTTTGTTGAAATATTTTTTTCTGATTATGCCAGTTTATGCCTATTAAGTTTCATTACTACACACAATCAGTGCATCAGGACTATACATAGATAGAAGGTTCATAAAGAACAGTGGCTGAATAATTTTAGTTGAAAACATTAGAATCAAATAAAATTAACAGAACATGAATAACAATCTGATGTTATCACCGCTGTGTTAGGTGTTGCAGATATCAGCTGAAGCTAGCACGCTAGGCCAGCTATCCACAGCCCATCTCGGTCCAAAGCTGCTGCTCTGGTGGTGGAAACAACCAGACTTCCCTGGTGTGCCGTGCTCCCAACCCGGATTGCTGGCTGCATGGCCGACTAGCTAATGGCATCTACTGTTAGTAGTGACTGCAGTCTGCCTATATGTTTTATTAATGAATTCAACAAGTAGTTATAAGTAACAAATTCCTGTATACTGCAGCTTTAAATTAAGAATAGCTGAGTGTTTTCACTAGACGAGCACATTTCTGAAAATGACAAACTATTGCTCAAAATAAAGTTCTCTCGTAGTCAAAGAGTGAGTAAGGAAGTTGGCCAAAAAGACTGGACGTAACTTGAATAAGACTTGGGGAAAAAAACAAATATTACCTTGTCCAAGAACATTCGTCCCGGAGTAGCATCAGATTCTCATCAGCAATGGTGGTTGTTCAGTGATGTGTTCAACACCAGTGAAGCCAGTGATGTGCACAAAGGGGGGGGGGGGGCAGTCGCCCCCACCCCCCTCGTGGCTCAATTGTTGAAAAACGCGCACGTGCACTAAAGTGCCCTCCTGGGAGCCAAAACGTGTGCTAAAGTGCCCTCTTGGGAGCCAAAAAAGCGTGTCAAAGTGCCCTCTTGGTTGGCAAAACACACTAAACTGCCCCCTTGGCTGGTTAAAACATGATAAACTGCCCTCTTGGGAGCCAAAACGCGCGCTAAAGTGCACTCTTGGGAGCCAAAAAAGCGTGTCAAAGTGCCCTCTTGGTTGGCAAAACACACTAAACTGCCCCCTTGGCTGGTTAAAACATGATAAAGTGCCCTCTTGGGAGCCAAAACGCGCGCTAAAGTGCCCTCTTGGGAGCCAAAACACGCGCTAAAGTGCCCTTCTTTTCGCCCCTGCCCTTCTAAAAGTCTGTGCACGCCACTGAGTGAAGCACAGTTTCACATCATGTTACTCACGCCCTCATTTGTTTTTATCCGTGTTACTCGTGGAAGTGTTTATTTGCCCCACACGACCAGATTACTTTTCTGTGCTTTAGCCAAAACAAGCAACAACACACACTGTGGGTGTGTGTTTCTAGTTTTTTTTTTTTTTTTATTCATGTCAACCTCTCATTCAACTCAGCAGTCACCAGACTCCAGAACTGTAATTGTTTTGCTGTTTCTGGTGGAGCCTGTGCTCAAAAGTGGTGTGGGTACCACTGCCGGCTGTCGTAAAGATCTGGATATGCCTAACGCATGCATTTGTTTTGAAAGCTTGTACTTCTTATATGTACTGTTAATAATTTTTTCTTAAAAAAACAAACAAAAAAAACAAACAGGTGTCTTTTTTCAAAGCTGTGTACCTTTTCCAACAGCAACACTTTCCAATGGCATCGTAGACCTCTCAGCTTGGTCCTGACTGAAATATCACAACTATGATTTGATGGATTGCCATCAAGTTTTGTTCCCCAAAGGCTGAAGCCTTCTGACTTTAGTGGCCCCGTGGGTTTGTTTCCAGCAGCACTAACAGAGTCACATTTCTGATTCTGAGTGAAATGCCTCGATAACTATCAGCTGAATTGCCATGACATTTGGCAGACAGCTCCGATTATCGATCCCTTAATGTTTCATCTTGTGCTATCATCAGGGCAACATTCCATTTGTCCAATACTTTTTTTTTGTGACCAATTACCTAAGGAACTACACTAAGGACATTCCCCTCAGCTTCGACTGCACCCTCTGTTATTGCTTATCAACGAATATTAGGACATCAAACACAGTGAGATGAGCTGGTAAAGTTTATAGCTGTTAATAACCAGCATGGTTCACATTTTCATTGTAAGTGTGTTGGCACTGCTGTGCCTAAGCGCAGCTTCACAGGGCTGATAGCGTGTCTGGAGTGTCTTGATTCTTCAAGCAGAGTCGCACGATCAAACGCTACATCACTTTTTTCCCTCTGACGAAAAAAAAAAAGCTCAGAAATGACTGCATCGCATCCCGCAGTCTGTTCTCCACTGGATTCCTCACCTGCAACTCCCCGTTTCTTGTATCATTAGAGAAGGAAGTAAGCAGGCTGGTTCAAGCTCTGTCGACCTCCCACCGTGGTTGGGGCCCTCCTGTTCCTTTAACGGTACTTGTGTTGGAAGTCATGACCAAAAATATCAAAAATCAGCTACATTTATCACGACCGTTGTGTGTCCGACAACTGCACCGTGAAACGCCCTGGCCTTGAAACCCTAACTGGGACGCTTCATCTCACAGCAGCTAAGTTCTCGTTATGGAAAAGTCCTGAAAATGCATGTTGAGTCACATCCATGGGTTTGCATGGGCGTAGGTAAATCTATCTCCCTACTGTGTGTGTGTGTGTGTGTGTGTGTGTGTGTGTGTGTGTGTGTGTGTGTGTGTGGTGCTCAGTGAGGAATCAAAGCGTGCGGACCAGGAGTGAGAGAAGCCTTGTTTGTCTGATTAGGCCCCTCCAGGGAATACAGAGGAAGCTAGTGGGAGGGAGGGCATCTCTGCTCCGGTTGTTAAAACACGACGCACACACACTGACTTGCACACACAAAAGTTGAAATGATTCAGATGTAGACACAACTGCAAACACACTCACGCACGCTCAATTAAATTAGAATGTTTATGATGCAATTTCTCCTTTACTGTGCCTTGGTAGTGGTAGGTCTCTGGGCATTCTAATGTTAATTGCCACTGAGGCGTGCTGTGGCGGTTGTTGTTGTTTGTTGTTTCTGACAAGTTTGGGTTGTTGAGCCACATAAACAACGTTGTAAATACATGGTCAGCTCCGAGGGCAAAGTCTTCGGGTAACAATCTACTCATGCAGAATGAGACGTATAAATAAAATGGTAATGTGGATATAGTGTCATACAGTTTATTCAGACTAGGAGGGGAAACTTGAATCGAATATTCGGTTGCTCATTTTTAACATAGAGCCAAAAGGATGCACACCCACAACAGTACTTTTCATTATTGTGAGAATATTTAACCATACTGAAGATACAATGCATGTATTGTAATTAATACAATCAATTTGACCCATCTTAATGGTCAAAGCAGGACTGGGAACCATATCGCAACAAGCAAGGAAATCAAAGCCGATTACACATGTAAAAAAGCCTTATTGGATGTAAGCAATGAGCCATGTGGAGACCAAACCAACCCGTGTTTCCATTGAGCTGTTTGGATTATTTGAAAAATAGTTCAGAGGAGATTATCCCATAGGCACTCACCAATGATTAACGTCTGAGTACCGTTGAACCAGGCCCTTTTTTTGTTCCGACAGTAATAACAGTAAAAGTCATGTGAGCGCAAGAAGCCCTAGTTCTGTGACAAACCACAACAAGTGTAGGACTGCTCATTGTTCCAACAACCCATTATTCTGAAACTTCTTTAGTCAAAAAATTTCCCATTAGACCGAAAAGCCCATGAGTCCGACAGTATGCTATGCTGAGAAACAAAAGCCCACTGGTTCGAAGTCCGCTCTTTCCAAAAATACACTCACTCCCTGAGGTATTTTTTTTTTTTTGTTCATAATATCCAAGTGTATCTGGACATGCATTCACACCAGGTGACATCATATGGTACATCAGCAATCACACTAACTTTTAAAAGCAGTTCAAAGTCAGATTTCTATAAACTGCTTGTGATGTGTGAACACTCTCAGATCGGCAGGCAGGGTATTTAGTATTATTTTTAAATAATCAAAAAGACCAGAGGGTCATCAACGTGACGGCAAATCGTGACACCTCAACGTATTCAAATGTCTGAATTATATCAGACTTTTCTCTCAGAATTAACATGTAGTTAATGTTGTCAAACATTAAGAGCTAGGTTTAGGGATCACATCTACTTGGTTAGGTTTAGGAAAAGATCATGGTTTGGTTACAAAGTACATTAGTCACACTACTTTAGTTGTGTACTTATGTTGATGATACTAGATTGCGGATTGTGGGAGCGGTCCGTGTTTGTTTTTGGAAAACCGGCAGTCCGACAAATGGGCTTTTGGTGTGATTGGACAACTTTTTGGAATATCTGTCTGTCTGAATAATGGCATGGCAAGCAGAAGTACTGGGGGTAGGAATGACACTGTAATGGAGTCTAATTTACTGTAATATTCTAACTGTTAAACAAGGACATTATTGTAAAAGGGATGACTTCTATTAAGTTACGTGACGTCGTTGTTCAATAAAGTCAGAGTAAAAATACTGACCACAACCACAAAGAAGAGTCTGGTAATACTCTACATATTTGTTGTTAAAGCGAAACTCTCGCCAAAAAGCAACCGAGGCTTTTTTTGGGATTGAATATGAGTCAAACCTTGATGTGAAAGCATAATTACGACGAAAGAGGCACTTTTAAGATTTACCGTAGTTTCGGTTTTGGACACGTTAATTTTGAACGGGAGTGCATGGGGCAGGATATGCTAGCATCAAAATCGCTATTTTTAGAATGCTAAGAAGGCTCGACACGACATGAAACTTTGCTCGTAGCATCACTAGGGTCTCTACTCATGAACAAGAGCATTGAGAACATTGTTTGTTTAAACAGAGTTTATGAAAAATAAGGTTTTTGAACTACTCACGTTAGCTGCTGCAGCTCCTGCACGTCACCGTCATGGCAGGCAAAAAGTGTCGATCCCTGAGTCCGACCTGACAGGCACGCTTGAGGAGCGATTCACCATTACTCTCCTGCCTGTCAGGTCGCAGCATATCCTGCCCCATGCACTCCCGTTCAAAATTAACGTGCCCAAAACCGAAACTACGGTTGTGTATGGTCAAAGCTCAGTCCTAAAAAGAAAAACTATTAACAGTGGAATTTGCCAACTGAAGGATAAACAAATTATTACCTTACCGTAAAAGCGCATCATTCCACATATTCCTTTATTCCCGTATTATTACAAACATCACTTCTGTAGTTTACATTTAGGCAATTCCACCCAGGCATTCAGCTCCTGTGAATAATTAGCAATGTACCAAATGTGTATTACTCTGCTGCTTAAAACAGTCCTCAACAAATGCTCGATTCACTCCTTTTAACATTTGCTAAAAACTACAGTACCCACGTAGGAAAGAACTGTGCCTTTATTACAAATCATAAATTTCATTAATTTTTAAAAAGGTTTATGTCTTCCAAGATCCACTTTGAGAGAGCAAGCAAGCAAAGAGAAAAATGTAATAATAATAATAATAATAATAATAATAATAATAATAATAATAGCAAACTAATCCCTTTTTATGCTGTATTACAAACTCTGGAGTCCTGCTCCCTCCGTACCTAAACAACTCATATTAGTCCAGCTGTGAAGCTATCAATGCTCATGCCAACAACATTCCCAGTAAACTACTGAGATGCTGACCTAATATTTGTAGTGCAAGTGTGTTTCATTCATCCAGTGATGGACTGAGGCCAGGCTGTTATCTTTGTGGTTCATCCAGTCGGGATGGCTCATTGTACCACGTCTTCATGAATCACTATTTCCTATTGAACTAATTTACTGCCTCCCTCACGCTGTCTTGGAGACATTAAAGATACACTTCAGCCTCACACTGCATGTAATTGCAGGCCTAAGATGTTTGGATTTTTATTCCCCTTCTACCACACAGTGTTTAATTCAAAGACACACTTTCTTCTTTCACCTACAACAGCGCCAGCCACATCAAAGAACACACCAGCGAGCGCTGCGCACTAATTATTAATACAATGAGACAGGTTGGAAAATTCATGCATATCTGGAGCACTGACCTCTGCCGACATGTAGATTTGTCTTTGTGATGTATCTGCAGTGACTACAGTATGGGAAAGCAATAAGCGGCACAGTTAGAAAAGTAAGAGGGGATTTATCTGTGGCGGTGGTGAGCTGCTCGTTGATAAATGGGTTAAACAGATGCTTTCCTTTGAAGGTAAATGAATAAAAACTACTGGAAATGTGTAACTAGGTCAAAGTGGAAAAGGACTTAGCTTCGTGGAAAGTGCTTTTAATGGAAAAAAAGGGCTAATTATAAAGAAGGGAAATTATTATTATATATTTAATCAGGGATTACTTGTAGTTGGATGTCAAATGTAGTAAGTGATGATAAAATAGGCTGAAAAAATGCAGCTCCAAATAATTCTAAATAAAGTTAAAGTCAAGTTAAATTAAAACAAAAGGTGAATGTTGAATTGTATGTGCTGGTTTATGTCAAGTCAAATAATGTGCTCTTTGAGTATACTGCAGATAATCATACGCTGCATGGCTTGACCACATAAAAGTGTGAAAATGATGACTATGCAGAAGGTTAATAAGCAGCTTCAGGCATGGGCGTACTACCCTTTGATAGGTTGATCCTGTTGTAAAGAGAGTATATGGAACAGATGAAGGACGAAAAGTTGCCATCCCGCCCCGACCCATCCCACCGCCTCAGCAATCAATTCAGCTGTAATTACCAACAACGGCATCTGTCAGAGATCCGTATCTTATCTGAGTGGACTATTTGATAATAGGGTTATCAGTGGAAATGACTGGTGAGATCTTTACCACGTCAAGGATACACAAGGGTATTTGAGGACAGGCTTCCGCAAGAACAGTAGCTTATCAGATGAAGTACTGTTCGAGGGAAAGACAACAATGTTGGACAAAGTTTTTGTAGGGAGAGGAAATGCGTTTTTTTTTTTTTGTACAACAGCTACTGTGTGACAAAAAAAATGTACATAACCAAACTTAAAATAGTGTGTTCTTATAAAAAGATTAATATGCATAAAAAAAATTGAAGGATCACAGAGGCAAGTATACAGTCTGACACTATGGGCCTGATCAAAGGAGCTGCCATTTATACGTGTCTAAACCAACACAATAATGGTAGAAATAGCCAAGATGACCCATTATCCTTTAATCGCTGTCCTCCCATTAAATGCTGCTGGTGCTTTTCCTTCACGTCCCTGGACAATTTAACTCAGGAGGGTATATGTTTTTTTTACCCATGCTCATTTGTTGGTGCTCTGGTTGGATGGTCAGCAGGACTACTACACAAATACTACTGAACATATTTCCACCAAACAGTGCCGTCGCAGGTGGGGTGCGAGGCCCTGTGCGAGGCCCTGATGCTCAATTGCACATGAATAACAGTCACAAGGACGTAGCTGTTCTAGTTCTATTCCACACATAATCTCGCTGCAATACGATTTTATCAAGTAGAATAATACAGCATAATCATGCGCATAGTCTCAGCTATGACTTTTTGCTATTTGTTTCAGAGGGGAAAAACTCAACTGTGCAACGAGTGGCTTTACATCAAGTCAGCTCAGTCACTTTATTTTTTGTTATGACAATTTAAACAAATAGATTAGGACACTTTTCATTCATAATATACATTAATTCATTACAACTGTACACAACTAATTATTTAAAACACTGTAACCCTAATAAATGAGATGGACTCACCATGCGTATGTAGCCCCCATAAATTTAACATAATAGTATAATGATTTGAAGTGTTGTGATTTTGCATGCAGTAGCTTATGAACTCCCACAAGGTGGCGCATAGTGCTCACCGATGGGTCTAAAAAGCAGCGGTAGAAATGAGGAAGAAACAGGAAGTGGAAAAACAAGCAAGACGAGCGCAAGTGCGAGCGCAGCTTTTTGTGAACAGCCACAGTGAATATTAATATACTGATTAAGTTCGAAATTATTGTTGTTTGAGAAGAGGTCAAAGTTGTCCGGGATGATGTTTTGTCGCCAGAGGATTAAGGAGGACGACTAACTAATGTGTTTTGATGACTATTCTCCGGTGAGTGTGTTACGTTTTCAGTGCTAGCTTAATTTTGTTAGCTTGAGCTCATTTCACGAACGTGAGTGATGGAAAAAAAAAAAAAAAACAATGGGAGGAATGTGAGGTGTTTAGAAAAAATGCTTATCACTGTTGATTTTACGATGTATGAGATACTGCTAGTAGAAATGATAGCCTTTTAAGTTTTATTTTCTTGAAAGTGTGTGTATTTGTGTTGTAACTGTGTGAATAAGAAAATATGAAAAGATATCAAAACAAGCTGCTAAGATCTGCTGATGCTGCATAGTTTAAAGCAGGGGTTCTCAACCTTTTGCAAGCTGGGCCCCCCCAAAGCTGGTTCATTGCAGTTGCCCCCCCCCACAAGGAAAAGAACAGCTGTCCAGAATTGGGTCGGTAAGGTAACGCTGATTGGCCTTGATGCCTGTCAGTCACGATGAGTCGCGTCTCGTCACCTCTCTGCTGTGTCTGCAGCTGAGCACTGTGACGCATGTCTCTCTCCCCGGCCGGGAGAGTTATCATACCGTAAAATACCAAATAACAGCCGGGGCGTTTATTTGTTTCACTCACTTAACAGACCAGGCGGGACAGGCGTTTAATTCCCTCCTCACAAAAAGTCCGGGATGAAAATGTCACAAACTTCGCCAGCTTCTCTGTGAATTCTGTGGCATCCTTCTGCAAGTGAAGTTGTTGCGGCGGAGGAAACGATTCAGCCAACCAGCACTCGCTGCAAACTCCTCATCTCTGCTGTCACTCACGGTGGCGTACATTTGTTTCACCATCACCCTGATCATTTTGCGGGACACTCTTTCATGGCGTGCCCGTTTGCTGATAACCCATCCCCGCATGTTTATCTCCAGCTCCTCGCTCGCCTTCTTTCTCCCTCCACCAGCCAGCCTGGTCCTGTTGCTGTCCTCCTCAGACAGACGCTGAAGCTCACTTTGATTTTTCAGAGAAACTCTAGCGGCTGCTTCTCCCGAGTTTTCCTCTGCATATTTTACGAAAGAACGTTTGAATTTCAAGTCGTACTTTTTATTTTTTTTCTGCACCGGAGCCATGGCGATCATCAATGTGATACTGACTGACAGAAAGCACAACACGTGAAAAAGGCGAAGAAGAAAAACGTCCAGTGTCAGTAGTCACATCTTCTTCCTTGATTAAAAAAAAAAAAATGAATTAGACTGGGCATTTATTTAGGAGCGGCAGCGCAGTAATTGTAATTCATGTAATTCACACAGAAAGCTGCGCTGCCGCTCCTAAAGAGACGTGACGGTAGACGTCATGATGATGACGTCGGGGTGTTTCCCAGGTGTTTCCCCTGCGGTTATTTATCAAAATATACACCTGCACCCTGCATTTAAAGGGGACCCTGTGGTTAATTGAAACCCGGCTATTATTTGGTAATATACGGTACATTTACACCCCGCTCTGTACGCCGGAACGGCGGCGGCCATGTGCATCCGCGATTCATTTGCAGCCTGGACGCAGAGTGCTGTGTGTCTCCTTTCTGCTCTGACTGCAGGCTGGACTGCTGCGCGAGGCTACGAGAGACTGACCGCCTGTGAGTGCTTTTGTTCGCGGGAGGGACTCACGGCAGCACCCGCTGCTCGTTGAGCACAGTAACTGCGGAGTGATACGTGCTTTCAAGTCAGAGTCTCAAATCACCAAAAAAGTCTCTAATAACACCAGTAAAAGTCACTAGATTTGTCGGTAGTCGCTTTTGACAAAAAAAGTCGCCACAAGGATGATTTGTTTGTGTGTTATAATAGTCCAACCACTTTCATTTCGACATGGGGGAATTTTCGTGATAATTTATTTATTTTTTTCAGATTTTTGTTTTCCCTCCCATCCTGTAGCCTACTCGGGCCCCCCCAGGGGGGCGGGCCCCACCGGTTGAGAACCACTGGTTTACAGAATCAATATGGACTTTAACTAAGGTTAAACTCTACACTATGCAGGTTGGTTTTTTTATGGTTGACTTCTGAGAGGAGGCGACGGCGACTCGCAGTGGTTTCAGCGGGTGAGCGGCAGTCCAGTCGCTACTACAGCTTCAAGTGGAGCCACTCCGAGTATCGGGCTACTGCAGCTTCAACTGGATTCCAGGTAAGATTTAACAGAACATTAAATAAAGGGGCCCCTACATAACTGAACTGAGACTGAACTAACTACCAAGGAGACGAAATGATTACAAACTTTTGACTGGACTAAGTTGAACTTGAAAAAAGACATTGTCTTTTATGAGGAAGATCCCACTTTACAGTGGAGGTGATTTTGTTTTTGGTTATTCTAAGTACCCGGGTACAGTAATTTACATTTGGCCAATTGAGGCATTTTGGTTAATGGTTTCATTGTGAACTTAGAGAGCTCTGAGTTAACAGAGGTACCTTTTGATTTCATTTGAACCTGTTTCAATGTATTCTATTTTTTCATTTTTGTCAAAGCATAGCATAGAGGTGAATCAGCACTTATTGAGAGAGGTGTGTCTAATTTTTTTTGGTGAATAAATGCACCCTAATATTGTTGAAATGATACACTTGTGTTTTCCTTATTAATCCTCCAATTAGAACTTAGATTTGAGATATTGATGTCATACTATTCCTCAGACTAACCTCCCTTACTCTTAGTGTTACACGTAAATTACGCAGAAATTGATCAAGTCAGAGTCATTTTCCTTGCCTTCATGGCCGCAAACTCAGCAATAAGATCTTTATAATCCAGTTTTGATGCAATGTCCTTTTCAGTGGATAGCAGGGCGAGCCCGCACAGTCTCTCCTGTGACATGGAGGTGTTCAAATAGTTTTTAATTAGTTTTAACTTTGAAAAGCGCCGCTCACCCGATGCCACCGTTACTGGAAAAGTCAGTAGGATCCTGAGCGCAATCTCACAGTTAGGGAAAGTTCCTTCAATCCCTTTGAGGTAACGAAGTGTTTTTTATTGCTGTAGTTGTTCCCTTTGGGATTATCTCTCGTATTATCCTCAACTCCTGGAAGAGGTCCGCTGCATTTATATCCTGAGATTCGGACGTGCTCAGAGCATCACGCAGTCTTGTGCAGTGTCTTTGCAGGTCAGTCTTTTCAAGCAGTTTGGTCAGATCAAAAAGAAATCCAAACATGTTGCCAAACTCCTGCATTTGTTTAAAACGGGTACGGAGAGCAGTGAGAGCCTGGTCCACTGTCACGTTAAAATAGTCCGTTATATATACCTGCTCTGGGTCTGGAGTATATTCATTTTCATCACGTTTGCGTTTCACTCGCCGTGTTGCTTTTCTTACAGGTTCAGTGTCCATATCAGAAACAATCTCTTACATAGAAGTCATCGGAAAAGAGTCTTTTTTTCTTGATTGACGGGGAAATCAATGTTGGAAACCTTGACCGGGCAGGTAAATCCACCGTTTTGGTATCCGGATGCACGGGCCAATTGCTGGGATCGTTAAGGTCCACAAGATGCGCTGATACTTCACTGTCGGACCAGAATAATGCTCTTTATCAGGCGTCAGCGGGACCTCGTCTTCCACAGCAAACTCTGATAAATTGTAGTAGAACTAAAACAGAGAATTGATCGTGTGGTCCAGCTCAACTGAATTGGGCACAAGCCTCATTATAAAATATTTGTCAACCACAGATATTTATCCTCATCCTTCACCTTGGACTTCACCGTCATCCTCAGTGCCCACGTTCCCGTCCTGCTGTTGATGAAGCCCGCTAGGCTCTGCCAGTGTCAGCGTGTTATGCAGATGCTAGCTGTTGCCACCGCATCTCTGGAAGTGCTGATAAATATATCCAGCAATCCCCGCAGTGACTTAATGAAAGTCTTCCTTCTTTTTAATTGTTTTCCTTTTCTCAGAACCTGATTTGTGCTTGCGAAATCGGTCACGTTCTCTTGCAGCTGACACGTTGGCTTTCCCTCGCTGTAGGCAAACATGGCGACAATGAAAACCCTGCTTAATTTGTTGGATTTGTTTGTTTTTTTTTTATTTGTTTTTTTATGTGACCTTGACAGAGACATGTCATTAATACAAAATCATACGTAACTAATGTATTTATAAAAATAAAAAAAATTAAATCAAATAAAAACATTTTAAAAAGCAGGATTGCGAGGCCCCCTAGTGGCGCGAGGCCCTGTGCGGTTGCACAGTTCGCACAGTCTATGCGACGGCTCTGCCACCAAACTTGGACAGAGGATGGGTCTTGACACGGAAAAGAACCCCATGTGCTACTGTGCCTTGACTGGTTTAGTTGGTTGGGTTAAGACATGAGAATTGAGATGGGTCAGGGAAAGAATAACAGGGTAAGCCAATCAGAGGCAGAACAGGGTGACGTAACAAATGCTTAAGATGTGAGAGTGGTATTAATTATCTTTTCTCATGAAAAGAACATAAACTTTTTTCCCACAGTGCCAACCTTACCCCTCCAGGAATCCCTCGAAATCAACTAAATTCACCACAAAACATGGTGTGCGTGCCATGTCTTCCCATCCTCGTGATGGCCCTGTGGTATTCAGATGATGCACAACGGCACTGATTAGTACTGCAGATGAGCTACCGCTTTTTAACACCATTGAAGTATCACTGTGAAGAGGCTCTGAGTTCAAAAACCATTTAATCTATCCTTTCTCTTCACCTAATTATCATGTCAGCGGGCTGGGATCTATCCCAGCATGCCTTGGATAATCCCTGAATAGCTCACACTTTATCACAGGGCTAACATACGGTAACGCTGGTTCCCTCAAACCATATACTGAATGTAAGGTAGTGGCTATGCAGTATACTGATACTTTAGAAAGATGTCACCCACACCTTTAATATAAGTTAAGTGAGGGAAAGTATATATACAGTACCGAACAGTAAATTAAATAAAAACCAAGATAATCTGACCTCCGCTCAACTAAATATTCTCTTGTGTCATTCTTCTACCTCAAAGAGCTTGTAAACAAATGCTATTATACCACGTATCCACTCGCTGCGTGCCCTCTGACAGGCATTTCAGCATTAAGGAGTCAGTAACCAACATCCGCAGTTATAGCCTGTCTGGCTCAACAGTCTGGCAGAAATGCAAATAGTATTTCTCAGGTACATTTCTCAATGTAGTGTAATACTTATTCCTTCAGATGCAAGACTGTTTTTTTCCCCCCGGTTTTCTTTTTCTTTTGTGTCACAGTCCTTCAGTTCTGCGTTTTTTTCCACATCACTACATCTCTGTGCCAGCTAGTTATTCGACAGAAAATATAAAATATACAATTAGCAGGGTGTTTAAAGTTGGATTGCGAGGGATGGTGACCTCTCTGCCCTGTTTAGAGTGTTTCTGTGTAGTGATGTTGTGACTAGTGTTGTGGTGGTATGGATGTGCCGGGTGGTTTATTTAGTTCATTTCATGGCAAAAGGAGTCAAGAGGTTCCTCTTACTCTCAGAACAAGGACTCTTCCTTGAGTCTGCTATAGCTGCTCTCACAGGCCTTTTCCACTCGACACCAAACACACTACACAAAGCAGCAGCACAACGCAACATTCAGTCTTTAATCTAGCCAGAAACACATGGAGTAGCTACACCGGCTATAACAATAAATGTACTTCTTACAATTTCATATGATCACTATCACTCACAATGTGACATTCTCCCACACAAATGTAAAGTGCAGGTGTGAGTGTAAAATGTTAAGAGGGACAGCACAAAGGGCAAATGAGTACTAGGAGCAAATACAATATGCATTTGCGGTTGCATGGCAACTGTTTGCCAACCTGAATTCTAAATTAAAAAAAGGACTGAAAATGAGAAGATAATAATTGATGAGGGGAATTTAGAGTATCTGTGTTTGCTTGTGAGCATGAGAAGCTGATTAACACAGGGGGTTTAACAATTAAATTAATGAGAACGAATCCTTCTGTGCAGGTGCAGCATTGTTCGTGTGTCTGTGTGACACTGACGTAACACAGGATTTTAATAAAGTTCAGAAATGTTTTGTGCCCATGGCCACATCCAAAAAATACCACTCCCCTCCCCCCCTCGCTATGCCTGGTGTGTGTGTGTGTCTCTCTCTCTCGCAGTGTTTGTTTCTCTCTTGGTGTCCGGCCTTTTCTCACCCTGGGTGTCTTCATCTCTCCCTGCTGGTGTCCGTCTCTCTTCTTTCTCCTAAATCTGCCAAGATGTGAAAAATATAAAAATAGTTTTCTCTTTCAGTGTTGATCCATTTAAGACTCTATCAAATGATTAAAAGAATGTGTTTGCGCTCGTACTCAATTCTCTCAGCTTGACAAACAGCACAGTGTGTTCAACTTAATTTCCTTTTCACAAATAAACACCCAGTTATACAAATTCAAGTTAAAAGTATTATTCAACCAGAACAAAAATTAAAAAAAATAAATAAATAAAGTTTTCTATTGACACATGGAGGAAGCCGACTTCTGAAGACTTGGCATCTTAGTGGAGATCACCAGTGATACAGGGTTTAGGTGAGCAATAGGCCTAGCTATTGATTCTTCACCAAAAATATGTTCCAGATAGGAACTCAATATTGCTAAATACACAATTAGCTTGTTCCTAGCTTCGCTAACCCTCAGCTTTTGTCAACATTTTCACCGTTTAAGGTCTAAACATAAATACAAATGTTGGGAAGCATTGTTATGATAAACAACAGAGGTTGAACCCAAACGCACGACTCGACTCAGGTGATTCAGTTCAAGGTGATATTTATTGTGACACAGTGAAAATACCACGGTGCAGGATGAATAGTGGCGTGCTGGGGGGGTCCCGGGGTCCCGTGAGGAGTGCTGGTGGTGATGGGTGAAAACGTGGCGATCTCCCCGGTAGTGGCGGAGCCGCGTCTCTACGCGGTCTGCGTCGCGCTGGTCGGAGGCTTCCCAAGATGGAGGTCGGGTGGCTGTGACCGGCAGTGGCAGAAGAAGACGAACAGGCGTGGTAGCAAGCAGGCAGACGAACTGACAAGCAGGCAGGCAGGCAAAACGGCTGGATCAACTAAGACAGAGGAATCAACAAGTTAGTAACGCTACACAAGCGAAACATACAAGAGATAACTACAGATAAACTAGGTACCGCTCAGGCTGAGAGTATGAACTGGCGACGAGTGGCTGGGAATCCGGAGGTTTTATGGAGAGGTTGATTAGTGAGATGAGACACACCTGGCTCTACCTGCTGGAGAGAGAAAACCACGCCCATGCACAACACTCAGTGCGTTTACATGACACTCAAGAAAACCGAATTACTGCGTTAGTCTGACTATGAACGGATTTTTAAGATGCATGTATACACCTTTGTCTGACTAAAATCGGACCGGATCGGATTTCTCACAGTCGAATTACACCACGTAGATTATTCGATTGAAAGTCGCATTACTCCTGCATGTATACGTTTCCAGCGGATCGGATCGGATTTTGCGTTCTGCGCAGGCGCAAGATTTTTCCCCGGGGCCGTGAGCCGGAAGTAGACCGGCGGCGGAGGCGGCTTTCCTCCAAAATCACCGCAAGAAAGAGTGCCAGAGTGCACCTAGTTTGTGTAATTATCATGTACACCATATACGAAGTGTACAAAGATGTAGCTTCGTCTCGCTCTTCATACGCCATCTTTCTTGAATGCCGAGGCAGCTGGTGACGTAAAGAGGTCAGCCGGAGGTGCGCCGTTAACACTAGTTGAAATGGGTACAGCGCCACCTAGCGTACCGGGGTATGACATGCTTTCGGCCAGTAATTCGATTTTCTCACTGATTGAGCCGTCCGATTGAGCAGCATAGTCGAACTATGGCTGTAATCTGACTAAGCTGTGCATGTAAACGCACTGACTGACTGGGAAGGGGGAGACAAGAGGATCAGACAGACACAGGGAACAGACAGCAAACAAAAAGAGAAGAGGGGCTGCCATGATGTAGATCATGACAAGCATTGCTGAATAGCAAATTAGAGATGTGTGATTCAAACTTTGTAAAGTAATATTTAGTAACAACATCCATCAGCTACATTACAGCTGCTAATAGCAGTGATGGGATTACTTTAACATTTAAAGTAGTGGGTTTGTAAGCTGGGAGGGCTGATATTTAGTGTAGGGTAAAGGTGTTATTTACATGTTGCATCCAGTTAGCTGACTTGCTAACGTTAGCGATAGGTTAGCATACAGCCAAGAATCAGGGTTTTGTGAAGAGTTAGTGGCAATGTAACCCTGTGCAGTCACTTAGGCTAAGCTAGCTGCTGCTACTCAATACATCCAACCTTTGGGTCTAGCTTCTCTTCTCATTTTCAGCCTAATGTAACATTCAAAGATAAATAGTTGATTTAATTTCATTAATGTGGCTTAATAATGCTGCTGCTGTTGCACCCAGTGAGGTGGGCCTGAGACATATGAATTTATTTTCAGTCATTCTAATATAATAGTTACAGTTTGTCCTCTTCTCCATTATTCCAAGCCAACAATACATTTACATTTGATAGTCATTTTCTTTGCTGCTTATTTTAAAATGTAATGCAGTAATATTTTTACTCAGAGAACCCATGACTTTTAACTACTTTTACATTCCTGTGAGTAACAAAAATTAATAGTTTTGCATTGAGGGGATTGCATTAAGTCAAAGAAGTTGGTAGATCAGAGACCAGCTCAGCCTGTTAGATCTCAATGTATTATTTTCTACAGCTACAGTAAATTTGTTAAACACTGAAGATGTTGCTTTGGAGTTGTTTAAATGCACCTTTGACGGAGTGAAGCACACGTATATATCAATTAGAGTTAAACATTTGCTATGCTGAGCATGTAGATTAAGTATCCTTTAATTAATATTTCAATAAGTAATGATGGATGTGTTTTTCACCTAATTGGGCAGTCACTGATAATCACCTTTAATAATATCAGATGTATCCACTAAGAAGCTGTTTTTCTATAGCATGATTCTATTGGTGCAAGTGGAGTACATCTACAGTATATCTTCACTGTGAGAATAACGCAAATGGGATCATTACCGGTATGTTTTGCAGCCTCTTATTCCGTCGCGAGCACTCCTCACCAACAGATTCTTATCCTTCTTTCAGCCATCCTTTTGAAAAGAACATTACGACCCGCTTCGAGTGCGCCACATTACCATAATTTTTCTCCTTTCAGAAATGGATGGGGACGCAGTTACCTGTTTATTTTCCATTGCTTTCATCTTCAAAAGTCCATTTTGAGTAATGTTGTTAGATGACAGGTTGCCA
This sequence comes from Sparus aurata, assembly GCF_900880675.1. Classification (NCBI taxonomy): domain Eukaryota; kingdom Metazoa; phylum Chordata; class Actinopteri; order Spariformes; family Sparidae; genus Sparus; species Sparus aurata. The sequence continues at coordinate 31,537,141 of NC_044187.1, read as the reverse complement.
GGTCAAAGAAAACGTTCCAGCCCAAGCGCATTTTGAAAACCCCACACATATGCTCCAAAAGCAAAAAGGCCAGGAAAAAGGGGCAGGTTGGAAACTCTGTTAGCAACAACAGCTGCAGAACAGGTGTTTTTTGATGTCTCTGTTTCGCAGAGAGAAAAAAGAAACTGTCAATAATTACAACGCTGGGAATAGTGTGGGGAACTAAATTTGAAAGGAAGAAGTGAGTAATTCCAGAATGTGCAGGATAAATGTGCCCTGAATAATTTCAGCTCTTAACAATAAAAAAAAAGTTGAAGCATCATTAAAACTTGCATACCACTCTTCCAAACTTTGGTATGTATTTTTTTAAATATCAATGTCATAATGTATTATTTAGTTATATAGTTAATCACACTGTGTGTTGGAAGAGGTGTCAGAGTCATACAGGTGTGACTCATTATTACCATTGTAAACACCGGGTAGAAGCCAGCAAAGCAACAGCTGATGATTGAATTGTTGTTTTGGACTGTATAGAAGATTTTTTTTTTTTTTACTTTAATATCTTTTGCAACAACCCTTTTAGCCATTGTATAAAGAAAAGACAGTTTGGCGAACCCCAGAGAAGGCCTTCCAGCCTGATTTCCACTTATTATTTTTACAATAAGCATTGTATCGTGACATTGTTCGCAGAGAGTAGTGTAAGGTTTATATTTTTTATTTGAGGACACATTACATTTGGTGGAGGGTAGGCAATGGGTTAAATCAAAACAAAACTACGATATATAACCACTAGCTCCACTTGGCACAAACATAAGTGTTATCATGTGAAAAAACAGAATTGTGCAAAGTTTTAGTTGGGAATTTTCATCCGTGTCTGTTGGTTGGTTGGTTGATGGAAGATGTGCTTAGCCCAGAATAGATCCGATCAACTTTTGATATGGGTCTGGATAAAGAGACGGATCCAATAACTTTTTTCTCGCTTTCTTTAAAAAGGACCTATTTGTAGAAAACATATTTGAGTCCTGATGCCAGTGCCGGCTCGTTCTATGATCCCAAAGTGTTATTTGGGAATGAGAATCAAAAATCATCTTTCCTCACAAAAAGAACCTTCAAGAGAGATGACATTTGAATTAATTTCTCAGGGAATAATGCATTGATCTTGATGAAAAAAAAACACAGGTTTATTTAGGTGGCTTTTATCTATGAGTGGGTATGATTTGATGCAGACCCTGCATCTGGTGAGCTTTGTTATGGTTAAGCTCACCAAGTTATGGGTGGTTTGAAATTTGAATGTTAGAGGGCTGTTGGGTCTGCCATTGGATTAGGCTTGCTTGAAATTAAAGGAGGAGGTATGCATTCTACTGAGTGCCATGTCCATAATTCCATAAACCACAAGATTAGTTGAAATAGATGATGTGATCAAAAGAGTTTTAGTGTTAGTTTTAAATGTACAGAAAACAGTCTCCATTGATTCTGTAGTTTGGTCCAGGGAACACAGTTAATGCAAATTTATGAAACCCTGTTTTTCAACTTTTAAGACAGAAATAGACTTGTACACAGCACTTAAGATATGCATAGACATTCTTTGGACTTATTTATACATCTGTTTTTTGCATTGGGTGATTTACAAATCATGGCCAAGTCTAGGCTGTAATTTCACTTTTATTATCAACATTCATATATTGTGAAAACATTTTTATTAACCAATAATTACTCAGTGTGTTTAGCTTTACAACCTGCAGGACACTTGGATTGATTACCATATTTTGGGTCCCTCCTATAAAACTTTTTCCAATGTAAATCAAATTAAAGTAGGCAGCACTTTCTTCTCTTTGACTGTCTGACTTTTGAAAGAACAAAGACTTGTATTTATCCTTCATCAGATCCATGTTTGCATCACGTCTGTCTCTCTCAATTCGCCCTTCCTTGACCTGATTTGTTTTGGTCCTTCATCATTTCCCCACTCCTCTTGTTCGTTCTCTCACACTCTGATTCCTTTTCTTCTCCTCTGCTTGCGTGGAGGGCTTGCAAACAGACATCACTGACAATGAGAGCCAATTCGCTGTCAAGAAGGTCTGTCGTACGTGAGTTTATCTATGCACATGTGCTTGTGTGTGCAGTGTGATTCGTTCTGATTCGTGTTTGTTTCTGTGAAGCGTAATACAAGGTTATAGGGAGAAAATATTAGCATATTTGCCATCTAGTTTGAGACAATTGCTGGTCGTTGAAAAATCTTTGAAAAGGAATGACAGACAGAAGGAGCAAGTCGTCGCTGAGAGGGGACTGTGAGTGGAAGAGGGATTGCTCATTCTGGTTTTGATGTTGAGGTCAAGTTTATTTACAAGGAAAATCAGCGGAGATAAAGACACCTGAAATTCAGACTAGATTAAAGTCCTGTGCAAGCAGACTATGCATAAAAGATGATTGCTTCAAGACGCCCACATGCTCTCACACAAACATAATTTTAATCAGCCAAATATCAAGGTCTCCACACTCCATTCCATGGTTACCATTCAAGGCGCCACCAGCTATGGAGTGAATTAATGTGTACCTTGAGATTTTCTAAAAAGTAAATAGAATCAGTGTCTTCATTACATTATAATCCCAAAACCGTATTGTAATCATCACTATTATTATATTAATATAATGCATTATGGAGGGGAAAAGCTACATGACTACACTGCCATTTGCCTGTTACCTCTTTTATATCTCACTGTTATGAATAGACTTGTTTTTATAGGAGTTAAAAAAAAAACTATAAATGATTGATTTCAATTGAGTTTTATTTTTTTGCTGAAAACGTGAAAGAGTCAAATTTTAGTCTACATCTAAGACATTTTAGTCTAGTTTCAACAGTGACATCTTTGAGGGAATTCAAACCTGGTATTAACACTCATCCTAAGTGGACAGCTCTTAGCCTCTGTTGACACCTGGCATTAACACATGTGTCCATATGTGTCTCTAGTGACTACTTGTGATTGCACACCCCACTCTATGTGCAAATGAACACGTGCATCACTACAAAAACAGACACAATTTTTTTATATGAAGAAAGACAAACCTTAATATATAACATTTTGCCAAATTAACAAGAGGGCCCAAATAATTAAATGATGAATTTGTCAGACATCATTTCAGAAAGTTTATAAAGTTTGTCCAAACTCCACAACACACAAAATTCAGCATTTGTTCTCTCGGGACTTTGTCCATGGGAAGATGGGTGAATTGGATACCGTTTACCGTATTTGTTAGATTTATGATATTAACCATCAATAAAATGTCGACCATCATATATGTGTCACAATCTCTGTTGTATACAGTTACTAGATAGTGACTTTGTCTCTTTGGACAAAAAACACTTACTGCAAAAGGCCTGTCTTGCGTCAGTCTTGACAATGCGTGTAGTTCCACCAGCAGCGCAGAGAGTCTATTTTTAATGGAAGCAGACAGCAGCCGCATCAAGCTGCACAAAGCATCAAGCCAGGCAGGAAGGAAGACCGAGGACAGCAGAAAGGCAAAAGGCATTCGGTCAATTAATAACAAAAAAGAAGTAAAAAAGAATAAAGAAGTAAAAAAATACAAAGACACCTGTGCAGACTTGGGATCCACAGCGCAACAATTTCAGAAATATTTAACACCATAAAAAGACACAATCAAAACTATTTCACCACTCAACTTACTCACCCATGGTAGAAGCACAACAATCAGGGGAAAAAATGACGAAATAAACACAATCAGAGCAAGTCAACAACAGGCATCTGCTTCTAACCCCCCCCCCCCCTGGCGCCCTAGTGGGATATGAAGATGGCAGAGATGTGCCAAGTGGAATCAAGGGATTACTCACCGCTGTTGCTGCTCACGTAGCATCACCGCAGCTACCTGTCGTCCCCAACTGCATAACAGTAAATCATTCAGAATTAGGATTTAGTCACTTGTTCATGAACATACCGTTCATTGTGTCTGTTTGTCTGAGATGAGAAGCCAAAATGTTGGATAACGCAGTTATAAACATAAACCGACAAAACGACATCAAGCCTCAAATTTAGTTTTTCCGTTTGATAGCAAATTGAAAGAGCCCCAACCCCATGTAACGTTGACTCTAGAAAATCAATCCTTCAAAATCATTTTTCGTTTTAATGAGGCATTTTCATGTTCAGGTTTAATGTTGATGTTGATGTTATTGTACGGACATTAGCTCTTTATTGGCCAAAAATGCGCGTCAAAGTTCACCAAAGTTAAACTCAACAAAAAAGTGCATGGATTAGACTGAGCAAATGTCAGACTGGCTGTTGAGTGATACTTTACAATATCATCATCATCATCATAAAAAACTTTGATTAATGGATTCAAGGATGTAGATGAGACCACAAAAAAACAATTTTCAGTCTACTTCAGGGCATGTTTAGAGGTGTGTGGTTTTGTTATGTTTTGTTTTGATCTTCACTAGCGAGGTTAAATGAAAGATCTCTCCTTTCTGTGGCTTTGCTCGGTTCCCTCGTGTGTTCAGTCTAACTTATTCACAGTCCTTGTCATCTGATCTAAATTTAATTAATTTCAGCTTCTTAAGAATCCTGCTGAATTCATATCTTTTTTGCAAATTTCATCTTTTTTCCTTTTTCCAGTTGTAGATTCTTTTCTTTCTTTGCCTCTTTGATGAGAAAACCATTGAGGTCTGATTGACATTTATTTATGATAGCCTCCCATTTCTGTCTGGTGCGGCATCAGCAGTACTGCGGGTGCTGTTCTGAACCATTGTGAAGAGGGAGCTGAGCCAGAAGGCGAAGCACTCGATTTACCAGTCTATCTACGTTCCGACCCTCACCTATGGCCACGAGCTGTGGGTAGTGACCGCAAGAGCAAGATCGCGGATACAAGCGGACAAAATAAGTTCCCTCTGTAGGGTGGCTGGGCTCAGCCTTAGAGATCATCCATGGGGAGATCGGAGTAGAAATGCTGCTCCTTTGCATGAAAAGGAGCCAGTTGAGGTGGTTCAGGCATCTTGTTAGGATGCCTCCTCAGCACCTCCCTTGACTTTTCTCTGTGATAAATAAGTCATCACCAAGAAATATCAAGAAATATCAATATCCTGTGCAAAACTGAAAAAAAACCTCAACCTGTTGAAAAAAAAAATCAACAAGGCGTCATTATCTGTATGATTAGCAAATCCATCACAAACTAGAGTGGCAGTCAGAGAGGGCAGACCTTATCCAAGACGAATGGTCGTCTACTCTCTGGTATGCAAATCTGCAAGCACAACCTACTTCTAAATTGTAAATATTTCAGATACTTAACATCTTGTAGACGCTATATCAAATTCTTAGACTGATATTAGATCATTAAAATGAAAACTTGTTATCATAAACTTTTTTACAAGGAAGAAAGTTTGTGTATGTTTAATTACTTGCCTATATTGACATGTGGATGTGTTTGATTCCATGGTCACATCAAGTTGTTCCCAGTTTTGTGTAAGCTCAGACTAGATAAAAAGCAAGCACAAAGCCCAGTTCATTTATTTTATATTCTACTATATTTCTTCTATAGTAAGCAATTTTTTTACGTTAGCCCCAGAAAACAGAACAGGGCAGGACAGGGGTCGCAGGTTGGGAAACTAATAAAGTACTGCACAAATCACAAAAGAGTCAAAGCAAACTGGTCACTTGTGCCTAAAAGGTTCTATCAATTCTATCAAAATGATAGACGAACAAAAAACATTGGACCCAAAAAACCAAAGGTAAAGTGGGAGTCACTGATCGGGGGGAAACAAAATGTATAGAAACTGGCCAAAAGAAAGACATCTCAAACACACTCAACTCAGAGTTCCACCCAAAACAGAAAATGCAGAGCCAACTGATGGTGCTGACTCCCTAAAAAACACACAACCAACCTGAGCAGAGGAACTACAACCCTCTTCTAAAGTCTCCCAGCTGACTGATTGCAGCCAGCTGAGGGGGAACATCACAGGTGCACCAGATAGCTTCTGATTACCTGTGACCTCGATATTGAGAAATCCCAGTTCACATCAGGACTTTGGGGAAAAATGTAATATCCAACATACTAAATATCAACAAAAAGGTGCATGTTAGTGATTAAATTATTATTGACGTCCAGATTGATAAGGTACAAATGAATCTCTAGTGCAGTTGTGTCCTTTTAAGATAAATCCACTGAGATAAGCAATGAAACCTCTTTGATAATGTTTTTACTTTTTTAGGTTAAACACAAAGTTATCGCTGTTGTTAGCATTATTGTCAGCATTCCACGGGCAATCCCATAATGCAAGTTGTTTCTGTCAACCAATCAAAAGCCGTGTTGACGACTTGTGCTTTTGACAGAGAGGCTCCATTCGGCTTCTATCTACCACTTGATTTGAAATGTTATAATAAACTTAACCTTCCGTGCTTTTTGTGTTCATTAGTTGCACTGGTTGTTACAAGTGTTACAGTCATACCAGATTGCTTGTGAAATCGCTGTCCCCAAGTCCTCAGTAGCGACTGCTTACCCTTTTTAAGTTTAAATGCACGACCTATAGGGACAGTACCCTAGAGGATTACTTGTCCCGGTGAATTTGGATTGTGATATTTCTATAATGTTGTCACAATTGAACTTCACCTCCCTGCTATATTAGTAAAAGTTAATAAAAGTTGATTCACCTGGGGTCTGCTCAAAAATAGAATGGAGTCTTCCTCCTTCCACGCTACGAAGTTCTATAACAATTTGGCCCAGAGCTTCTCCCGTAATCCTGCTGAGAGACAAACAAGCCAAACTGAACCACATCATTATTTAGCAAATTCAATAATCAAAAGCATAATTATACTATTCATTATGTGTGGTGGAAGATAGTGATGCCTTGTTAGATGTTACCAAATGATGCAAACACCCATTTCCTTGACTGCCCCTCTGATAATTGTACTCTGATTGCATGGCTGACATCAGCCCAAGTTATTTTGTGAGCTGGCACCTGTTTTTTGGATAATTTTACATTTTGGAAAGCAGTGTACCATAGTAAATGTCTAAACTAGTACATGTCATTTTTTTTTTTTTTCGGTTTCACTCACGTGGAAGAAGATGGTTGATTGTTACGTCTCGTCCCCAAGCACTTTAGTTTGGCAGCTGAGGTCGGACGTCAACCCACATTTTCAGTGTCCGTCTACTTGAGAATGAAACTTAACAATCAACTTCCAGTGTGTTGGTTTAATATCACCTCCCTGACCATGGCAATTCCATTGATTTTATTTAATCAAGACATGCAGTTGTTTTAAAACCTAGTTTCTCATAATTCTGACTTATTACTCAGAAACATTGGGAATCTTGGCTAACAAATAGAGAGATTATTCCAGTAACATGTTCCTCTTTGTGTGTCCATAACTCTACTTGTACTGGTTTTACATTTGGCTCAGTGTGAATAAAAAAAACCAAAAACAAATGTTTAACTTTCCTTCGCTACAAGTTTCTCCACAGACTTCCTCGACAAACACTTGTAAAGAAAAGTGAAATCATTCTTTAGCCTCCTGTGGCTCTAACCACAGAAAACCATTTACTCTGGAAATGAACACTAATTTCAAATGCTTGGACAAGACAAACACACTTTAGGTGACACCGAGAGACAGAGCAAGAGGCGTCATCATTCACCAGTCGCCTTATAAATCCTCAGCCAGTTGTTTTAGTGCTGCTGACTGGGAAGGGGGAATGTTAGCCACAGACATGCTTTATGTTCCCTATTACAAAGACTAATTGAATGTTTGCCTATATCTAATGAGGTGGGTTGCCCCTGGAGTATTTGGATATATGTGCATGTGTGTGTGTGTAAGAGTTATTTGTTGTCAGCAGATTCAATAGTGTGGTGCCGCCTTGGTCACCATTTCAGTCCAATAAAACAGTGTCGTAGTGCAGTGAGCTGTTTTAGTTTTGTAGCTTTAGCCGGTGGAAGTGATGATCATTTATAAAATCTATCCAGAATTACCACATCATTTCATTTGATATAACTTCCTGAGTACATGTTAAAATGGACAATGAAATGTATGTTTTGAAACAGTTTTGGAATAATTATGTTGAAATACCCATAGTATATCTCTTAAAATACACATACTTTATCTCTTAATGTGTCAATTTGAAGCAGACATGACAGAGCCTTTGCCCTTAATCCCTGCCGTTTAATTGGTGATAGAGTGGGAAAGTCAGTCAATCATATGATCCTTTAAACCGGTAACCAATCTGTCAATCATCATTAAACAGTTCATGGCTATCAAAAAGCCTGCAGTTCAATCCAGCTACCTGTCTTGGAGGAAAAAGAGACATGTCTGTGCCAAAGAGGAAGGTAGTGCAGAAAAGTGAAAGTCCGGACCACGTGTCCCCTTTAAATTCATCACATTACTCTGTGTCATCCCTGTTTCACTCGCAAGCAAATTTAAATACAGATCTTATTTTCATTTTATTTTTTGGTGAGTGGGAGGGTTCAGAAGGGGCCGGTGCAGAGGGATATGGGTGGCGGTCGTGGGCGGGGGCCCCGGCGGCCCGGTCCCCGGATGGTGACTCTAGCCATGGGGACATGGAATGTCACCTCACTGGGGGGGAAAGAGCCTGAGCTGGTGCGGGAGGTTGAGCGGTACCGGCTAGAAATAGTCGGGCTCACCTCCACGCACAGCCTGGGCTCTGGAACCCAACTCCTTGAGAGAGGCTGGACTCTCTTCTACTCTGGAGTTGCCCGCGGCGAGAGGCGGCGAGCTGGTGTGGGCTTGCTTATAGCCCCCCAGCTCAGCCGCCATGTGTTGGAGTTCTCCCCGGTGAACGAGAGGGTCGTTTCCCTGCGCCTTCGGGTCGGGGATAGGACTCTCACCGTTGTCTCGGCTTATGGGCCGAACAGCGGTGCAGAGTACCCGGCCTTCTTGGAGTCCCTGGGAGGGGTACTGGAGAGTGCTCCAACCGGGGACTCCGTCGTTCTCCTGGGGGACTTCAACGCCCACGTGGGCGATGACAGTGTTACCTGGAGGGGTGTGATTGGGAGGAACGGCCTCCCCGATCTGAACCCGAGTGGTGTTTTGTTACTGGACTTCTGTGCTAGTCACAGTTTGTCCATAACAAACACCATGTTCAAGCATAAGGGTGTCCATTTGTGCACGTGGCACCAGGACACCCTAGGCCGGAGATCAATGATCGACTTTGTGGTCGTGTCATCTGACCTCCGGCCGTATGTCTTGGACACTCGGGTGAAGAGAGGGGCTGAGCTGTCAACTGATCACCACCTGGTGGTGAGTTGGATCCGCTGGCGGGGGAGGAAGCTGGACAGACCTGGCAGACCCAAACGTATCGTGAGGGTCTGCTGGGAACGTCTGGCAGAACCCTCTGCCAGGGAGATCTTTAACTCCCACCTCCGGGAGAGCTTTGACCAGATCCCGAGGGAGGCTGGGGACATTGAGTCCGAATGGACCATGTTCTCCACCTCCATTGTTGACGCGGCTGTCCGGAGCTGTGGCCGTAAGGTCTCCGGTGCCTGTCGCGGCGGCAATCCCCGAACCCGGTGGTGGACCCCGGAAGTAAGGGTTGCTGTCAAGCTGAAGAAGGAGTCCTACCGGGCCTGGCTGGCCCGGGGGACTCCTGAGGCAGCTGACGGGTACCGGCAGGCCAAGCGTGCGGCAGCACGGGCAGTCTCGGAAGCAAAAACTCGGGTCTGGGAAGAGTTCGGGGAGGCCATGGAGGAGGACTACCGGTCGGCCTCGAAGTTATTCTGGCAAACCATCCGGCGCCTCAGGAGGGGGAAGCAGTCCTCCACCAACACTGTTTACAGTGGAGGGGGGGAGCTGTTGACCTCGACTGGGGACATCGTCGGGCGGTGGAAGGAATACTTCGAGGATCTCCTCAATCCTGCTGACACGCCTTCCATAGAGGAAGCAGAGGCTGGGGACTCAGAGGTTGACCCATCCATCACCCAAGCCGAAGTCACTGAGGTAGTCCGTAAGCTCCTCAGTGGCAAAGCACCGGGGGTGGATGAGATCCGCCCTGAGTACCTCAAGTCTCTGGATGTTGTGGGGCTGTCTTGGCTGACACGTCTCTGCAGCATCGCGTGGCAGTCGGGGACAGTGCCTCTGGACTGGCAGACCGGGGTGGTGGTCCCCCTATTTAAAAAGGGGGACCGGAGGGTGTGTTCCAACTATCGGGGGATCACACTCCTCAGCCTCCCCGGGAAAGTCTATTCCAGGGTACTGGAGAGGAGAATTCGGCCGATAGTCGAACCTCGGATCCAGGAGGAACAATGCGGTTTCCGTCCTGGCCGTGGAACACTGGACCAGCTCTATACCCTCCGCAGGGTGCTCGAGGGTTCATGGGAGTTTGCCCAACCAGTCCACATGTGTTTTGTGGACTTGGAGAAGGCATTCGACCGTGTCCCTCGTGGCATACTGTGGGGGGTGCTCCGGGAGTACGGGGTCGGGAGCCCTCTGTTAAGGGCCGTACGGTCCCTGTACTGCCGGAGCAGGAGCTTGGTTCGCATTGCCGGCAGTAAGTCAGACCTGTTCCCAGTACATGTTGGACTCCGGCAGGGCTGCCCTTTGTCACCGGTTCTGTTCATTACTTTTATGGACAGAATTTCTAGGCGCAGCCACGGGCCGGAGGGGATCTGGTTCGGGAGCCAATGGATCTCATCTCTGCTTTTCGCGGATGATGTGGTCTTGTTGGCTCCTTCGAGCCGGGACCTCCAGCATGTCCTGGGGCGGTTTGCAGCCGAGTGCGAAGCGGCTGGGATGAGAATCAGCACCTCCAAATCCGAGGCCATGGTTCTCGACCGGAAAAAGGTGGCCTGCTCCCTCCAGGTGGGAGGAGAGTTCCTGCCTCAAGTGGAGGAGTTTAAGTATCTTGGGGTCTTGTTCACGAGTGAGGGAAGGATGGAGCGTGAGATTGACAGACGGATCGGTGCAGCGGCCGCAGTAATGCGGTCTTTGTATCGGTCCGTCGTGGTGAAGAGAGAGCTGAGCCGAAAGGCGAAGCTCTCGATTTACCAGTCAATCTACGTTCCGACCCTCACCTATGGCCATGAACTTTGGGTCATGACCGAAAGAATAAGATCCCGGATACAAGCGGCCGAAATGAGTTTCCTCCGCGGGGTGGCAGGGCGCTCCCTTAGAGATAGGGTGAAGAGCTCTGTCACCCGGGAGGAGCTCAGAGTAGAGCCGCTGCTCCTCCACATCGAGAGGAGCCAGCTGAGGTGGCTCGGGCATCTGTTTCGGATGCCCCCGGGACGCCTCCCTTGGGAGGTGTTCCTGGCATGTCCCTCCGGGAGGAGACCCCGAGGAAGACCCAGGACACGCTGGTGTGACTATGTCGCCCAGCTGGCCTGGGAACGCCTTGGGGTCCTCCCGGAAGAGCTGGAGGCAGTATCCGGGGAGAGGGAAGTCTGGGTGTCCCTGCTCAGGCAGCTGCCCCCGCGACCCGGCCCCGGATAAGCGGATGAAAATGGATGGATGGATGGATGGATGGTGAGAAACGTTCCTTTTGTATGCCCATTCATAAATGTCTCATAGAAAGGGATGTCGTCAGGGCTGAGCTTAAAATGTACACAACTAATGCCAGTTTGAGGCTTTGACATCACCAAGGTCATCATTGGATAGACTTTGCTGAGCACTGAAAGCATTCATTTGAGCCCAAAGCTTGTATCGTATTGAGCCTGGACAATGAGGAATACAAAAATAATTCTTAATATGTTGTTCTTAATGTTTTGTGGACTATGAAACTGCAAGGGAATGAGTAGATACTGGCTGAATTGTCATTTTTAGTTGAACTTATCCTTAACAGCAAAGTATAGAATTTCATCAAATAAACCATATTGTACGTGATTTTTGTTGCACCTGACAGTTTTATTCTTTTACTTGTTTGGATCAAAATTGCCAAAGGAGCTCATTTTGGATTGCCGGATGTTCCTGTGGCCTGGTTTATGTGAAAATTCCAGGCACATTTTTCTTTCCTTGTCCTTTCCAAACAAAGAGAGATAGTTGATTGGTGGGTCTCATTCCCAGGTTGTCTGACAACTTGGGAGTGAGACCCAACAATCTGTTTTCAGAATAGCTCGCCGCACCTTTAACGTTATGTAAATGTGTTTGAAACCACATGGGGTGTTGAGCTGCAAGTGTAGCGTAGAGTCTGTCCTGGATTCAGGTGTGTTTGGGCGGACTGTCAGCAGAGGAATGGTTCAGTAAAGTTTCATTTTGATGATTTCTTCACTACACACTAAAACCAATTCAAAGCTACCGGTGCCACTTTATTACTCACTACGGGTAATGAAGCTCTCTATACAAGTTCAAACAAGATTCCCATTTTATTTTTCCTCTCCCACTCTAGCTCACAATTATTATCATTCACCGAGCTCCCTGGTTGTCTGCTCGGGCTTGTTTGTCAGCCGGTGCTGCTGTTTTGGGGATGATTTTTGATATTAACAAGCTGATATATCTCACTGCTGCCGTTTCTGTGTGCGTGCCAGCTTCATACCTCCGACAAATTATAAATAATAGGTAATAAAACAATCCATACAACGCTAGCAGGGGTGTAGTAATTTCTCTGAAGCCAAGATGATTGGATAAATCCACTTCACCGTCTTCTTCAACCGAACTCTTGCCGTCACTGCAATAAACAGCTCTGCCGAAAGCGTGATTCACACTGAGTGACTCCTGAAGTAAAACTTCTGCGCGTGCCCGTCCAAAGTGGGACTGAGCCATCTGATCTGGTTGAGCGAGATTAAGATCTGTTGCCACGTTTTTGTCGCCTCGCTTGTTAGAACTTCGACATAACTCCAGGGTTATGTTTGGGTTCCACTATGCGGACCGGCTCAGATGAATCACTACTTTGACTCATTCACAGACGCACTCGGCAGCGCCGTACATTTAGACGCACGATCAAACAATCACACATACACACACAAAACCTTTTTTCCTTCCAATGATATTGATTTACTCGTCTAGCCAACAAGGCGCTTGTTCATGGAGGTCATTAAGGGAGAAAATGGTGTGGAGCTATTGATCAGGCATTTTGAGGCATGACATCATAGAGTGAAGTGTTATATGGAGTGCATAGATCTTCTTTAACCTGCAGAATTTTTAGTGTGTTTCCTCATTTTTTTTTAAGATGGTGCACATGTCTGCACAGGAATGCCTATAGACGTGTATGGAGTATTTGTCTACTATGTGTGCAGATGTATCCGTGTCTGGCGGCTGTCTAGGAACGCAGGTCATCTGAGTACACAGTCCTTTTCTTAATAAGCAGGAGGTGGAGGGAAGCGCTGATGTCAGCAGAGTACCAGGGAGCTGCAGCATATATACACACAGCCATAGCCCTGTGTGTATTTACAGCAGCACAATCTATCTGCTCCATATCTATGGTCCCGAGCCCGCATAATCATATCAGCACTGATCTAAAAAGCCACACATGTTGCAGCGCTATCTATTAAGAGGCTGGATTTATTGCATTCTAACTTATCCCTGAGGGAGCTGTGTATATCTGTGTGTTTTCTGTTTGTTTGTGCATGAGTGTCTCCCGATGTGTGTGTGTGTGTGTGTCAATACTAAGCTGAAATCCCCCGTGTTCCAGGCCCATTTGGTGTAATTCAAGCTGATTTTAATCTATTTTCTTCGTCCTGTTTTCCCAGTAAAGAAGAGGTAAAACTACAATGATAGGGTCAGGGTCATTTCCTCCTGCTAATGGCGACTAATAGGTTTCGTTACAGATAATCTGGGACTAATGATGTGGTTAGCGGCCTCTCACACTTGCTCTGGGTCACTATTGGAGATTCTCCAGTCAATATGTGTTAAAGTCAAGGGCTTCCTGTCTGGTGAAACTCGGTCTTGAATGTTCAAACAGCTCGCATGCTAGTTGACCAGACAGACCGAATGACAGGTGTCTTGCAGGGTTTGGGCTGAGCTGCATTACTACAGCACTGACCTCAGAAATGAAAGAATCCCCACTGGACCGTAGTCAATTGGATCGAATGACCCCCTTCGAATTCAGGGGTACCAGAAACGTCAGAGAAGTTTCTACTGAGGATTGTGCAATTCGAAAGATATTCAGTGGCAACCGTCACTACATTTATTTTTAATTACATAGATTCTGAACATGATGAAAACCCTGTAATTGCTATTCTGCGCACAGTGTGTTTCAGTCAGGCTGTTTTGGATTGTTAACAAGCCTCATCCTTTCTGTTGGAGTCAAGTATGTGTAAACACACTTGGCCAATAAAGCTGATTCTGAATCTGATTGTGCTCCAGACACCTGATCCACGTCCCATTCAGGTGCAATTCAAAATGCCAGGTTTTCCTGCTGTTGACGTTTCTTTGAGAGATGTCAGTCAATCAATTAAAATATTTAATCGCAATTAATCACACGATTAATCATCATCATCACATGATGACAAATTAATTGCACAGTTTTTAATATGTTCTACATTTACCTTAAAGGGACATTTCTCAAGTTTTAATTCTTTCCTTAACATGAGATTGGACAAATATGCTTGCTTTATGCAAATTTCCGTTTATTATTATGGCAACAATCCAAAACAATGACAATTACTGTCCAGAATATTCTCCAAAATAACCTCAAAGTTACTGCGTGCTCAAAAAATATGCTGAAAGCATAACATGGCAAACTCAAGCCCAACAAGCAACAACAGATGGGCATTCTGACCTGAATGTGGCATTCCCTAGTAATACTGACACAATGTAGCGTCCAACTTTACACTCGTAAAACTTGACTAAACAATTTTAATCAGCCTGCAAGTTGTAGTCCACCAATTTAGTTATCGCAGTTGAAAGTTTGTTGCATGTTCAGTTGTTCGGGCGTCTTCGTTTCAAACGATGCAGCATGGTCTGCCTTTGGAGCGAGGGAGGAGGGCTCTCTGCATCAGCTGTGTGCTCAGCCAGCAAGTTCTATTTAAGACTCGACGTACTCCGGTGGTAACTCAGTTCACATCAACAGTAAATGCAAATAACATTGTTCTTGTCGAGAGAACCATCTGGCAGGGCTTTGAAGCTGAACTTGCCTTTCAAAAGACCTTTTTCTTTATCCATTCCTGCTCAAGGAGGTTTGTTTCTGCTCGCCATCAACAATGTTACTGATGCATTTCCTCCTGATTTCTCAAACTGCGTAGTAAGCCAAAGGGTCATAACGCGCATGTGTCAAGTTGAACAAGAGGTTTATAAACTGTAACGGATGTTTGAAACAGATTTTACCTTGGTCGTTGGCCTTCATCTTTTCTTCCATTTAATTACAGCTAATCTGGGAGCTTCTTCCGAACCTGCCCGACATCTGACTCACATTAGCTTTTCCATTCATGATTCATAAACAGCTGTCTGGCTATTAGCTGACTCGTTACGTCCAATCACATTTCTGCAGGTGCACTGCCACTAAGATCTGACAATTCTGACTATTGCAGAGTGGTGCACAGAGAAGCATATCAAGGAGTTGATTGTTTCCTTTTATAAAATCAACAAAGAGGCAAAGACACACACCCTTGTCCACATCAGTGGAGCAGGTGAACAGTTTTAGGTTCCTGAGAACCAACATAACAGAGAACCTTTTGTGGTCATCACACATCACCACCCTGGTTAAAAGCACAGGAAAGGCTCTACTTTCTGGAGAAACCTAAAAAAGGCTTAATGACGTAGCCAGGTTCGGCTCAACTTTTACAGAGGAGCAATAGAAAGCATTCTGACTGCAGTCATCGCAAACTGGCATTGTTCGGGTGGGGCCCAGGACAGGAAGCTCCTCAGCGGGTGATTAAAATCAAGCCCAAAGGATACTGAAACACCCGCCCCCACCACAGTCTGCACACACTGCTGCCGTCTGACAAAAGATACAGAAGTATCCTCTGTAAGACTTCTAAATACATCCTTCACACTCAACTGTATTAAACTGTATATTTGCTTTGTTTTGTTTGTCTCTTATGAAGCATAAAGAGGTTGAAACTCAGTTTTGCAACAGTTTTGCTTCATTTGTCATTTAACAACCTCTGTGTTGCTAAATGACAAATGAATTAACATTTCACCTTTTAACCTTTAGCCTTTTTTAATTTGCTGATGCCCAACCTCGTTGTCATTCAATATTATTTTAGTATTGCAAAAAAAGCAATACTGATGTATGTGTTGGAGCAAATGTTTGATATTTTCAGAAATACCCTTTATCTCCATGCGAAAAGTTTACATGAGTAAATTGATACCGCTTTCAATTGTGGTATCAGTCTTCCCATGTAACACCAAAAGTGTTGTATATGGTAAAATCCTTGACGTTAAGCATCTCTTTGCTGATTTATGGATTATTATGTGTTATACCTGATAGAAAATGACGACCTAAAGTACAAAAACAAGAGCCAAGTTGTTAATACAGTCATCCTTTAACACACAGTAGTTTCTGTTGGATGAGTGTTAATGCAGTGAGCAGCGTGGATCCCATCCAGTGATTTTAGTTGGATATTGAGCCCTCTTGGCTTTGGTGGAAAGCATACAAGACTGCTCAATTACTCAGAGTGAGTCCCTGAGGTCTGAGGTTATACATTAATACCCAGTCATTCATTAGTGTAAGCAGCATATCTAGTTATAATCCCTCCTTTCTCCAGTGTTTTCTTTTTTTTATCACCAGCTCAGTATCACTTTCTCTGACGTTAATGTTCAGGTAATAAGAATTAGCGAATGGACTGTCTTTCAACGGCGAGATCTCTTTTTATCATTTCCCCTCACATCAACACGGTGCTATGCGATCTGAAGTTTATGTCTCCGGCAAGTACCTATAGTCCTGAGTCATAGCTACAGCACTCCATATCAGTAACGCAGTTTTATTTGCAATGTGCTGATGTGATGACTCCCCTGAAAATTACCTCGGAGGAAGTGTTGGTAGCTCTAACCCGAAACGTGTGCTGCATTTCCTTTAAAGTATTGCCACTGCTGTGAGATATAAAGGCATTAAAACTGCTGCCTGACAATGAACCACCAATAATGTTGAAATGTGGGAACATTTTTAAGGTTTAGGTGACTTTATTGTCTCCTATAGGAGACAACTGTCTCAGATTGAAGGGACCCGCTGCAACAAACCTGACATTACAATGAGGACGCATGTGCAAACATTCGGCTGAGATGAAACGACAGAGCAGATCGGTCAAAAAGTCCTTTTTATTGAAGTTTTTTTCTCAAAAACAATGTTATGTAACCATGAGAGTGTAATGAACACGGACGTAAGCAACCATGACAATAAAGCATTAAAGACATGAATGCAAAGAAAGGAATCATTAAACCTGCTGGAATGTGTTGCAGTAACACAGGAGGAAACAAAAACAGTGAGTCATACGTCTTCATGCTCCTGTGAAATACGTAAACCCCTCTCAAGCATCCTGCTTTTAACCAGCTATAACGAGAGAAAAGAACTCTGTTCTCACAAGCGCTAAATCAGTCAACAGCTCGCTGACTTTTCGTGCACACTTTTCTAAAGTAAAGAGATGCTACAAAAAAATTAGAAAAAGAAAGGAACGTTAATTGGAAGGGAACAAAGCTTTCAAGGGGCAGTAATCGGTAAAATTGCAAGTTTTTTTCTTCCAGAGTTCTTTTTTTTCTGTTGCAGAAATATGTGATGATTGGATAGAATTACAAATTGCCAATTTGAATGCAGATATTCTCAAGTTTTGTTACCGTGGCTGAATTAGATTTTGTTTGCAATTTTTTTGCAAATCAATGAGGCTTTTTTTATTGGCTTTTTAGGCCTGTTTCAGATGTGGAATATATAGCATCACTGTCTCCGTCTGTCTGTTAATGTATTTGGTAATTTATTCAGACATAAGAGGACTCACGAAGCTCGCACAGTATTTGGCACCTGGAGAGCGAGAGAGAGAGATGGCACAGCATGTTATGATTAGGAGGAAGAAGATGCATCCCTAATGGATAGTAAAACTTTGCCGTTGAGGCCTTAATTAATGGCTATTATAAGGGCGAGGAACACTCACCACCACTTCTCACAGTAAAATGCATTTTCACATTAATCCATCATTTAATGCTCATAGAGAGTGAATTTCGCTGCCTATTTTATACCACCCGACAGTACACAAGCATTTAATGACAAGGTGTTAAGTTAGGTCCCTCATTTAATTCCTATTTGCTCACATGCTGTATGTACAGGGTTTTGCTGTGACACAAATAGAATGGACCTGTGGGTCAGACTATCTGGATGCACAAAAGGATTTCAAACTCTTTTGCATTACGCTTATCTGACTGCTCATTTTAATAGGTGTGCCATGTTGAGGTTAAAGTTTTAAATCTTACCTGGTCCGACCTTGTGAGGCGGCCATTACGACTTTTACATAAAGATGACCATGGCGCTTATTCAGGAATGAGACCATCATATTACATTGAAATCAAAACAATGTAAAGTGATGCATGTCTTAAAGATTTGTTTGGGTAACCCTTAATAATAACTATCATTATTAAATTCTATTGTTTTATTTAATTAAAATATAGGCATTCAAAGACTTCTGTGCCCACATCTTCAAGCTGACAGAGCATGGGACCAGGAGATGTTGATTCGGTGTTAAGTCGTTGTTGGACAGTGTTTCCCAGATGTTGAACTTTTGCTGTGAAGATTCCACATTATCATCATCATCTTGTTGCTGTTTACATTCTCCCTGATGCAAACTTAAAAAATGCATTTTAGGTCCATGTACATATGTACTGCAGTGGCGAGCGGTGACCTTTTACTGTGGTCATGCTGAAGTGTCAATACCATGCGCGCCCATAAGGGGGGTATTTATTAATAAAAAATATAATATGGTTTTTAACTACTATATCAACTCGATAGTAAAAGGTCACCAAGGATGTGCGAAGATGCACGCTCATGCTTGCTCATAGCAGTGTGAAGGTTGTTTAAATCACCATAACCTGTCGTGGTCCAGACTGTGTGTTCCGTGGAAAAAAGGAGACACGGCCAACAGAACAGTTTGCTAACCTGTGGACAGCCAGCTAGCCATTTATGTTTCTCATACGTGCTGGCTTGAAAGTGATGGATGAAATTCTTTGCAGTTTTTGTTATATTTACTTCAGGAGTAGGCCGTCGACTTGAAATTTATAGTTTTCTTTTCCTCAAAAGTTCTCAGCGAAAACGGCACTGAACGCAAAGACTGAATAGAATTAATATTTTCACTCATTTTGACCCAGGCTACACGATGAAATGAACCACTGACAGTTTCCTGCTGAACAATTCAAACAAGTCAGTTTTGCGCATGCGCGTTGGCAGATAAGCTGCTTCATTGACAGCTTTTTTGCCATTCAAAATGCTCATCTACAGTAAACACAGCCTCTAGCAGTGACTGTACTACTCGGTGTCACAGTGCGCATGCGCGAAACAAGCTGTCAGCTTTCCAGCTTTTCGCAATCAAAATGGGACAGATTAGGCACGGATTTAAGACCAAAACAGTAGAACTAAGGTATTCTATAATTGAACACACTGCCAGATTAATATGTTCAATTATTTTAATTGAAGGGCTTGGGCATGCACTGCATTTATAGCTTATTATGACCGCTCGCCCATGGTGTACTGTAAATAAAATAACTAGTTATGCAAACTTGTTTTGCCACCGTTTGCAGTATGATCAATAATTCAGCTTGAACCTTGATTTGACTGTTGACAAACAATGAAATGCATTATACACCATTTATTTACTCAAGACATTGTAAAGGCGCAGAAACATCAGTGGCAACTTCATAACATTTCAAATAACATTTACAGATGAACTACACAGTATCAATGAACAATTTCTTATAAAAACCAGTGGCAAACAATTGCTTGTTTCCAGTGAGATATATTTTCATTTTTAGCCAGGTGTATTTTGACAGCCCAGTGTTCCACACCTGTCATTTTTGTAGATTGGTTGAGTGTCATTAAGTAGCTAAACTAAGGTTTGTTGAACTTAAAATGCACCATTTATAATTGATGCTTATTACCGTACTGTGGTACCACCATTTTTCAATTGTGCCTTCAGAAATGTACCATGTTACAATATATAAATAACACAATATGGACTCACATATTCCATATCAGCGGTTCTATCTATATCACCCACTCCTACAGGCCTGCACCCTTGAGGATGGATCTGTAAGTTTTCCTAAGAACTGCAGGGGCAGGAAGGGCATGCATGTAGTTCCATACAATTCACATTCATATTGCAGTCATAACCCTCTTTATCAAATGGCGATATGATGATGAAAGATGCGGCAGTGATGTGCACAGACGTGGATGTTGGTGGGATAATTCAGGTCGCTTAATAAATATTACAGGTGATACACGTGATTGGTTCAGTCAGCATTAGCTCTGGTGATCATTCAAACATCGGTGCATTTACCTAGTGGACAGGAACAGACCGGAGCACTTCATTTCCTCTGTGTCTCCAACTTCGCATGCATCCTGCTCTGCTGCCTTGGTATGAATAGGACATCGGAAGGGGAAAGAGATGGGTCAGCATTACTTAACACTGCCATTTAAATGCACATTCTGTCTCCATCTCTCATATAATACACACATAAAACACAGTGGTGCACATACAAATTATCATATTACCTCGCATCGCCATATGCAGCATTTTTGTCTTGTCTGCCATAACTTTTAGAAATAATCCTTTGACGATGGCTCGTGTGTGTTTTTGTGTGCATTCTGAGCAGATGTGCGAGTGTTTGCATGTATGTGCGCAAGTGTGGATGCGCGTGTGTGTGTGTGTCTTCGCATATTGTGAATCCTCTGTCAGCACATCGTGTCAGGGGCTGGCTAGGACTTTCAGAAATGCAGGCACAAGCATATCTTATTTGGATTATGTATAAAACACTGATAGAGGCCGTCTGCTTGCATCAATCAGGAGAGCGAGAGGGAGAGACAGAGGTGGGGGGGTGGGGGGCCTGAAAAGACGGGGAGGTGGGGGAGTGAGAGAGGAAGTAAAGGGATGTGGGGCAAGAGGGGAAGAGCAACTAAAGGTGTCGAGCTGGTCGAGTATCTACAAGTACAGAAGCGCTTAAATATGCAGAGGGGAAGAATGGATCGGAGGAGAGATGGGAGTTTAAGATTCAAAGAGAGAGCGGGGAGAAAACAGGAGGGAGATTAACAAAGGTGAGGTGGTGCATGAGAAATTTAGTATACAGTGTGGCGGATTTATTAGAGAAATCGGGGGGGGGGGGGGGGGGGGGCATGAGGAGGGAGACACAGAGCACAGGGAGGAGAGGGAGAGAGAGGAAGAGAGGATAGCCGGGAGGGTGTGATTGATGGGCTGTAGACAGGGCTCGCCGTTCTCTAGAGCAGAACCACTCCAGCACTGGACACCCGCCAGACACTGCAGCCCTGGAGAACCCTCTGTGTTATGCGTGTGTGTGTGTGTGTGTGTGTGCACACATATGGGCTTATGCAAAGCTCCTCTGTTACAATCTGATGACGCAAACACATGCAGCGAGAGCTACAGAAACAGGTGTGGGTGACAGCTGTATTTTTAACATAGTGTGTAAGTGGATACCCTCCTGCATGCATGCATGCATGCATGCATGCGCGTGTGCTTTGTGCCCGTGCACATTGCATCGAAGTATGCACACATACATACCTATGCAAATGTGTACAGCTGTGTGCACGTGTGTGTTCGAGTGCAGGGGTGGTCTCCAGGAATAGTGCGCCGCAGACAGTCTTTCACCTCGTTTCCAAGGCTGTGTTCAGACAGGCAGCACGTGTTCCATTTTTTTTTTTTTTTTTTTGGCACATCCTCTGTGGAAGCAGATTGCCTTGATCAAGTCCAGACAGAAAAAAAAGATATCAAATAAATCAATGTTTGGAAATCAAAATGAAACCAAAGCATTGCCTGTCTAAAATCCGGTTTATAACACAATGCTTTGTCTCAGTTGCTGGATGCTGTAGACTTCATTAAGGGAACCATAAAGTAATTATAGTGATGACAAGCAAGAATCCAAATCAAACAGAAACACAGTTAAATGAAACAGCATCAAAGTTTGCATCAAATTTTAATTAAAATAATTGTCCAAATCAAATCAAAACGTAATCTCTTCTGGATGGACCTACAGGTAAAGCTTTCTGGTGTGCAGTCATAAATAACCTTCACCCATCCCGTACGCAACTCAGTTGTTAACCTCTCCACAGGCCTACAGAGGACGGACTCTGTTAATTTCCAAACAATCTCCATTCAAAAAAAGAAATACCTTTTGGGGGCTCAGGTGGGATGACCGATCCCCTCCCCCGAGTTTATCAGTGCTGTGCCGATTTGTTTTTTCATTACCAGTTTAACCATGCCGAGTTGTGCCAGGTCCCAGTATGGTCCATCTCCAGAGTGGGGTCAGAGTGCACCAACCTTGCATCCTTGGGGTTGCGGTCAATGTCTGGCAACTGCGGCCAACCAGTGAGGACCTCCCTTCTTCTCCTCCAACAAGCTCAGGATGTTTGTAGAAGCTTCTGACTGAATGGTTTGAAGTTTTGTTTCCATGCTGCGTCTCTGTTTGAACGTTTAGGCACCTGCTACATTGTCTTTCATCATGTTCACTTGATGAAGCCATGCTGGCCAAGACGTGCACCCATCGGGACATACCCCCATTCTGAGTCTCAACCTCCCTGGTTCCTAGACAAATTAGTGGAGCTTTGCTCTCAGTAAAACTTCAGGAAGGAAGTGTATTTTCTGCCAATTCTTTGACTGCTAGTGCCATGGATCAGCCCGCTGACACATGCATCATTAGATGAAGAAACACCTTTAAGTGGGATAGCCCTTTTGTATTGGAGACACAATTCCCTGGCATGCTGGGCTGATGGCGGGTCAAACTGAGTCAAGCCAAGCTAGCACATGTGTATGGAAAATCCCAACCTTATCTCCTTCTATATTTGGTGCCTTATTTCATAAAAATAGGATTTATGACCACAAACAGTGGTTCAGCTTGAGCCTCTTAACACACTGCCTGTCTCGTGGAGCGCTGACATTCATCCATCTATGTGTTGTGACCTGTGGACCTTGACATTTTACAGTGACCCACTGAGACATCCTGCTAAATTAAACCTTTTGTCCTCCAACATCCTGCTTATTCAACAGTAATGTGTGAATTGACATGCATAAAGAAAGCCATTACCTATGATCACTAAGAAAAAAGTCCTTCATAAAAAATGTAATCTTGTTCTTCAATCTCCAGCAGCTTTAAAATCAGACTTAGAAAGATTATTAACGTCACCGACACGCGACATTGACATTGTGCACAGAGCGGTGCTAGTCAGCCATGACTGCTGAATAAAACACAGCTGCATATATTGCCCACCTCTGTGGAGGATGGTTGGGGGCAAGCAGGTCTGTTCCCTGGCTGAAAAACTAGTGTTATGAAGTTCAGGAGGATCCATCTCAGTTCTTCATCCAACCTGTTTTGGTCAGAATAAATGTTGGCAATTCACGTTCATGCAAACCATGCATATGTTGAATCTTTACTTCTTATGAGTAGATTTTTAATTTGATCTTGTTACAAGCCTGTGCTTATGCTCTAGTAAGGTTTAGGCACCAAACCCAATTGGTAAGGGTCAGGAAAAAAAATCATGTTTTGGCTTTAAATACCTGTTTTGTTCTAACACAAACCCCGCTGGAGATTTCATGACTTCACACCAAAAAGTCTTTTTTCACCATAGATATTCTGACTGTTCATTAAAAAAAGTTTTTGTGGCCATAAACACAGCTGGAATCTGTCCAAAGGTATCGTTAAAAATACCCTGTGGTGTCATTCTTACAAACATTAAAACATCAAAAATATCCAGTGGGTTTTACATTTAGGCTGCTGTTGAAATATAGTCAAGCCGAACAACAAATGGAAGCCTCACCATGAACAGCACTTGGCTTTGACCCATTGAGGCACAGTTACAGGACTCTGGGGGTGTCTCGTGGTGTCTGCCATCTAGAGCGTTGGTGGTCGGTCCAGTATTTCCCATGTGTGCTTGTTCAGAAGGGGATCTGGGGAAGTTTGATGCCAGGTCGATCCTTTGAGCTTTATGTCTGGGGCCATTCCAAAGCAGTTCTTGCCGTGTGTCCTGGGGGGACACTGCCATTGGGAATGTAGCTACCATAACGGGTTGCACTTGATCTGCAATGGATTTTGGATGGTTGGTGCCTATCAAAGCTGCATCCATATGAACACCAGGGTCCAAGGTTCCCCATTGCTTTGTAATGAAAAGATCAATTTTATTCTCTTCACCTGTCAGTTGCTGTAATGTTGCGGCTGATCGGTGTAGGCTATATTATCATATTATTTATTTTAGCTTTGTCTCTTCTTTAGTGAACAGAAACGCCTCGGGCCAGAAGACAACAGCAAAGATGACATGAATACAATACAATGGAAGAACCCCTTTTTTAAAGAATCTCTTCTGGATGACATGCAGTATCATCAAATTGTGATGGTAAAATGATCCCTTATCCAAGCAATGACAGTGTGAGGAGTAGTAGCAAAACACGACTAATGACATGAAGGTGATAAATTATGGCAAATCAAGAGCGCACAATATTAATTTGAGAACACAAATTATCAAATTTTCCACCCAACTTGCTTTTTTTTTCCCATGACACCTCCTGGATTCCATAACAGTCTCGCCCATGTGAGGCAGACCAGGCACCATAATAAGTGAAACCTGGTAGATTAATTAATTCAAATTTACTGACTTCCTTTTTATACAACTTGGTTCATCTGTAATATGTAAAAAAAAAAAAAAGTGACTACTAGTAAAACCAACCTCAGTGACTCACTGTCTCTCTCCCACACTCTCTCACACGGACACTTAAAGTTGTTAATGTGTTTTTTTAAAATTATTATTCTTTCTTTCAGGTTCACCTCCGCTCTCGAACACGATTTATCTCTCTCTCACACACACATACGCGTCCTATTAATGCTTTACAGATATTCGACGTGTTTTACAAGGCGGCAGCCATTAAAACACACCGCCTTCTTTGTATCAGAGCGGTTAAGGAGCAGAAATCACAAGCCGCTGTAAACAGCTTAGTGAATTTGAGAGGGGACAATGTTTAATCAAAGAATAACCAGTGGAGAGAATACACAGGGAGCCGATTTGATTAACATAAAGATAGAACCAAAGTAGTGCTTTCTCTTTTGATGTGCTCCTCTCCTTGAAATAACAACCCCTGTTAAAATGAAAAAAGAAAAAAAAGAGGCCTAATGGGAATTTCAGTGCTTTTGTGTTTTGATCAAAATGAAGGTTGTTAATGTGTAGCAATAGCAAATGAGAGAGAGAGAGAGAAAAAAAAGAGATAGAGATCGGCAAAAGGAGGAAAAAAAGGGAAAGTGCCCTTTCACAGCTAAATTAAAATTTTAAGCGCCGCTAAATGCATTTCTGTGCCCACCCGTCGAGCAGGCATTTTCTGTAAGTAATTATGTCCTGACCCTTTATGAACCCTGCTTCAACCTTAGCTTTTATTCCGTCTCCTTTCACACCCCGCCTTCCCTTGACTCTACCTTCTTCATGCTCTCTCTCTCTCTCTCTCTCTCCCCCTCCTGGCAGAGGTCACTCATGAAGACAACTTCATTTTTATTCATGTACTCATTCATGTGGAGAGCTCTCTGAATCCACTTCCTGAGAATTGCAGCTTTTGTGTTTTGGCAATTACTCATGCAAACATAGATGACAACCTTTTCTCTCGCAACCATTGTTGTTGTAACTCGGTAGTAATGAGCCTTTTTTTTTTTTTTTCAAGGGAGAAACATGGGAGAAAAGGGGCTCCTTAACAAAGAAGACGGGGCTGGATGCATAGCCGCCTTACAATGAAAAAAAAAAAAAGAAAAAAGAAGGCAGGCAATATGGCTCAACAGCATATTAAGACATCAGTACTGAGTTTACACTATTAGCAGCCAATTTGCTTAAACAGATTTTATGGCTGGGGTAAGAGGTTAACTCTCATCATTCATGCCCAGGCATATACTGTCGGATTTATTGCTGCAAATTAGCTTTTAAAAAAGTAATGAGATATATTTAAAGGCTGTAATGTATGCTCCGAGATGAATGACCAGTGTCAGCAACCATTACAGCATTTTGAAGAGATGAATACAGGCAAATCCACGGAAACCACAGAAGAACTCCTTACATCGTCACAGGATGGCTGCTGGTTGTTGGGTTGCAACGGGAAATATCATTTCATTTCAGAGGCAATGATCTGAATCCCATACCTTAATCTGGATAGCAACAGAGGTCTTTTTTTCTTAAACATTACTATTTTGGGAAAAAATAAAACCTTCAGGCTCATGGGTAGAGCAGGAACTAAAATATTCCATCTGACCCTGATGTAGACCTTCAGGGTTGAAACTGGTCACTGCTTTTTTTGTTCTGTCAGTGGCCATGTTTTGGAAAAATCTAATTCAAGGATTTCTGTTCCCACACGCATGAGGACTGTAGTTTTTGGGGGTTTTTTTCCCTCTCGTGTGCTGCTGACCGTTTTTCTTCAAGAGCACCTACATTTTTCAGAGCAAAACAAGGGTCCTTTTTTCGGCTTTTGTTGACAGCAGAAGGAGTGGTTCTGTTCTGTCCGTGTCGGTAATGGAACAAGGAGCAGCTGTTAGATGAAGAGATGAAGGTGAAAGGCTGCACACCTCCAGCTTCTCACGAAGGTAACAAACTCCTTTTCCCTCATATATGTTATCAGACTCAGGCTCCTCTAAAATGGCGCTTTTGCTTTTTTGTCTTGTAAATCAACTCTCCTTACTCTTACCACTTGTTAAGTGAATGCAAGGGGGGGGAAGACCATCTCAGTTTCCTCAGAGCCGTTTAAATTTCTTGCATTGTCCAACCAATAATACAAAAGTCAAAGGCTGACGTATGAAACAAAAAAAAAACTGCATGTCCTGCATCTTTTGATCACATGACACATTCTTCATCTGCAGATATTTTACCGTTCTAAGCTAAATTGAAGAAAAAAATGGAAATTCATACCTTCAACAACTTTATATAATGGAGTTGAGAACGTTTTGACAGCTGCTGTTACCTACGTCAAATAGTGACTGAATCAGTCAAAGTAAAAGTTCAGACGACAAACGCAAAACTAACATACTAAGGTCTTCATAAGGAGTTCAACATAAAGTGAGTAAACGTGCTTCTTCCGGGTGTGTGGGTATGTTGTGCTCAGATTTGAGTGACAGTAACCTGGCAACGAAGTCCACCACTGCATAACTGACAGATTTTGATGCAAACATCTTTGAGTCCGAACCAGAGTTACTCAATTAATAAACTTTGCAACTGCAGTAACGGTGAACCGCACCTTTGACACGGACAACTCTTTCTCTGTCGAAAAAAATCTTCTCATTCTGCGCGCCGCTGAGAGTTTAATGTTAAAAATGTAAATGTCAAACCCACACATCACTGAGACTGACAGCTTATCGTGTGTTGAGTTATCATTCTGTCAGTCTGTGCGCGCTTCCGCTGACCTTCTCCATTTTAGAATGACAAGTTCAGCTTTATGTGCTTTGCGCAGAGATGAAAGGATGAATGATGGAGGGATGGAGAGAAAGGCACGGGGAGGTAAGGCGGGTTGAGGCAATATTTATGGCGTCATGAAAGACAATTAAATGGCACAGCGTTACTTTTACCAGCCTGATCTAATGATGTTCCAACCACTCAATAAAGACACGGTGTTCAAGGATTCACTACTTTCCCATAATTCACCTAAAAGCAGTCTTTAGACAAAAACTGTCCACATTTCTTTACTTCCAGATCTCTGAACAACACAGAAAGACTTGAAGCTGGCAAAAAAACAAATAAATACATAAAATTACCCCAAACCAGTTCAGGCAGGAGCTAACTAGGGTCACCCAATCATGTTAGCTTCGATGACACATCCAATCAACTTACATATTTTCAAATAAACGGGTTTTATCATTTCGTCAATACAGAACATTGGGGAATGAGGGTCGTATAAAGAAAAGCCTCAGGGAATGTGATGTGATGGAAAAACACAAAGGGACACATGATAAAGAAAGGAAAGGAGGAAAGAAAAAAAGGAGCAGTGGTAAAAAAAAAATGTTTTAAAAAACAGGCTAGAGATAGAGAAGACTATTGGCAACTAGGTCTAAACCCACCAATCCCATCCTTCAGATTTATTATAGGAAAGGCAGGCTTGTTACAGGCTTCTTTGCTTCTTGCTTTACAGAGCAAATAAAAGGCAGACATAATTAAGACTACCAAAGGTATAAATCTTGTATGTGAATGGCCCATTGCACACATCGACCGCGCAAGTAATTTACATGGCCCTTTGAGAATTTGCCTCAGAGTTTTCTCTGACACTCTCAAAGGTAGTGGTGAGAGAGCGAGCCGAGCTAAAAGAGAAAACCACGCTTTATAAGTTTCAGAGCTTTATCTCAAAGGTCCAATTGAATAAGATTTGAGTTATTACGGGGCAAGGTCACGTGACGCATGAGCACATATTATCAATGGCGAAGGAAAACGAATCAGTCGATGAACGCGTTTCACTGTGTCTCGTGAAATTCGCTCTAAGAGGCTTTAAATCTAAAGACAGCTGTATTAAACTGACTACATGCATTTGTTTTGAAGCACGCCTTCAGTCAATACATTCAGCGCTTTGTTCTGTCTTTGTTCTTCTTTCTTTGTTGTCTATCGGCTTGTGTAAACATTCAATCAAAAGACAAATTGGGCTCTTATCTAATCTGAATTATTCCAAAAAAGAGATCTCAATCAGGAAAATAATCACTCCCCCAAAAAAAAATGCACTTACACTTACATTTTGGACCAGAAACAGGATCAGTTGTATCAAAAGCCAAATGCGGCAGACCCGAAGTGACCGCGCCATCAGACGATCGATACATCAGGCTTAGTTTCCAGAGAGATAGAAAGGCAGCTTCATCACAGATACAGAATTTTCTGAATAAACAATGCAAGACCCTAATCAGGTAAAGTACTGTCAAAAGAAGGCTGTCTCGCAGTGGCCTCAGAGGAGTAGCAGAAGGGGTAATACAAGGCCAATCACTTGAGGTAGGCTGAGAAATAATAAGAAATTGAACATAAAAGTAGTTCTATTTAAGGACGCGGTTTGCAAAGCCTTAATCTTCATATACGGCAAAGGCTGAAGTGAGCGTTGTTGAATGAGACGTGGAAATTCCTATTTTCGTCATCAGTTCTCCCCAACCTGACCCCTGCAATACAAACCTCCGCTTCTGTCCCTTGGCAGCCCTGTGAGTCTGTATTTGTATTGTCGGCTATTTGAGTGACTTTTAACCCAATGCTTTAAAAGTGTGTTCGGCTGCTGTTTTGCTTTGTGTGACCACAGTAGTTGACTTATACAAAAATGAAACCAACCGTCACCAGTGCGCAATGAATCTTGGACACAGAGAAGGAGGGCTGGTAAAACAATGGTGGTGGGATACTGCACCCTCTGGTTTGCATCTCTCTGGAGAAGGATTCATACTGCAGCAGGTTAATGAGCCCAAAGAAACCTCAAAGTGTCTACTTCACGGAGACCTAAAAAAAAACAATAAGTCACCTCCACAGTCACCTAACCTCAACCAAATTAACCCTTCCTAAGTCCCACCCGTTTCCCCACAGTGGTTCAGTAACAGTAGAGCAAGCTTGGAAACTGATATACCTCAGTCAACTTTTCTGTTAACTAAACATGCTACGACTCTGAAGAAGCCTCTCTGACAAGCCTCTTGGATGAGAGGTGAAGCCTCTTCAAGAAACAAGTCCAGTTGCTTATGATACTGCACCTAAATTTACTATGACCTGGATGACTGAAAGTCCTTCATCCTGAACGCCAAAACACCATCACCAAAGACCCCTCATTTGTTCAGAGGTAACATTACAATGTACAGTGACATCTTGCAGAGATAAATTCCATTAAATTCTGTTGATATGGCAATTAAGTATTGAATCTTGATTCTTCTACGGCAAGATCTTCACAGACAAATCGCACTGTATACCGTCGCATCTTGGGTTTGCCAGTGCATGCAAAATGTTAGCTAACTGGCTAGCTAACGTTGAATGCTTTATCAATCCCAAGAAGGGATAGAGATGCATAGATGGCAATGCAGGAGCAATGTTGACTGATAATCTTGTCATCCTTGGCCGTTACAAAGTTATTTGCGGCACAAAGTTTTCAAGGCTTTTCTTGTATTTTCTTCAGACCGGCATAACATAACATCGTGGATATATCCTTCCATCATGTACTATAGTCCTGGCTGTTGACCTCATGAAGCTATATTGCCCGACTCCAAGAAATCTATTAATCACTGCTGCAGCCGGCTAAACAAGACCAGCATGGCCAAAGCCTCTTAAGCTTGTCAAGCTGTCAAGCTTCTCCGACCTTGCAACAATCACTAATGCGGGTAGGGACTTGGGATTGGTCATTTGAAAGCAAAGCATTCTGTGACATCACAAGAAATTTCAAAAATCATGCTGCCATAACAGCCAACAGCTCTCGCACAAACTTGGGGAGTTCATGCCAGCTCTCGTGCATGCTACCATTAAAGCAATAGGCGTAACATACCAAATACAAAGTTATTCTAAAGATTCAACTTTTCACCCACTATGGAGCTGATATTGTAATTTTTAATGGAGAGAAAGTATTACATTAGAAACAAATGAAAAACAGAGGTATCTTGACTAGTGGTCTCAGACATTAGGACCCTACTGTATACGACCAAAACGTCTTACTGTATTTCCTGATTTTTAAGGGAAGGCTAACTGTGTTCTTGCTGACTGCACACAGACAACATTGATTAGGAGGTGAACTTTCAGAGTAGTATCCATATGTCTTATTTTTGGTAGTGCTGGTTCCTTCAGCACCTACCAGATGCTCAGCGAGTGCCCTCTGGGATGCCGCTACAAAAGATAAAACTTAAAATTCCCGCTAGAGTGCCTTTCCAGTGGATAAAGAGTTGTGAGGTGCCCTCTAGCGTTCCCCTTCCAGTGCTCTTTCTGCACGCTGGTGCCCCACCGCATACAGCTGGTGCCCCCTTTATCGTTTTCGCCCCTGCCCCTCAAACACCCTGAGTCCGCCACTGTCTAGCATGCTTCCTTTTTTCGGAAAAAACAGCTGCCGGAATGACCGCGCAAAAATGGAGACTTTTATACTATTAACATCAGACAGCCAATTCCAAAATGACATGTGGATTCAAAAGAGGCTGTCATTGTAATTGATGTAACTCAGAATGGGTGGTTATTCTCTGATGTTGCTGCACTGTACTCGGGCACAGCACAAGGGTTCATTTCCTAAGCGCCCTTGTTACATGAATCAGTTTCCTTTTTCAAATTTTAGTAGCTCATTAAAGTTATACTGTAGAGGTTTTGCTTCCAGTCTTTGAATCTGTAATTGTGGTGTGGGATGATGGAGAGAGCAGAGGTCTCGCACTTTTCACAGGCTAGCCTCTGTTCAGCCGGCTTCAGTCAGACAATGTATTTTCTCATCAAGGGTTTCCTTCATTATTCCAAAAAGCGGAGCCATTACAGGGGTTTTTCCTTTCCATATTTTCCGAGCTAAATGTCAGGACTGTGATTCCACCACTTAAGGTTGAGCACCTCGTTATGTTAACTCGGATAAAACAACTATTACTTTACTTGCATTCTTACAAAAACATGAGTCTAATTAGTGTCACGGCCTATTAATGTAGACCAACATACAGCATGTAACAATTCTTCACTAAAGTTGATCAAAAACCACGCCTGGAAATATTTTATTTTTCTGAATGCAAAAGTCAATGAAAAATGGTGGCATTTGGCTCAAATGTCCTCCATTCAAGGTGCACACTTAATTCTAATTTGGTAATTGCCCAGACTCAACCTTCTCTATAAGTAGTTTTTTTGTCCCATTGTGACCTTCCATTTCACATTACATGAACGCGGAACATCGATGCAGGAGCCCCTCTAAAGCCTCATGTAAGCTGGGTTGTAAACAATGTTCCAAGGCTTCTCTTTGCATTGTCAGAAGGGTGCAAACAACAACAATTTCAGAACTCCCCTTAAACCAGGGCCTGTAGATGAGACTTCTATACAGCACATGCATTTCAATGTGTGATTCCTTGCAACATTACTGAAACTCAACATACCAGCCCTCTCTCTCAGCTCTCCAACCTCTGCAGCTCAGATCAATGGCTTTGCTAACATTCCCCTCAGCCTCATTTCCCTGCAGCACGACTCCCCCTCCTGTGGCAGCAGGAATAAGACTGTGGCGAGGTTCAAGGAAGAAGCAACATCTTTACCCCCGCTAAAGGTGTTAACGCACTCTTTTGAAGATAGTCTTAATTGGGTTAGGAAAGGGGGTGGGGGCTGGGTTTGCGGTGAGCGCGCAGTCCGTCGTTTGAAATCCCCCGATTTGAGGAGGTGTATAGAGAAGAAAAGAGAGGTTTAATTGATCCCCCAGTGATGTATGTAGCTTGGCATCCCTCTCAGATAAAGGTGGGAGAGATGTTATGCAGGGCTGGCTTAGCCATTACAGTCAAGCATCACTACACACTAAAGATTCACCATTTTCTACAGTTTCTTTGCAGCTTTGTACTATAAGAAGCGTCACGCTGCTCTTTCCATCGCCTCTACAAAAGCTCTTTTCTTAATGTGCTATTATTATCATAATGTAAAGTAGATGTATTCCAGACACTAGAGACCGTTGGCTTTGTTCAGTTGCTCTGCAGGTACTTGAAGAAGTATTAGAAGCAGCCTGAAACAGACTTTCATTGGATTGCAATGGCAAGCCTTTTTTCTACAAGGATCCATGTACTGTCCATTTCTGCGTTATGTATATTTAAAAAAAAAAAAATACATGTGTAATACTAAAGTGGATCAAGCTACGGAGGCCCAAAATAGCCATAAGTGCAGTTCTTTGTTTCATTTTCTTTATGCAATCTCGAGATGAAATTAATTGTTTCATTGTTTTTCTCATGATGGCAGGTTCATTTATGTTATAATCTCGAGAAGTCAGGCGGCCGATTTCTTGATCACAAAAACATTTATCATGAGGATAAATGCACCTTCATAAAATTCACAAGAGTGGAGTTTCACATGCAACCATACGAGCTTAATATGAACTTTGCCATTTGATTCACATACATATTGAATTGATTTGACGGTATTCACATAATGGCAACTGTAAGGAATATATATGACTTATGTAAAGCGGGGCCCGTGTGCAAAAAGTTGGCCCGCCATATTCGATTGGACCAACCAGATATTTCTCTATATTTCTAAATGACAATTATTTTTAAGAAATTATCATATAAGTCACTATATGTCATTTATAATTTTTTTCAGTTAGATATGCTCTTTAAAATTGTAGTATCCCTAATTATTAATTATTTTTCATAATCTGAGCTCTGTGGGCACAGGAAGTCGGTCAATTAAACGCACTTTTGATCCTCCAAGAGGGCACCTTTGGGCTAGAGTGTAGTTATGCAATGTATAAAAGCCTGCAATGTTCATAATCACAGTGTTAGCAGCTCAAAATCCCTCATTTCTGTGTAGAGATGGGGCAGAATGAAGTCTAACATTCTATGATCAACTCTATGTGCTAGACTACAAGATTTGTTGGCACAGGGGGAAAACCCATATCGGAGAGTGTTTGAATGGTACAGGCTAACAAAGTATGTATCTAAATACAGACTGATGCATTAATCACTTATTGTGGCCAAGTCGCTTGACTTGAAAAGACGTTTTTTATGCATGCGCAAGGCAAGGCTGATCCAACAAACAGTTAGCTATAAGTAATAAGAGTCAGTGACCTTTTGTGTTCCTGTGATAACAGATACATTTATTTAGATAACAAAGGTTGTTTTCTGGAGATAACAAGATAAATGAGTAATTAACTTGTGATCTCAAGATAACAGCATAAGAAAAAAAAAAAAATTAAAATTAACTCACTTGCAGCCGTTATGTGCTTCCGTATCTATGGGCAAATTAACAGTGCGACATTTTGTGCCGGCGTGCTCGGGGAGGTGAAAGCACCAGAGGTGCACGCTCTCCTCTGGTGCTGTTTCACCAAAGCACTTCAATTAGACATAAAATACCGTAGTGATCCGACATAATGACAACTCGTACTCTCGACGTTTGGCCGCGGCGCTGAGAAAAAAAAAAAAACACAGTGAATTTTTATTGCAGACAGAGAGGGGGGTTAGGTTATTGCTTAAAGTGAGAGACTTAAAGTCTGGCGTGTAGGTGTCTGTGTTTGTGTGCAGCGGATAGGCAGGAGGGGAGGGCGCATCTGTTAGTATTGAAGATAGAACAGCAATGTCAAATCTGTTTAGGAAATGTGTTTTTGTAACCCGCGACAGGCTCTCTCAAAGTCACTTTCTATTTAGATGCTTGGATTGATAAATCAGTTACTTTGCATGGAAATGTGCTCTCTTGACACTCACAATCCCATGCAGCCTTTACTGACGTACTATAACACACACCGCCCCACTCTTTTCTGTCTCTATGCGCACATCCCTTTCATACTCAAGAACACAAAACTGTATATGTAGCCTCCGAGTTGGGCCGATAAATGAATCGTCAAATAAATAAAGTCCTATATTACCTTGGCCTGTGTGTCTCAGCGACTTCTTATTTTCCTATTCTCCACAGAACTCAACTCTAATCATCCACTTAACTCACCCACCAAGGGGAGAAAAAAAAAATGACCTTTTCTTTTTCTATCAAAGCCTAAAATCAAACGAGTGAAGAAAGAAGCCGCTCCGGTGGGGGATCGCAGCCATGTGAAATCTCATCATGTGAAATAGGTGCTCATCTGGCCCCCGGTCTCAGTGGTTCAGGTGAAAAAATCCCATTACAAGGCAACACAGAAATAACCAAAACACCTCTTTCCTAAGCCTCGCCGTGCTTTTTTTTCCCTTTCAACTCACACCTTCTCATTATTCTCCGCCTCACTCCCTCGTCCACTTGTCAGAACTTTTCCAGGTGGCTGCATCTTACCTTCCCTCAACTCCTCTCCCCTGGCGTCATCTCCGTTGATGTTCTTATCGCATGTCTTAAATCTAATCCCTTTAAAACAACCCCCCCCATCCCTCTTTGTACGCCTCTCTTCTTCCGCCATTCCCGCTACTCCTGTCCTGCTCCTTTTGCACCCTCTCCTACTTCATCATTACTTTCAATAATTTCATCATTCCCCTCTCCTCTGCACCTCTGTCTTGCTTCCTTCTTATATTTATCCTCACATCTAGACATCAAGGCCCTGACACGAATCATTTCCTGCCAGAGGGGTTCAATAATTGCTAACTAAAGCTTGTATTTGACCTAGACCATCAATGCCAAAACTGGTGCAAATTTTTCATCGCTCATCAATATGTGAACACTTTCTTTTTTTTGTAGTTTATTTAATAAAAAAAAAATTGATCAAAACGCGATGCAGCACTTACCTTGTCCGCCCCCGATGTCCCTGGGGTGATTACTAACCACTGCCATCATGAAATAATTACACAAAAATAAGCATTGTAATGTTTTATTTAATCATCAGACCGTTTGTGTTCTGTGCCTTATCAACGCTCTTTTGCACTAAGAGTTCTGACAACTTAATCCAGTTCCCTTTCCCCAACTCGTCAGGCATGCACATGTACACACACACACGCACATGCACACACACACACACACACACACACACACTTGACAGTGCTCTGTTATTGAAAATAATAAACAGATTAAACAAGAGCCTGATTAGAAAAGTCAGTCACAACTTCCTAATTAAAGACAGGTTGGCATTCTAATCAGAAAAATAATGAGCCTGAGCGAGTCCATTATGCTTAATTTGTACCCCAGTTAATCTGTCAGTATCAGAAATGTTACAGTATGTATATTAATTTTGACATATGAAACACATCATGCTGATTTTCAGGTTATTTTTGGTTACAACTAGAATAGTTTTACATGCTTTAAAATGAACAACAACAAAAAACACAGTTTAGCGCTGCAGCTCGGTGTTCCCCCTCTGTCTGAAACGCTCTGTGTTAACCCCCGTCTCTTCAAGGCCCACCCTCTGAATACCCAGTCTCCTCTGATTGGTCAGCTCACACATGTCTGACCCGGCACCGCTAAGACTAGACTAGCCGCTGGGCATAAATTATGCAAATGTGTGACGTGGTGACGTAGAGTGAGGTCACAAAGTCACGGAATTCAAGGCGGGACTATACTGACGAGGCGTTTCGGGAGCAGCGTTTCATGTGGGAGAGAAGAGCTTCTGTTGGTGTGGACTTTGACCTTTTGTATGGTTAAGAACATATGCAAAAGGAAAAAGGGAAAAATAAAATAAAAAGCACACCAGGTCTCCTTTCAAACAAAGCTCATCTTTCAGAACTCGTACACTCGGATGAAGTAGGAAAAAAAAAACATGCACTCGGGTAATCTTTGAAATACAGTTCTGACTCATCTGAGACATCAGTGCCAGAATATCTCATTCAAAGACCGGTCACACCAGGCAGCAGTACAGCAAAGGTCAGCTGCACTGTAACAGTAAGTCGTGCTTGTAGCTTGGTGACGTCGTGACCACTCACAGGGACTACAGTGGACAGCGTGAGCCTGTTCTAAAGCCTATTGGGTTGTCTCGAGCTTAGAGATGCAATCGTGTAAACATCATCTCATTTTGATAAACAAGTTTTATTGTATTTCGATGTCTTTCGATTGCAGTGTTTTTCTCTGAGGCACAGGATGAGCTGGTACACTTGTGAACACACACACGCACTGCGGAGAGAGAACAGAGGCCCCCGGAACCAGGGACTGAAGACGATTGAGATCAAGGAGGGGCGAGAGTGAAACAGGAAAAGGAAAGAGAGGGGAAGAAGACACAAAGGTGTGAGAGGGGGACAAAAAAGAGAAAGAACACATTTCATGCTTTTGTTCTTGTTATATTCTGAGTTTCTTTACAGTTTCGTAAACAGCCCAGTCACCCCTGATATAATGTTAGTAGTTAACATTTCTGCAAACCACACACTCGTCCGAGGTTGACATTTGTTCCAAACATGGCATATCACGTTGGCATCATATTCTTCTCAGCCGACTGTCATGTCCCGAGGTGGAGGAGATAGTGGTGCCGTTTTTAAGAGCCACAAGGCTGCCAGGTTTGACTCTGTGGGGAGATTTCCAGCCAATTTTTGTGGCGACGAAACCTGGAGACCTACGGGACGTTTAAGCCACACCATATTTTGCTCACCCTGTCCATGCGGTTTTAGTGCCGGACCACAAACACATCGTCGTGACCAGAGAAGAATAGAAAATTTAACCTGAACTAACGTAAAGTAAGCAACACAGATATATTGAGTTTTAACTTATCTGTGGTTTTGCTGAATCGTCGCCAACATTTATTCTGGCGATTGGGTTGGAGTAAAAGTAGCCCAAACCAAAGTATGAGCATGACTTACAATTACAAGACATAGTACTGGGCAGCTTGTGTATTCCACTGGGGACAAACCAAGGCTTCCCATCCTCTTGTGTGTTGTTTTGACTTCCACTTCCTGTCTTTGTCTTTTCCCCACCCTTTTCTTGAGCTTCACCCTGGCTGTTATTAGTAAGCAGGTTTGTATTTCTCTCTATTTTATTTTTTTTTTGCTTTTTTACCTCTGTGAGTCATATCTGGGTGTTCGGGTCCCTTTTTCATATCCACAACATGATCTGAATCTCCAAAGTAACTAACTAAAGCTGTTGTATAAATAATAGTGGAGTAAAAAGTCCAATTGCCAAATTAAGTGAGAATTTTCCTGAGTTGGCATCACCTGGTGCCATATTTTAACTAGGTCTAGGCAACAAGGCCTACAAATGATCTTCATATTTCTTATAAAACACAATTCACACCTCAATATTTATATTACCCTCAAAAGCACTACAATAAAGCAGTTTTGATTAGATTAAACAATGCTTAAGTGCTCCCTGCTGTTAACCATTAGACTGTTACGGCATCGCTGATGATAACAAATGATCAGCTTTGTACGACGAGGTGCGGCTTGTGGCCGAAACCCTGCAGTCTGGTCCACTTCATCGGGCTCACAGCTTTGATAAGTCCCTTTCACACATGCGCTGCCACCCTGAACTCATGTCGACATCACCTGGAGGAGCTGTATGTGAGAATGCAAATTGAAGGACTTGCGTAACCCTGCCATCTCACTAGTGCAAAGTCCTTGTAATGTCTGATTGAGCCCGTGTGTGAATAGATGAGGTCATTTTCCAGAGAATTCACAGTAAGGAGTGGACATGTTCACAAAACGTTGAGTGTTGCTGCTTCGAACTCTTTTCTGCTTGCCTTTTCTTTTGCTTTTCAGTCTTTAGTTGATATCGGGGATGGGTCCAAATACTAACTACTACTACTACTACTACTACTACTACTACTTCTACCACTTACTAACACCTCTTTCACACTGGCCAACAAAAAGCTGTTTACATTCCACTTACATCTGGCTCTTGTGTGCAATGTGAATATCTGTTATCAGGATCTACTCCTGGGGTCGACTGACCCTGCAGTCCTCCTGGGTATTTATTGCCTCCAGCTCAACTATGATGCAAACATACTAATTTACTCTCCTTTTTCAACATTGTTAAGTTGGCACTTTGTTTGTAAGGCAGACTGAAGCAACTGTGCCTTCCCTGTGGTCTGAGGCTCGTCAGCTGCCTGATCGGTTCTGAGCATGTTCAACTCTTCACAGGGATGAGAAAGAAAAAAAAAAAAAAGGCAAACCTTTCCATAGGCAATGTGAAATGGGTTAATTGCTGATTATCAGTGGGTTTACCTTACCTAAGCATGCTAACTTTGGTGTGGAAGCGGAATAAGGCAGAAGAGAGTTACAGTGACAGCAACACAAGCTAATACGCTACGACAGCTTCTTCTGTTTTTGCTCAGCATTTTCCCTTTTTTTTTCTTTTGTCATCAATTGTGTAAATTCACATGTAAAAGTTCAGTAAAGTTCAAGCTGACGCAAAAGAATGCCCGGGATTCGCTTTGCTAACGTGAGCAAAATGTCAACCTTTTTTTTTTCTCTCCTTCATTTTAAATGCTGGTGTTATCAGGTTTGATAATGACTTTCATGTTCCAACATTGTTCTCTGAGATAGCATTGGAGAGGAGATATGATTTATAATGGAGCAGAGGGGCCTCTGTCTAAAGCACACGCAAGCACTTATACAATATATTCGGCACACATGCATACATGGGAAAAAGAAAAAAACCTTTACAAACAGCCCTCCATTCACATTTCTATGGAGTTTATCCAGCTCATTATTTATATAATAATACCTCTGTCCTTGACTTTCCCTTTTGTGTTGTGTTTCCGCTCTTGTGCTCTGTAAACAAGTGGTGAGTCTGCACAGCCAAGAGTGCCACGACTGAAACTGCCCATTGTTCTTCATTGTCTGCACAAGAGGGTCAAGTGTGACATGCGCCCATGTGCGCGCGGTTCCGCGTGGGCGCTGTTTTCCCGCGCCTGCGCTGTGCGATGCAAACTCGCCTTATTACACAATCAGATTATGCCTGTGTTTATCAGTGGCATGATTAATGGACTGGGCTGAATGGAAGCAGGGAGCACTAAGGATTCATTTGGGTACCTGACAATTTTTTATGTATAGGCTGTAAATTATGGTCCCTCTAGAAAATGTAAGTGTATTATTGAAAAGGATGCTTCCACTCTAAGCATCAGTAATAGCTATGGTGTGTGTGTGTGTGTGTGTGTGTGTGTGTGTGTGTGTGTGTGTGTGAGATCTATGTGTCCAAGAGCATATTCGTCTGTCTCTGAGAGTGTGTGTGTGTGAGTGGAATGATGGTGGTGTGGGTGGAGCACATGCATTTTTAAATTGAAAACATGACACACCCGCAGTGATGATTTAGTGCCGGGCTGGAGAGGCGTTTGGAACAGCGAAAGCGGCCTTTGAACAGCCGAGTGGAGAGACAGAGAGGGGGCCGTGGCGTTATTCAGCACTGCAAGTATAACTGCCACCGTGGGAGAGGCACTTAATACCAACAGTTAGCCGCATGCCAAGGCTTCTCATACACAAAGTTGAAATTTTTTTTTTTTTCCCGCCCTCTATTAAGGCACTTCATTTGTACGGCCTTGAAAGTTATAGAATACCGCTACACTTGTAGGTTTCGGATTCACTTTGCTGCCCAATCCTGCGTGCCAAAAACTCAAATTGTGTCTTTATTGTATTATAAAAAAACATTCAGGAGACGTCGTTTGGTTTTTTTTTTTTGTTTGTTTATTTTGCAATTTTTATGACCACGAGCATCCTCGACAATTTGAATCACCAAAAAAATCAGCGTGCCAGTCCCACCATCTTGTTCTTAGAAGTAAATCAGTGATCCAAATGTGGTCAACAGGGTAAGCGTTAGTGTTTGTAGTAATTTTGTAAAAATTTAGAATTCCATCTGAAATCTTGTGTTTAAAATGTTTGACCTTGTGGTAGTTTCAAGCCCAGAGGGCTTCAGATCCCGTGTGTAGGGGCTTTGACTAGACAGGTGTTTCCAGCGTTAAGTGAAGTGCCTCATCCATATACGCAAATATATGGTTGATAAAATAACATTTGGTGTTATTACTTGCATATGCCTGTAGTTTTCAATTGTCAGAGGCAGGAAGCTCTTCACCACAGTTAACCCAGAGCCGGCCCTGGGCATAGGCAGTATAGGCAAATGCTAGGGGCGCCGTCATCCACGTGGGGTGCCGAAAACGGGGGAGGAAAAAAAAAAAAAAATGTAAAAAATATATTTTTTTTTACCAGTGCCATTACTAATATTATTTCGAAATATTATATCAGCCCACAGCAATATAACGTCATAGCAAGGACTATTAAATGACGGAGAGGCCTTTTTTTCTGGGTTCTGGCTCGTTGCACTGTACCTGTCCTCTGTGAGGGGGGCGGGTCGAGAGGCGAGCTGCCTGAA
Source organism: Sparus aurata (assembly GCF_900880675.1). Lineage (NCBI taxonomy): Eukaryota > Metazoa > Chordata > Actinopteri > Spariformes > Sparidae > Sparus > Sparus aurata. The sequence goes on along the minus strand of NC_044187.1, from coordinate 31,496,317 downwards.
TCTGACCGGACCAAGATTCCAAGACCAAGAGAGAGATTGACTGATACTGTAGCGAAACCACAACGTCCAAAAGACTGAAACCATACGGCGCCCAGAGAAAGAAACGAAGGAAAGAAGAGGAAGAAAAACGTGAAGAAGATACAGGTACAGTAACGTCAATGTGATGAAGTGAATGAAATTAATAGTTTAATGATCGTTGTTGGAGCAGAGTGTTAGCCTGCTAGCTTATTTCGGACGATAGCAGCATTGTGTAATAATCAATAAATAGCTGAGTCGACGTGTGTTAATGTTACTCCACCTTAAGTTCATCAGGGAAATTTGGAAAGTTAACGTTAGGCCTGTTCAGGTGTTTTTTACAGGTGTCTTTCCTGCTTATATGTCGGTTAAAATGCTATTAGTTTTCCATCCCCTTTGTAATTGTGTAGTCGTGAACCTTTGGTTTATTGTGTCACAGTTTGTTAAAGTTTACATCAGTGTTAAAGTGCAGTTAAAGTGTATTAGCTTTCCCATATCATTCATAGGCGAAATATATACACTGCACTTACACACTGGTTAGACTGAATTGCATTGCAATGACAATAAAGTTGAATGAATCTCATCACATTTTCATTATCAGTCTATATTAGTCTTATGTATAGCACACATCAAGCATCTGTTGTTGTTGTTTTTTTGTTTTTTTTATTGAAGTGTAACATGCAGTGGTCACATACACTTCTCTTCTCTCTTCAGATGCACTTTTAACATATTTCACCACCAGCCCAGTGACACAGCATCAGGTGCTCCTGTCCCTCTACCTCAGCACAGCAGAGTGAAACAGCATCAGGACTAAAAGCTGACTGGACATCTCTTCTGACTGACTAAGTGAGATGAGAGTTAGTTCACAGAAGACCATTTCAAATAAAAAGCCGTTACAGATTTCCCAAAAACAAAGATGGGAGAGTGTCGACGTGACTTTTGTAACAGAGTCTTAGTCAATGCTGAAGAAATCAAAAGAAGCTGGCTGATGTACTCAAACAGAAATATAGCTTGCACTGCTTCTGCTGCTAAATGTTTTCTCCGAAAGAGTACAGACTTAATTATGAAGGACTGAAGCACTGGACCAATGAAAGCCACTAGCTGAAGGTTCATGAGGATAGCCGGGAGCACAATACCCACACGGCAACATGGAAGGAGTAGGAGGTCGTTTTGCAAAGCGGCTGACAATAGATAAGAGAGAGATGGCACTTGCTGAGGCTGAGAGATAATATGTTTGCACAATACCTTATTTATATTGTATTTTTATTACTTGTTTCTTTCTTCAGTTTTTATTTGGTGTGATATTTTTGACTTAAAAGAAATACAATCTTGAATACATATATGCAGTTTCTGTGTGAGTGTATGAAAATTGATTGTGAAATTGCCTGCGATGCAAGGGAGCTCTGGCTAAGATCTTGCCTAGGGCACCAAAATACTCAGGACCGGCACTGAGTTAACCAGAAGTGATTTTAAGATAAACTCGACTCATTTTAGGCTCAATTTACTCAAAAGGCAGCCATGGTGCAACACTGTTGTAATTATGTATTAGAAAAGAATATGCACAGCACGTTAGAGAAGTAGATACCATCACAGTTTCACTTTTATAATTAAGTTTAGTGTATACATTCTAAAAAGAAGAGGATTAAATCAAAAAATGGAAGACTTAAATATAGATCTGATTTTATGTAGTTCAGACCACCAGGAGCGTGACCTTGACTGTAAGTTTGTATCCGTTGTATCAGAAGCGTAAATTGTGTACACTATATTAGTTATTTGGCAACCTCAAATTCATTTAGGGGTTTCACATACTGTTGCAATCAAAAATGTTCAACCCCAGTTTTTACCTACAAGACACTTTAGAGAGATGGGCTTCAAATCCAGGGACTAAGATGGCCACTCAGGGACATTCCAAGAGGGATTCCCGAGCCTAACTTGGACCAGGGAATGAGATTTGAATCCCATTAAAAAGTATTTGGTGGGATTTAAAGAAAGCAGTGGCAGCAAAGAAACCAAAGAATATTAACGAGCTGGAAGCTTTACTAAAAAAGAAGGGTGTCCGATCTCGTGAGTAACTGCGGGAAACATTTATTGGGGGTCATAAATGTCAAAGTCTGCTCGATAAAATACTGACTCTTTGGTTGAATAATGGGCTCTTTTGGACACAATGTTTTATTTGTGTTCAGTAAGCTCAACATTATGCTCTCCAAAAATCACTCACATATTTATTATTAAACCTTCTTTGACGGCGTCCTGAGGTCTGAGTTGATCTGTTTTCAATTAACTTGTATGCATGTCACTAGAATGTCAAAAAGTACATGAACATGAATCTGCACTTACTTGTGTTATTGTGTGATGCTGGTAGTTTGGTTATGTAGTGTCTCACAACTAGGTGCAATAATGTTGCGGTACACAGCTTATAGCTGTTTTCAGTGTTGATTGATCATTAGTCGATGAGGCCTAAGACACTCTGTAAACTGTAATAAATGACGAGTTGGTGGTGGCAAATGTCTCGGTCACACTACTTGACTTTCAAAGTCGTCAGATCGCATTTCTGCTCACACCACACAACTCTGTGTCTTGCGATTGTAAGGCTTGTTCTCGTTGTGCGTTACATGACGGCACGAGTTCACACGTTACGAGATCACACAGGCAAGGCATCACACAGGAACGCCGTGGTTCAAACAGTCCAAGTTGTTTTTGCGTTGGTTTGCAGGGAATAACAAGAAAAAATAAGGATGACAGATTGGATGTGTATGTGCGGGCAGGGAAAACATGTAACTGCCTGCTAATGTTGTGGTTCAGCAAAGAAGGCACAGTGACAGGTACTGAGACTGTAAGCTGTTCCTGTACAGATATCTAGCCTGCTAGATATCCATCAACCATCTGCAACGCCTCAGAGATCTCCTGGATCGCGTCTATGAACAGTTCACATGTGAAGATTGCTGCACGCGGGAGTGAACGCAGACTTGCCTCGCATCCAGGGTTTTTTTGCTGACCCTACAGAAACAACCTTTAAGGTGAAATGACGACATTTACATTTTTGGGCATTTAGTAGACGCTTTTCTCCAAAGCGACTTGCGGTTTGTTTTATGCATATACGTATTTATTTTTTTTTTTTTTTTTGCAATTTTTGCCAGCCAATCATAGAAGCCTAAGCATGTGACCAATTATATGAATGCAGATTGTGGCTTCAAACACACTCATGCTACCACCAGTGTTTCAAAGTAAAGTTGTGCTGTCATCCAATGTAACCACTGCAGTCCTCCTGCGCTTGAGGAACCAAACTGAGTTTATGACAGCAACTTTTTTTTTTTGCGTCATGCTAGCCTGGATTTGTTAAGTGACATTCAAAGAATAGGGCCCAGCTACACAGGCACATTAGCTGCGCCGGTCTTTCAATCTGCCCTCCTGGAAATGAATGACAGAGGACACGGAGGTTAATTAGCCTCCTATAGAGTTAGCGACAGCCAGGCTTGCATATCATATCATCCACCATATAGCGGTTTGGGCTCTCATCACAGACTACTAATCCAGGCAGAGGGACGTCTGATGGTTGACAATAACTCCGGAGTGAGCAAATGAAAGAGATAAAAAACCAGAGAGAGGCGAGGCCTGCGCCTGTGTGTACATCATATACCTCAGGGCAGGTCGCGGTTCACTGGCTGCCGTCCTCTAGATAAGAAAATACTTTGTATGCAGATGAAGCAAATGATGAGTGCCCTTGGTAAAACCAGCTAAGACATGGGTCAACTTTAAACTGGCATTTTACACATCTTGACACATCCTCCCTTAATGATTCAACGAAAAATGCACTTTTTGGATTGTTGACCGCAACTTCTTTCTGTGTGTGTGTGCGCGCGCATTCGAGCCGTCTCGTCACATTTTCACACTGAAATCATCAGTCAGTGCAGTCACCACATACAAATCACGAAAAACCCCGTTGCCGCCGATCACTGTCTTCCTCAGCAGATGCTGCTGTACCATCTTGTCACATGAATTAATGAATGTCTGTCTGGTGTTGATGATGTTCTTCTCGGCAGATGCAGTTTGACTTGTTAGGGCCAAAATAAATAATAGAAGCTGACAAACTTCAGCTCGCATCAAGAGCGAACCCTCAAGCATAAAATTGCGGCACACTTCAGCTAGCTTTTTCCATCAGCAAGTGGTATGAAATATGTAATAATTATGCTATTAAACATTGGTATATTCGATAATGAGCTGGTTGAGATTCTGAGCATGCAGGCCTCCAAAGTAAAGTAATGATCTCGCCAGGGACGGGCACACACTAAAAAACTGTGAGGCCGTCTAGAGACTAAAAACCTTCAACAAAGAATGTGTGAACTATGTGTGTGCGTGTGCGCAAGTCGATGCTGGAATGTGAATGAAAGCCAAACCCCTTTTTCTGCGCGTGTGTGCGCGGGTGCACACGCACACTTATGCATGTGTGTTTTGCTTTCGTTTAGGGTAATTAAAAGCTAATACGCAGCAGAATCGGCTCTGTGCTCTCTCCTCAATTAGCAGCCATCTATAAAAAGACACACACTTCCATTCTTTATGCCGTCGCTAATTATGATGGATTTTCTTCTCTTATTCTCCTTCGTTTACCCCTCACTTTTTTCTCCCCCTTTTTACCCCCTCTTTCTCTTTAATGAAAACATAACCAGCTGAGTCATTTTTAATCAAGCGTTATTATGGATTCTGATCAAAAGAGGGGTTTTCAGCGAACTGCGGCGGCTTGATTTAAGACTGTTTTCTTCTTGTTCTTCATCATTATCGGTTTAACTTATTAGGGCTTATTGGCTTTTTAACGTACAGGCACGGGAGACAAATGGCGTTAAACGGAGGAATTTTTTTTTCCCCCGCCTCTGACACGGCTGCACAAAGTCAATGAGGTATGTTATCTGCAAATGAAATGTGCTGTGCATTGAAAAGTAACGTGTGGATTATGTACTGCTCTGCGGGAAATAGAGTGCAAAGCTCTTTGCTACATAAACAAAAGCGCGTTTAGCTGGAGAGTCATATTTCCTTATTTATGGGTAAAGATGTTCAGTTCTCGTGCAAGAATCGCAGCAGGTTTAATACGTTGTAAGAAGACAAACAGCAGTTTTAATCATATATAGTACCGTTCGGTTCGTACAGTTGCCGCTTTTTGTGGGGATTCTCTCTCTGCGCCCTCTGTTTTAATGCCCCTCGTCGATAAGATGATTCATACACTTGGAGAGTCTCTTCCGCGGGGGCCTCGTGGGCTGAAGGTGATTTTAAAAAGCAATCACAAATTGAAGAACCACTTCAATCCTCTACTCTCCAATAGTTCTTTGTCATTTTAAAGACTCAGTGATGGAGCGACAGTAAATCCTGCACCGTGTGTTTGTGTTTATTTCCCCTTGCGGTGTTCTTAAACGTGCGCCTGTGTTACTCTTCCGGGGGGGTGCCGTGGTCCCGCTGAGTTTAAAAATGGATCATTGTTTGGGCCGCGTTGCTACAGTACACAAACACAGTCTGAAAAGACACGGGGAAGCGACGGCGCGCAGGCATTACACATCAACGCCAGCTCGGCCGCTGATCTGACGAACGCAGTAAAAAGGGGGGGGGGGGGGGGGGGGGTGATGGAGTGGCGCGCTTTCACTGAATATGTATATTGGTTGTGAGGAAACTCATCATAGTCGCTCATACGCACGCACGCACGCACGCACGCTGCCGCAAACACGCTAACGCCTGACAATTTCCAGGTGAGCTCACAACTTCAGATTGATGGCGTAGACAGAGCAGCATATGTTTTGTCATCTCTCTCTCTCTCGCACCGCACCCCCTCCACTTCACTCTTTTATTGTCACTGTTTTAGTGCGGCCTGTTCGGATCAATCATCAATCTCCCCGCTCTTCTTCAGCTCCTCTTCCCCCTCCACTTCGCTCGTCTTACCTCCCCCCCCCCACACGCGTCCCACTCCCCTTCGATATATTACAGGCAATCTTTATTCCGCGTGGATCCACTTAGCACAATGGGGACTAAACAAATGTGTGTGTCAAACCCAGATGGCGTGATCCCAATGCTGTCGAGGGACAGAGGGAGGGATGACAGCAGCTCAGGCGAGTGGGAGGGGACGAGGAAAGAGAAAAGGGCCATCGGAGGAATGGGGATACCTGCGATGTGTCGGTCAATGGAAACAGATGGGACGGGCTAAAGCGCCGCCAGGACCGCATATTGTTAGGCAGCGGGGAGACTGAGAGGGTACAACTGATTCAGCACACAGCCAGTTGATTGCATGGATAGACATATTCTCATTCAAGGCATGGGAAGGCTCCAGCCGAGCACAAGCGAGGCCGAGGATTTAAAGCAAGGTCCTATAGCCAGCCTTGACCAGCAAGTGGTTTGATTTCGATACCGCAGTTTACAGAACTTTTCGACGCATTACGATAGTTTTCAATGTAGGTCTTAAATGTGTCATTCTTATTATCAGTGCTTACTTTGTAAATCATAAAGGTCATAAAGGTCCCGGGAGCTCGGACTGGGTGCTGATCTGGCGGGTCAGGGTGAGTGTAAATACACAATACCTGCAGCACATTGGACAACACCTGGTGGGTATCAGTTAACAAATCAGAAACTGTTGTAACAAACTGCGCATTTTGTATCTACATTTATTCATCGGGGCATCCCCAATAATGACTCAGAATGAGCAGCCAGAGGTGCGCAGTAACAGCTGATTAACTGATCATTTGTGAGGTTTACGGTGATAATATGCCAACATCGTTAGGCACTGAGCTTTACTCTTCTGGTGTCAAAGCAGATTTTAAATGCCCGCAAGACGGAGAAACGACCAATTTTTGAGAAACTTCAGTGGGGAAACAAAGAAAGACAGGATCGATAACATTAAATATTATACAACAGTTATTTGATGGGTTAGGGTTAGGGTTATTTCATAGAGGTGCCAGTCCCAATATGGGACGTCCCAGATCCTGGCACAAATGAAGCCCTGCTTATATGTTGGTCATGTCAACTTTGCACTCCATCTTTAATGTAAATGTAGAAACTTGTCTGTTTCTGTGTGTGAGTCAAAGATCACACTGACTTTTAATATAACTCTGGTTTATTGCTAAACACAAAACCGTGTGAGACTGAGTAGACATTAGTATCACAGCATCGTGGAACAGAGAGAGCCAGGGGCCCAGTGATTGGCTTAGCCATGAGACACACCTTCAAGTACGGTGGCTCAGATTAAACAAAACAGAGCATCATTTAGCCAAATGATCTAGAGTAAAGATTCAGGAAATGTGGAAGTCAAATTGGGACATACGCCTCGTAACACTTGAGTCACCTCAGGATCTTGCCTCTGAGGCCGGTGGTTTGTGCACTGCACTGGACAGGAAGGCTCTTCAGGGATTTTTGCAAAACGCCCAGACAGCCTGTTCTCACTCATGACACGTCACATACAGCCGAGTCAATAGCCCAATGACTCCAACGTTTTTCATTTGTTGAAGCGCTGCTCTAGTGCAGAACTATAAAGAGCGAGGCAGTCTAGGTCAGGAGCTGGATGGGTCGGTTGTGTGGGTTTTTATTAAGTTAAGACTTTCCCTCCAGAGGAGTTTGCATCCTGTTTGTGACAAAGAGTCAACGGTGATTTGTGTTAAATTTTTGCAACACAAGAAAATTCTAAAACTACTTGGTTAGATCAGTAAAAGTTCAAAATGCGATGTCACGCATGAGATGTTAGTGATGTCACATACGTAAAATGACATGTTAAGGATTAGCTGTTGTAGGTAACCGCATAGGAAGTTACTTACAGAGCAACCTACCGACCTGAGTAGCTGCTTATCAATTTGTGTGCTGGTTTGCGTGAGGTTGTGGGCCACTGACAGTTGTAGTAGGTCCATATTCACTTATTTACAATAGCTAATCCGGCTAGTTTCTGTGTGTGCTCTCATTTCGATTCAGACACAAGCATTTTTTTTTTTAAGTTTTTCTTGTAAGATCTGTGTTTATTTGAAAGGCTTAAGGAGGCTCACACTGCTTGCCCAGATTTGTTTCGCATTTATGTTGTATTTCCCCGATCTCAGCAACAGCTTAACCCAAAGCACCACCTATAAGCGAGGCTGGCAACAGTAGAACCAATAAGACCAGGTTTTAGGGTTAGCTCCATAGCAGCGGTTTGCTCGCTCAAGTCCGTAAATCCAAAATAAATTTGGAAAATACCTGCCCTTTGGCCCCAGCCTCCTGCTAAGCCTGGAGGGCCTGGTCTTCGTTAGGCTTAGTCCCGAGGAACCAGTCTAGGGTTGGAGTACACAGAACATGGTTGATGCTGGAAACCTTTTATTTCCAGCAATGCAGCTTGATCCCTCACACTGCCATGACTGCAGACTTATCTATTGTTGTTGCACACCACTAAAGTGCTGCAGCTACATGCTGGAGTCCACTCGCAGGCTCAGATGCTATCTTCCATGTATATTGCTGCCTCTGCTTGCTTCCTGTGCATCCTTTGCTACTGTTAGTGTACGGTTACAGTAAATGGTGCAGCACAGCTCACACCACCATTGCATACACCACACAGTCGCTTGTGAATTAGTCTCAGATTAGTTGTCTCCACTTAAATTAATACAATTTCATCTTTATTATTTCAGAGCCCTCTAACTGGGCATCAGAGGCTTGACCTTCTATCTGCACTCCTCGTGTCTGCATTAGTTTGCAGCGACTAATCACTAAGGAATGTGCGCCGGGCTGCTCGTTTACAGTGGCAGCTGTCATCGAATTCATTAGGTCCATCCCGATGGCCGCGTTGTAAGCCAAATTTGTCGCTTTGGAGAGAAAAAGCAACCACGGCTTAGCAAACCCGTGAGAAGAGTCACGGTGTTACAGTACGTAACGTGCTGTCATGCCGTCCTCTTGCATGGCAAATGAACAGGTGTGCCGACACTAACTAGGCTACTGTTATGTTAAAAAGAGCCGGCTGGCACTACACTGCTCCACCGCTGTCCCCACTTGTTTTTCTGTTATATTGTTTTCGATTTCGCCAACTAAGCGAAGGCATTCTCTCCCCGCTTTCATCCCCTTCGTTCTACACAGTCTTTGTGATCATCTATCCCAGGCGGCTGGGCTGAGGGATGGGTCCATTGTAGGGAAGGAGTAGAACAAGGAAGAGGGAGAAGAATGAAGTGAGGTGAAGGAGATGGGTAGCGAGTCTCCGTCTCCCATTGAAACAGGAGTTTTAACAGTCGGAGAGCGTTCTCCGCTGACCTCTGGCCCCCATCGATCCGCCCCCTCTTAATGTACTCCACGCGCTTGGGTGTGTCTTAAGCAGAGGCAGCGAGAAACAGAGAAAAATACCAGGTGTTTCGTGTGTCTGATAATCTTCAGTAAGTGCCTCCATAACCACAAAGAAACCGGTGAGGAAGATTATTTTTTATCAACAGCAACTAGCTAAAAAAAAAAAAAAAAGAGAGAAAAATAGCTGCCTGGAGAAAGTATTTCACAGTGTGATGTGAAGGTAAAAATGAGGGAAAATATGGACAATAAGCTTCAGCAGGGGTGTGAGGCTACACGCAAAGTATTGTCAAAGCGAAGAGAAGGAGGGAAATACCAAGAGGACAAGAGACGAGGAGAAAAGTATGGAGATAATTTAAAGAGGTAAAAGGCTCGTGGGATCGCCGAGCGTTTATCATTCTTGCTCTCTTTACTCGACTCCCCTCGTTCTTCATAAACACTGGACAAATTCACACACACCCACACACACATACACACTCACACATCCATATACACCACTCCTCCGCCCTTCAGAGCTGCATTTTTTTTTTTTTTTTTTTTTTATCTCTGGCCTTATTCCACAGCTTATGAATTTTAATAGGCCTCAATCAGAACACCTCAGCAGTGTTTTTCTATCTCCCAAAGTAATGGACTTGAACCACCTGAGAGTTCTTAGACAGCTCTGTATTCGCAGAGCTAAGGAAGTCAGAATGAAATAGGGAGGAGAGGAGGGATGAATGATAAGGACGGACGGGACGTGGATGAATAAGAGAGCGTCGCGGTGATCGCGCTTCGCGGGCTGGAGGGTGTCGGGGAGAGACAAATTGAACGGGAGAGAGAGTGGCCTTGGCTTCAAAATGGATTCCCACTGGATGTCAACACATATGTCGGCGTGCGCACATACACATGCATAAACGCACTCGCACAGCCTCGGAATGGGAGTCTGATTGTTTCTGGGTTGCCTTGCTCCTGAGCTAGCCCTCCTTAATTACAATCTGTACTGACAAATGGGCCTGTTTGGTGATGCTTGGGCACACACACACACACACACACAAACGTGCACAAACAGCGGAAGAGAGGAAAAGAGATGCACAGTTTTTTTGCTGATTAAGTGTGTCAGTGTTCTTTTTTGGACCCCGCGTTCAGGCACGCACACACACACACACACACACTTTATTTGCCCAGCAGATCTAAAACAAAACCGCTCTGCATTTATTCCGTTGGAAAATTTTCCCTATTGTACTATCCTGCCCGTGATGTGTCGCCATTTGTCCAAATCAATGGAGCCCAGAAATTGGTATTATTCTTTCAATGGTTCATTCTCTCCCTCACCCCGCACCCTCCCGCTCTCTCCCCGCGCCTGTCTTTTCTCATGCTTGAATGAGAAAAAGTGATTACCTGAGAAAGAAAAGGGGTTAGTACGTTAGCGAAAAGGTGGCAGTTGTGTGTCTCCTGTCTGTGTGAAAAGACTGCCGTTGCACCTCTGCACATCTTCCGACTGCCTTATCTCCCCCACCCCCCGCTTGTTTCGACTTTGAATGTAAATGCACGCGCACGTCGCGGCACAATGTGCCGGCGACACAATGGGGTACACTGAGTGCCCCACAGGAAAGACAATCCGCACACGCATGTGCCAAAGTTGATAGCCCGGAAAACAATGCTTCATCACCGCTCTCGCCACAATCACGGCACTTTTAAAAGATCTCGGGCTGAAAGACAGGAGAGCGGCACAATGCGTAAACACAGCCATAAGCCATCTCTATTCACAGGCCATGTACTTCTACCAACTGTTAAAGCCATTCCCATCTCGGCACGGCAACAAAGGAGCGCAACACAGAGAAACTGAGGGACTCTATTGATATCGAGCGCCGCTGAATGGTCGACTGACTAGCATTCACTGTCACAGCGGATGGATGGTTTAATTGTGGACTGGTGTGAGAGAAAAGGAGGGGAGCGTGTATTTCAGCGCGAGTGTTTGTTTCTGTGTGTACGTGTGCGAGCGAGAGGACTTGGGGAGGTGACAGCCGTTATCTCAGGCCTACAGACAGACACTTAGCCCTCCACCAGCCCTCAACTGCTCGTCCCTATGGCATGCTCAGAAATGTCACGAGCTGGCACCGTCAGCGTACTCTGCGTGTGTGTATCTGTGTGTGTGTGCTGGGGGTGTCTGTTTATGTATGTTTGTGCAACACATCAAGCTCCTCTGTGTGAGTCTGCTTGTACTGTGCGCGCACGACGTGAGCGGGAGCTGATGAAAATTGTGTCAAATATACGACTGCTGCTTTGTGGCTACTCTTCTTTTTTTTTTATCATTGTTCCCTCACACAAGCGGCAACCCACACCAATAAATAGACCCACAAATCCCAACAACCGCACAAATACACTCTCTCTACCGACAGTCTCCGCAGACAGTAATGAAAGACTCCATTAATGCTCACAACAGGTGTGTGGGGACGTGTATATTCAACAAAATTCTTTCTCTGTCACACTCTTTAGGGCAGTATTTATTTTTTTTTTTTTCTATGTGAATAGGTGTTATCTGATGCCTTTCAATGCGTGTTATACCACATTTCTCAGAGAATTAAAATAAACTTTTGATGTCCGTGTTGAGCAGAACTTCAGAATCCTCAGATTCTAGTAATTGCCAGAATATTTTCTTTTATCTGAATATTAACTATAGCAATGTGTTGAATTTTGTTTTTCAAACTCCTTTTTTATTCTAATAGTGTTGATTATTCAGACATAATCCAGATATAGACTCAGCTTAATTAAAGAGAAATTGTCAGTAAGCCCACAAAGTGCGGGCCAGTTTCTAATCGTTGTGTGTGTCTGGCAGAGACCCAAAGATGTCTGACAAGTCGTTGGGAAAACTGTATGATGTGTGTTAAGTTTAGATTTTCCTATATCAATTTGTTCCCATAAAGTAAACACTCTGTTCTGTTGTGATGCCTTCAAAAATAGCTACGGGCAATGTTGACTCCCTGTCACCTATGGACAAGGGCGTAGAATTGGGTAGGGATGCTAGGGACACGTCCCTACCAATATTCAGCCGCTGCTGTGTAGTCAGTATCAATACAACCGCTGTTCGTAGTGTTTAGTCAATGATTATGGCACACAAAGGGTTAAATGTTGGTCTCTGCTAGAAGTCCCGCCTCTAACCTAAATATCGCTCCCTGATCGGCTGCCGGTTTCTCGATAACTTACATGTGATTGGCTGTCCCCGCTGTCGCTCCTTCTGCTTGTTAAAGCTACATGCAACCTGCTAGTTGGACCGGACAAGAGGCAGTGCATGTTATCTGCAACTGCGAGTGTAAGTAGTCAACATGTTCGGTTTTTGTTCTTCCTGGGTCACTCACGTCAGCTAGACGGATTCTAATATCAGTGGTGTCACATTACATTTGTGTTTGTGTCTCTTTGCATGCGTGTACGTGTGTGCGTGCGTGTGTGCTGTATAGGATTTGAAGGATGTCAAAGAAAAGAAAACTGGATATAAGAGACTTCTTTAGGAGTCCAAGTGTAAGTTACTTCAAGGGTGTATTGGTAGAGGCTCAACAGTACAGATATTGAATAAAAGAGAATATTTAATGCCAAAGAGATACACTTTTTTTAAGTTATTTTTAATTTTCGGAGCTGCGGAGGCGGGTAGCCGATGTCTGACGCACAGCTCTTTCGGAGACTAACTCCCAGCGCAGCCGGTCTCACCCTGGCCGCTGCACCGTGCGCCCGCGAGTAGCACTCTCCTCCGGGGAGGGAGGGGGGGTCAGTGTCAACGTTTTACCCCCTCGCGTCTAGCCGGAGGGCGGAGGGACGGCAGTCATGTCTATGTTTATGTCAGACAAAAATGTACCATGCATTCCCAGAAACAATAGAACTTTCTCAGCTTAACTATGGTTGCACTATTGTATACCTAAACACATTGAGTACCTTTGTTTACATTTCAATTCGAACTAGAACTTCCTAGAGGAAAGATTTATAATTTAAGATGACTTTTTTTAATTAAAAAATTATCAACAGGTACTCTAATGAATTATTTGTTTATTACTACGTATTACTGAATCGATATCGAAGCATTTAAGTCAATATTGAATCGAATCGATATTGAATCGAATTGCGACCTAAAGAATCGAAATCGAATCGTGAGGTTCTTAACAATACCCAGCCCTACTGTGTGTCCAACAGGTGCATGCTGGGGTTTGACAAAAATGCTAAATGCAAAACTGCTCATTATGGATGCTCCAGCTGTGACTCCTACTTTTGCTACATTGTTTGCAAATGTCTGCTTCAAGTGAGGTGTGAGGCCTTTCTGCTGGTTCAAATAATTCCTGTCACAGTTGTGACTGTAGAGCCTCATTCAGCTCAAAATATCTGACAACTTTGAGGAGCCTGGTGGAACAGACAGACTGAGACGTCTGGTTATAATATGGACTGAATGGTCGAGCAGAGACGTTGAACTACGAGCGGAATGTTCGGGCATTCACTGTTCACAGGATTCAAAGAATGACGTTCAGGGTCAAATAGGTGAGGAAAACCACTGCCTATTTTATACTGCTTTCTATATTTCTATATTTCTAAATTCTATATCATAAGCAACTTGACTGGATCTGGATGTTTCAGTTTCTTGAAGACGTTTCACCTCTCATCCAAATGGCCTCTTCAGTTCTAACTAACTGGAGGGGAGTTGCAGGCTTTTAAACCCTGTGTGGGAGTGTTCTTACAGAGTCATTAGGGCCACTTGACCCAATCAACCTGCATGTGGGTTGCTAGGGCTAGGTGAGCCCAGGTGTGAATTGCTGTCAAGCTGTCTGGGGAGGGAACTCAGTATTGCATTGTGGGTGGTGGGTGATAAGTTGTGTTGTAGGCCACTTCCTCTCTTCAAAGACGGCTGTTCCAGTTTGAAGTTGATAGATTATTTTCCTTTTAAAGCCCGCAACTCCCCTCCACTTAGTTAGAACTGTAGAAGCTTTTTAGATGAGAGGTGAATTACTTCAAGAAACTGAAACAAGTTCAGTTGCCTACTATTTAGCACTTAGAATTACGATGACCTGGATGACTGAGAGCCTTTGTCGACAAATTGCTTGTTGCTCATTTTAGTTATGAGTTGGTTGATGTTGGACGCTAATGTTGTTGGCTTGACATTAAATGCAATAGTAGTCAAAATATTTAATTTATCAATAGCACTTACTTTTGACCTTTTATCTAAGTAACTTTTTAGTCCAGTACTTTTACTGTTACCTGATTAATTAAAATGAAAGTAGGGTAACAGTACTTTTACTTAAATATAATATTCTAGTACTCTTTCAAACTTGTTTGAGGCCATAGTTAACTCATTGTTTGTTTTTTTTTGTAACCACTCATTGCATGTCAGCATAGTCACACTGCAATAACTTCATCCAACACTGAATGTCTACCGTCATAATCAGTGTTTGGTTTTTCATCTCTTGTACACCTTACGCTTTGATTGAGTGGCAGATGCTAAAGTCAACAGGCTTAGCCACTATGAGCATAAATCTCTCCTTAACATCCTAAACAAGGTCAGCGTTTATTATTTCATGGAAACAACAAATAGTGAACTTTCTAGGATGAAATCATCAGGTAATAGTACAATGCTGAAAATGAGTTGGAAGTGATTAGGATAAGAGAGGGTATATTGATCCCTTATAGATGCAGAGGCGAGCACGGCGATATGTGTGATGCTGCGATCTTCCCAGATTATCTAACCACATCTCCAGCAGAGTTGAACATCTGGTCAGAAAGACAACAGACACAGTTGTTCATCTGACAGCCACAGTGAAGCTCGGCAGACAGACCAGAGACTTGAAGGAGAAAACAAGAAGTATATATTTTTTTGCAAATTCTGATCTGTCAAGAAAGATGGGAAATAGCCCAAGGGCTAAGTCAAACCGGTTTTTACAAGGGCAAGCTTTTGGACTGAAATCAATTGTTTTCTCAATGGCGTCTCCACAATTTGCTCACAGAGGTAGAGTAACTCTGTATGGTACAGGGCTTAATGCAAGCTTCCACATTGATGCACGGACAAAAAATTGGGCCATTAACCAATACAAACTGTGTCAACAGAACTGTCCTTTGAGGGAACAGAGATCCAAAATGGATTATATAGCCAGTGGGGCACCATCACATTTGATACAACCCACCTGTACAAATGTATCCACCAAAACAATATTCTTTATAGCTGTGAGAGAGGAGGTCAATGGTAAATAAACCGTGTATGTCTTGTATAAACTGTTCATTATATTGTTCATCCAGCTTGATGGGTTATTGTGGCTGAGAAGCCTGTTATTGGCTAGTGCTAGTGTGTCATCGGACAAATAATGATTTGAATGACATCCATCATGTTGCTTACATCATCAGCCACAGTCTCCAACTAACCCCATAAGTAGTCACTATGTCACCAAACTTCTCAATTGGTTAATTTCGCAGGATTTCGCCAACTCTACAAAAGTTTCACTGTGCCACTGTTTGGTTTCATCCGGCAGTGAGAACTTGGGATGTTAGTACCTCCAGTCCCACTGAGATGTGACACCTCATTCTTTAGCATTGCACACCTTTTTTGATTTCACTGTTTTTTTGCTTGCTGATCAAACAAACCAATCCCAGTCCAGTCAAGAGTTTAGTTAGGCCCAAAAACAAGCTGTTCTACCAAACCAGGGGTAAAATACTGCTCAATATTGTGCTTACATGGGAGCGGAAACTCAAGTGCTTTTTCCTTACGATCCCAACATTGTTTGAGCAAAAAAACATATGCCTAGCCCCATCCAAAACACGTTCAGTAAATCTATTCTTAAAGAACTGAATCTACACCAGAGATCTGAGGGTCTGAGAAGTCAGTGCTTGCCTCATGCAATGTTCAATGGATATGATTGCTGGAGTGAAAAATGTTAAAGATGTTAAATGGCTTTCAATGAACAGTTTGAAGCAAGATTTTTGTCATTACCCCACAGATGGGAGGCCCCATTTGTTAACTGCCTGGAAAAGCCCAGCCCCCTGCTGTCATACTCAGCAACATATCTAAACTGGGAATACTGCATAGGAGAGGGGACATAAGATACATAATACATACATGCTCAGTTCAAGACAAAAAAAGTGTTTATAAAGATAATAATATTCTCACATTATTGTGGGTAACTCACTTAATGGGTTTTGGCAGCACAACAGATGATAGAGCTGTCACTCTACAGCATGCCTAGACCACCACCCACATCTGTCTGCGCTTTTTGTCTTGTGGCCATCTGTTTTTGCAGTACACCCATGCAGAACCACAGGAAGCAGGAACAGATTTGAAGACAGATTTTCCAGGAACTTCCTCCTAAAAGTGTTTGTCATTATTATTCATTAATATTAGTGCAATTATTATACAGCGTGACAAGTGCATGTTGGATTTATGCAAAGCATCGTGCTTACACAAAGTTGTAAGCAGATTACTGTTTCCTATGCCTCCAAAAGGTGTTTGGACAAAGTATTACCTTCTGCCTAAACTTGGGATGACCATTTAGGGCATTTAGCAGACCCTTCTGTCCAAAGCAACATTCATACACCGATGGCACTGGCTGCCATGCAAGGTGCCGACCATCACATCAGGAGCAGTCTGGGGTTCGGCATCTTGCCCATTGACACATCGACATGCAGACCAGGGGAATCGAACCAGCAACCTTCCGATAACAAGACGCTGGCTCTCCCCTTAAGCCACAGCTGCCCCGACCAACTATTTAAGCTCCAGTGGCACCAGATCTGTCAGTGACAGATGGGTCGATCTGTGCTCAGGGCAGCCCCCTCATATTACCACAGTTGACTATTATCCCATGGACTCTGGTGCCTTTAAAGAGGTCAAAGGTTAATGTATTAGTCACAACATCAGGGTCTTAGAACGGAACTGAGGTGAAGTCCCTTTTATGCTACATAAGAAGACAAAAAACAAAATAAATGATTTTGTAGAGTGGAGTGCAGAGGATGAACTGAGGAGTCTCACAGTTCAACTTGTCTATCTCTAATAGGCAGACAAGTTTGGAGTTTCCGTTGTTGGTCACGCCAAGGCAATTGCCATAGTGAGATAACGGACAATAGAAAAAAAGAGCCCACTGTTATTCTTTGAGAAATGCAAAAAATACAAGTTTGGAACTGTATGTGACATTGTTTATCTGAGATGGGCGCTTCCCACCAAACGCCATCAAACATGTTGTGAATACTGCCGCAATTTTCTGTGAGCAACGAGATAGTAGATTCATTTCATACTCTTTACTGGAGTTTCTCCCTGAAGTGGGTCATAAAGAGTGCTCCGCTGCTACTGAACAAGACTCAAGACTGCTGTAATCATAAAACTCATTGTTGGTGTTGCTGAACAAGGTCAAGCAGGCGAAGAGTATGAATGTCAGAGGCAGAGAGCAGTCTCACGGGTGTCAGCTGCAGAGAGCAGTTTTAATGACAGATTCCCAGAGGACCATAGTACAAGCAAAAAGTCACGAGTGTGGTCAGGCGAGCTCTTTTTCTTCAGTGGCTTCATGATTGGGCCTGTATTCACACGTAACCTACTATTCTCCAAAGGGTTGTGAATTTGCACAAAACTGCAACCAGCTGATTTATTTAGGATCAAAACCCTTTAATCTAAAATATAATAATCTACAGTCTCTGTTGGCCACAGTCGTTATGGATCACAAATTAGAATGGGCACATGACATGAAATTAATTTACCTACAATGCATGATAGGATTTTTTTTTTTTTTTTCTTTCCCCCCCCATCTCATAATCTTGTTGTTAGATTCACTCGAAATCTCTCACTACCTCAGATGGCCAGTCCATCCCTGCTGGCATGTCAGACCTATGTTAGGATGCCGCAATCTACTTCCTACTCTTTATCCTTGGGCCATTTTTTCAATTAAAAAAAATATTTTAGGCTCTTAGAAAAGTATTGTCAGAGCTGGTACTGTATATCCAAATTATGTCCCTCTGTTTTTAAAATGTGTCGTTGCATTTTTCCTGCTATGACATCACTGCCTAATGAATTTCATATAGACGAAGCAAAATGTTTTTAGATGACTCCTTCCATCGCTGTCTCACAACCATCTGTAATGTATTTTAAATTTTTTGCAACTTCGAGCCGCTCCTCTATTTCCCTACAAAGGCTAACATGTCACTCTTCTGGTTTGAAAACACTATATACTCCAACCCTGCTTAGAATTACTGTGTATTATCGTATTAGGACATTGTTTAAAGCTGCTGTAATGGATTCATTCGTATAAAAAATAAGTTAAATATCTCTCTATTACAACAGTTAACACTGTTGTAGTGTGTTTCTTCAGTACATCTCGTCTCCCCCAATACATTTTTTCTGGTATTCCTGCCCAATTTATCCAATCAGGATGGCGAACTCCATAAAAAGGCGGTTCCGACTGCTGGTGAACTTGCAGAGAGCAGGATCCTCCTGTTTGCTGCTTTGTCTGACAATGACCACTGCACGTTCCCGTCGTGAGGTACAGAGGAGGGAGGGGGTTCCTAACTGTAAATGGAACAGGAATTTACAGCGGCTTTAAGCAGACTACCCCCTAAATTACACCAGATCCGTGTTCGGCCCGTCGCGCCCATCATGTGTTTACTACCGCTGGTTCCGCTGAATTACCTATCTACTCCATTGCCACTCTGGCAGTCCGGACCCTTCCTTATCAGCAAAGCTTTCACTTCTGCCGGATTCCGGAGCACGATGCATCAAATTCAGAACAGCGCAGACAGGAAGTTACACACCAAAACACCAACATAACATGTGTTTCATCCATAATAAAAACACTCTGTAAATATCGCAGGAACTCCCCGGTATCGCAACTCCAGCTGTTCGGCAGTTCTGTTGCACTCAAAAAGGAGCAAAACCGTACCGGAGCCGCTCAGCAATGCACATGCGTCCAGTGCAATTCCCGACTTCAACGTGTGTTCAGTGGAGAGTAAACAAGGTGTCAGGGCATGAAAGTACAAAACTCTTGCGATGAGGCCTTAGTCTCATAACCAAAGACATAACATACACTTAAGATTACGTACAGAAAAAGTAAACAACACACGCATAGACCTCGTCTGAGCTCTACACAAGCACTTAAAAACATTTGCAAACTGTGTGGGTGTAAAAGTCTTCATCTGTTGTGAGTCTGGTGAAACATTTTTTATTATACACATTATATGCATAGTAGGCTCACCCACACATACATGAATACACACACACACACACAAACAGTTACGCTCCCCTGGCTTGCCCGCTAACAGTTGCATCTCTCACCGCTTTCTGCCACAGGCCCCAAACAAGCCATCTGCACTAGTTCCTGCCTCTGCCAGCCTGGCCTCAAGAGATGGACTTTGTGTGTCTGTGTGTGTGCGTGTGCATGTAGAGGTTGCAGGGGTTGCCAGGTGCAGCAGTAATTTAAGGTAAGAATTTGAGGAAGTGAGGGATTACAGAGCACGGGTGGCACAGGCCATGAAATGACAAGAGTGCATGAGAGATTTTGCAGGGTAAGGAGGTGTTACAGTGATCCAGAGTTGAGTTAACGTGAAAACAATGGAGAAGAAAAAAGGAAAAACAAAACAAAACCAAAACAGGGAAAGAAGGTTGGAACACAGAGTGAAACATAATGAGCGAGAGTGTGCAGCAGTGCATTAAGCTAAATCCTCACATGAACATAAACATTCTCACAAACATAACACGGTGATGATTAGTATATACAATGTTTACACCGTCCATTATCTCTTTTTAGCGGGTTGGCATGCTAACGCTTGCTAATAGGCACTAAGCACAGAATACAGCTGAAGCTCACAGGAATATAAAGCTTCGACCTCCTGGTGGTGCTAGATAACAAGCTAGCAGATCATCAAAGACGGCGTGACTCAGCCTCCGGGCACCATGGGTATGTGTATCAAATAAGTTAAAATTGCTATCCGTCCGTAATTTGTTGAGACTTTTAGCTGAAAGAACTGAAACGTCAAAATATCGAGGGCTCGTCAAAGTTAAACTCTATTTTATGGAAACCACGAATGTATGCGTGATGGCTAGCCATCCATTAGTTGTTGAGATATAATTGTAGCTTGACCAACAGACCAGCAGACCAACACAACACTAGCATGGCTGAAAACTATGTTCATATACCACTTACAGTTTGTTATACCACAACATAAAAATATGTTTTAAAAGAAACAAAGCTCTGCTCGATATCCATTTTTTTTTTTGGCATAATGTTTATACTGACAATTACAACATGATGGCTTTGGTTGACACTGGACATGGTTCAACAGTCTAAAAGGCAACGCTGACTTGAAACGCAGAACGACTTGCGCAAGTTTCATCACGGGGTCATTATTTTTTTTTATACAAATAACCCTGAACCACATCAGTATGAACCCAAAACACAGAGATTCATCTGTGATCTGACTACAGTAAAGCTTTTAATATGCTTGTTGCCTGAGTGGAGTCCGGATCGATCGGAGCTATGCTGTGCAGCGCTGAGACGTATTTCCGTATTTACCAGGTAGCCTGACCTTCTCACTCACTTCCTTACATGGCAGCGACTTATTTGCCCTGTCTTGGTACAAGCTCTGGGTGTCCACAAACGGCCATGATTATTGATTATTATCCTCGCCTCCATTGTTGCTCATGATTGTCTGGAAATCAGCAACGGTAACTTCACTAACGAGACCACGGCAAGTTTAACTGTTGAAATAGTTTAGGTGTTGTGAAGATTTGGAGAGGACAGAAAAGGGGGGGGGGGGGGTCGGTGGATGAAGGGGGGGCTTTTAGGGGGGTTGTGGGTTAGCCGAGCCATCTAGGAACCGGGGGGGGTGCGGTCGAGACTCAGAGTGGGGGTACGTCTCGATGAGGGCACGTCCTGACGGGTGTGGCTTCATCTTCCCCCCCGTGGCTTGTGTGCTGAATGGCCCGGGGACAGTGAGAAGGGATGATGGAGAAAGAGCGGGTCTGGGGGGGAGGGTTATCAGAACTTGCGACGAACGGGAGAGAGTTGGCTTGGCTTACCTTATGTAGGCTTCACGGGTGATGAGATTGGGTGGTGGAGGTGGTTGAGTTGATTGGGCGCAGGTGGTTAGATTGATGAGACGCAGGTGGTTAGGTTGACGATGCGGGTGGTTGATTGGCTGGACCTGGGTGGCAGGTCAGTGAGTGGATTGGTGTGGTTCTGTTCCTGAACCTTTGTTATGATAACTCCATGTGCCGATTCATGTCAAAACTTCACTTGAGTTCAATATATTTGCGTCATCGTTTTCAATCGCAGTGCCGTTTGCGCCTCCCAGAGCGAATAGATGCAAATTTGTCGCCTTCAGTCTGAACACGGCATAAGAGTCTTATCCTACTTTGTACACATAAAATCTACATGGTGACCTCCTTAAAGAGTATCTGAGGTACACAGCCTCCATGTAAGATGTTAAAAAAAAGATTGCCAGTGAACACAATATATTCAGCAAACAAGTATTCTCAAAAATGTATTTGGCAAAGAAGAAGCAGGGTTTGAACATGTTATATTCCTGTGTCAAAATGACTGTATCACGTGGGTGTTGGTTGCATGTTGGGAGCACAATTACAGGTTTCACACAAGCTTTTTACATTTTTACACACTAAAAACATTGAAATGCGTGTCCTCGGAAATAATATGAACCAGGGGAAGAGATGAAATGACATCAGGAACATAATGGGGAGGAAGAAAAGCAAACCACAGTTGAATGCGTCTCCACCACTGTTGCCCAATCAAAGAACCAACCGTTCCCCACTCAACAGCAGTAATTATCTAAAAGATAATCAGCGGCTTTTTACGCGTCAATCACGGAGAAAAAAAACACTACACATACAAACACACATTAGCTTCCAACACACGTGCACACGCCCACACACATATATCATGACTGAGTGTTGCTCCCAGCATGTTTCCCCCAGTAGCTGACATGCATTTAGCGCAATCCAGCTATATAAAAACATGTCAATTTGACGAGCGAAAAGTAAAAAAAGAACGACACACCAAAAGATTTTGACTACCGTGGTCCCCTCCCCCGCCCCTCGTTTTTCCCAAATACTCACACCTGCTTTGGTAGAGGGTAAACATCCATAAACATTCCCTTCCCATCAGGATTTTGATGGGGTTTTTTTTGTTGTTTTTTTTTTTAATCGCACCAGCTCCATACAGACATCTTAATTGCATGTTCTCTAGCAGCAAAATTTTATGTAATTACAATCTCATCATTGCAACTTCTGGTCTGGTACAAGAACCAAACAGGTGCTGCTGCAAATAGTGGCATCATGTCACGGGTGTCAAAGGTTTTTCGTAAACTACAGCATACAAATTTTGTTGTTCAGGCATGCATAATAACTTGACACTTGATTAGATACCAAATAGTTTAACACTTTGGAAGGTGAGCATACTTGGAGTCTCTCTGAAAGTAGGATGGAGAAAACTGATATCGCATCACGTTAGGCGTTGCAGCCACAGGCCTGGCAATGCTCAGCATAAATACTGAAAGCTAGGGGAGGTACAACTAAGATAGCTTTATTCAAATAAAAAAAAAATAGGTCTATCAAAAACTCAAATATAAAATACTCTTATGACAAAATGCAGGCGACAATAAAACTGGGCATTTAGCAGATGCCACTTTCAAGAGCAATAAGATAAGTAGAAGAGAAAGATTGATCCAAAGCTAAAAACTTTGGCTAGGTTAAGTTTTTTTTTTTTTTTTTTCCACCTTTAAACCTAGGAATAAACATGTTTCTGATTTGTGAATAAAAATTCATATTAAACTAGAATGGCACTCAATGGACAACATACCTCCGCCAAGGCCAAACACTCGCTAATTCAATCACTCGAGCCTAATCCAATATCAAGCTTAACAGCCCTGCATCACTCTAACATTTAACCACCCATAACTGCTTTACCATAATTCAAGCTCGCCAGATGTAGGATCCTCCTGCAATCATACTCAATCATAGATAGCCTACAGCCACCTGAATATAACAGTTTTATCAGGATCCATACATTATTCTATATTATGAGAAAACATTCCTCAATCTGTCTTTCTATCCAGATTGGGACCAAAAGTTAGCGGGGTCTGCTCTAGGCCAAGACCCATCCTCTGTCCAAGGGATGTGGGATGGGACGTATGAGTGTAGAGGCGTTGGAGTTGCTGGAAGGGACCTTTGACATAGTCTGAAAAAACAAGTAATTTAACTAATAATTGAGAAAGTTATGGTAGGCATGTTCTTACACAAAGCCAAGTTTTTTCCTTTGTTCCCCCCCCCCCCCCCCCCCCCGTCACCGGTCTTTATGCTAAGCTAGGCTAACTGGGTCCCGTCTCTTGCTCTGTACCTAAACCTACAGACAATAGATTGATATTTATCTTCTGACTTTACTGTGGGAAAGAAAGATAAAAAAGCATATTTCCCAAAATGTTCTAGCGCTGGCCTGTGAAAAAATAAAGTAAATAACTCATTTTAGTAGTCATGTTTATACCAGCGATGTAGGAGTACTAAGTGCAAACATTTTTTGCAGAGTTTTTTTGCAGTGTTTATTGCTCTTTTCCGCGCCGGAATGAAATGTGAGTCTCATTGATCTCTCAATAGACTTCAGTATCATATAGTTAAATGTAATGTGGGACGCCCAAGACCATTTAAATACTAATTACTGGGTACAGACTGTAATTTTTTGATATTTTTTCAGGTTTGTCTGCCGATGTGTTTGTGTGGACGCGGGTGTGCGTGGGTGTGTGGCTGCGCATATCCCAGGCCTGTGTTTGCGTGCGAACATGTGTTAGCAAAGCCCAAGTGGCGGAGATAAAGAGTGCATCCTGAAGCAGAAAGAGAGAGAGGGGGAGGAGAGAAGGCGAGAGAGAGAGAGAGAGAGTTTCTGTGTGTGTGTGTGTGTGTGTGTGTGTGTGTGTGTGTGTGTGTGTGTGTGTGTGTGTGTATGCGCGTGCATGTGTATGTGTGTGTGTGAAAGAACTCTTTCATCTTCACCCCAGAATCCCTGGCGAGGCCTTCCATGCCAATCCATTTCCTGGAGTTGGCTTCAGTCTCGCCCAATGGGACGGCGCGCACACACACACACACACACACACACACACAAACTTGGCGCGCGTCACCCCACTGTGAAAGCGCCGCAATCTCGCCTCTACACACAGACAGTCACTCTCGCGCGCACGCTCTTTCTCCGTCCGTTGGGATGACAGCGAGGAAATGGCAAGCAGCAGCTGGGGGGGTCCCTTCGCTCCTCTACAGAAACTGTAGCACCCCGGGGGCATCCCCCTCACCCTATCTTAACACTCTGCGCCTGCATGTGCGGTTGTGTAGGTGTGTGTTTGTGTGCTGGCAAACTTGCGCATGAATGGGAATGTGCATAGCTGTCCCTACTGATCACCACCTCGGTACCTGTCGCGGTTGCCTCATGCTCCCAGCACCCCTGTGTGCACGACTGTGTGTGTGTGTGTGTGTGTGTGTGCGCGCGCGTGTGTGCGCGCGTGTGTGCGTGTTTTCTGCGCATGTGTGTGCAGCGACTCCTTTTTTAGGCTCAGAGATAAACAAGGCTGGAGCGGCGAGGCAAACCACGTGCACCAAAAGACTGCCCCGCATGCTGGAAGTGTTTCTGGAGCATGTCAAGGAGTTGCATTTGTGTTACAGCTTTTTTGCGTCTGTGTGTGTGTGTGTGTGTGTGTGTGTGTGTGTGTGTGCGCGCGCGCATGTGTGTGTGTGTGCGTGCGTGCATGGTGTCATAATCAAATCCACAGGCATTTTTTGAAACCTTTCTGTGTGCATTAATGCGTGTGTGTGTGTGTCTTGTATATTTGTGTGTGATACTAACCGCAGGCATCCAAGTCTGTTCATTAGCAAGCTTAGCTAGCAGAGGGAAGCACGTAAAGATGACTGCTATTAATTTAGCATTTCACTGGCCTCCCTCGCTCTTGCGCTCTCTCTCTCTCTCTCTCAGCCACACACACACGCGCACACACACACACACACACACACACACACACACACACACACACACACACACACACACACACACAGATGACTGCCAATTCATTAAGTGAACGTTTGGAGCCCCAGACTGTACCAACTGGTAGAAGCTAACTAATCTGCACTGCGCCAGTGGAGAGAGAACGAGCCAGAGAAACAGATAACATTCACCGAGGGGGACATTCAGCCTCTGAAAACAACTATTAACATCAACATTTGGGAAGGCCTCAACTTCAGAAAGATAAACACACATTCACAAGTGCTTGCATTTGCTTGTGAATACAAATCATAAAACATACGGGAAATCCAAAAAAGCAGCAGCTAGGTGTAGCAGCTCTCTGTTGCTTTTGTCCGTCTTCAGTCGCGAGTGCCGTCGAGGAAAAACTCATTTGCTGTTTATTGTCCCTCAGTTTCTTCACCGTTGTCCTGTTTGTTGTCCTGTGGGAGGCCCCGACTGGGTGTACAAGTACACATCTGAGGACAAAGGATGCGTTTGATTGCATAGGCCATTGAGGCCTTCAGTGTGTTTGGCGACATGTGTATACACAAGAGCAGAGCCACAACAATTACACAAAAGAATGTAAGTATACTGTTAATGGCCTCAGATTTGTTAACTCTGGCTAGAATTGACCTGGCCCAGTCACCAGAATAAAAGGTTGGCATGCATCTAATGTTTCAGTGAACAACAGATACTTTTTCACATTTGTACATGTCATGGGCCACATAACATTTCCATATTTCTACATGATGTGTCACATCAGGTTTACATTCAACACACACTTGCACCTAAGTGATTGAATAGGTTGATTGGCAATGACTCCCAACATTACATACGTCGCCATAACCAAAACAACATGACCGGTGCAGCCTGCCAGCAGCAGATGTAATGGAACTCCACCATACGCTCACAGTTTAGGATCAAGCACTAAAACTCCTTGGTTAGATTCAGACAAACATCGTGGTCTGCCATGAAACATCCACGCTGTGTACCTAGCGCACATCATTATGCACGTAACTTAAATTAGATAATCTACATGACGTAACTTACATTACTAAGTTCAAATAAGTTACTATTAACTTTTGTTAGGATGTGGCAATATCAATATATTGTTCATTAATAATACTGTCATACACATTTTTATTAAGTCTTCATATTGAAAAATACATATAATAAACCAGCACAGGACCAAGTATTGCCATTTTATATTTTTGCCTCTCTTATAAAGTTGTTGAAATGTCACCCCTTGTGATGCGATCAGCAAGATACCGCTGTTGTCGGAATAGCTTTGGCTGCACTAACTACACTAACTTGTGACTTTTCAATTGCTAAGTGCCTGCAGTACTTCATAAGGTGTTGATGGCAAGCTGTCCACAGTTACCAAAGTTGTCAGCCCTCGCTGGCAAGATTACAAACACCCACGCTTAAATCATAAAGGCTCAGTCACACATACATTGGAAACTGTGAAATATTGCATCAATATCAATTCATTATTATTGCTCAGATGCACACAAATGGCTGTGCCACTTTATGATGCGACAGAGCGTTAAAAGGTCCGGTGTGTAGGATTTAGCAGCATCTAGCACATGTGGTAGCAGATTTCAGACAAGTGAACACCCCTCGACCCACCCTACCACAGTGCGAAAAACGTTAAAAGTTATTTCTGGAGCCAGCATTTGGTTTGTCCGCTCTGGGCTACTGTAGAAACATGGCAGTGCATAAGGTGAACCCACTCCCTCTGTAGATATGAAAGGCTCATTGTAAGGTCATCAAAACACAACAATTCTTAAGTTTCAGATGATTATACACCACTGACAACATAATTACATTGTAATTATTAATAATTATGAATATAATATTACATTTCCGCCATGGGCATCAGAGCCATTATACACACTCTTTCAAATGAACAGTTCCGTCTATTCACTCAGCACTCTGTTCACACAAGCGTACCGTTCACGTTAACTAGCCATTGATGCGCGAATGCCAAACAGCTCACACTCACGAAAAAAGCCCTTGACCAGAGAGAGTATACGAGGATAGGAAGAAGGGAAACATGACAGGAAAGAGGAAAGTACGATGGCAAAAGGGGGGAGAAAGAAGGTGATGAAAAAGGAGGTACAAATGAACAAACAAAAAATTATGTCAGGTATCGAGGCAGGGAGCTCTAGCCATAAGCCTTTTTTTGTTTTTCTTTCCATCTCTAAATGTTTCAATTGGTAATGCAGAGCCACCACATTAGGTAATGGTGATAATTGTGTCAGGTTATGAAATTTATATGATCAAGAACAGCAAAAGCACCAACCCCCTTAAGTCAACGTGGTGATAAATTATGTCACACGTATTTAGATATTTCATTAGATGTGTTGGATTTTAAGTTATTTGCTATTTTAAGTTTTTAAGTTTAGCCAATACATCTTTAGCCAATAAACAACATATATCAGGGCCCTGTGCCACGATGCTATTATAAATTAATCATTATATGCATTTCTATACTTTTTATATCCTCATATGTGTCATGGTGAAATTACAAATAAACCGATAATTAATCTCATGCTAGTTTATCAAAATAAGAGGGTCAGTCCACCTGTTAAAAGGAACCAGAATACGTGAAATTATATCTTCTCTGTTAAAAATTAAAACGGAAAGAACCCCCGAACCTTGTTGTCCGACGCCCAGGAGAGAACCCCTAAATTCACACAATGGACCTGTAATTTATCCTACTAACAGGTATTGTGCGGGTAGCCAGAGCCCATAAACTATTACATACACATAAAAAGCATCGGTATTCATCATTAATGCATGTATGAAGTGTAGTTATTTCCCTCTAGTGTTTTATTTGAACTACACTTCACAGTCTCCCTAGTAATTAAGAAATAGGTTAGTACAATTCTACAGTTTGTCCCTTTAATGTGTTTTTAGTCGTTTTTGACGCCATTGCTTAATAGCACAGATGCATGAGCTCCTGTAAACATCAGACTGGTACGTCAGACGAAAGTTGTCAGTAAGACAAATTCACAGTTGGTTTTGGGATGTCATTTAGCAAAAAAAAAAAAAAAAGTTACAGCAATTAAACAAACACATTAACACCTATGGAAGCAATTTGACAAAATCTCCCCCCAGCTCTGAGAGAAGTCTGAGGTAGAAAGTTGTACTTCGGCTGCATGTCACAGCTACAGCCTCATTTACAAAAGGTAGATCTCATTACTTTGTTTCCTGTGAATCTACCAACACTGCTGTCATGTACGCCGCTAACTCGTTGCTGCAGTTACAATTATGGGATGTAAATCCCTTAAGAACATTTAAGCATATCCAGTCTTGATCCATAGCAGGGAGCCTGTGTGTATTCATGTGTAAGTCTCCTTCACCATCTCCATAGCTGTGTTAATCATCCCCGCTGCCACTCACTCTCAAGGTCTTAGTGGCCCTCTGTTGAAAGCCGAAATCCGCAATTGCAATAGAAACAGAAAATGGTGTTCCAGCCACATTAAGCAGCTCAGTGAAGCAGTGGTCGGAGTCTGAAACAGGGCCCTCTGATTTCACAGGGGTAGGTCATTACTTTGCTAATCCTACTGAAAATTAGTTTATAGGTTAAAAATTAATATTCAAGCTACAAGAGCTTTGACGTTTAGCGGCAGGGCTGACTCATGACTTGGATGTGGAGCAACGTTAACGGTGAGATGATAAGGCAGAGGAGTTAAAGCCGTGACAAAGGTTAGACCACAGTTTGTTCAATTAGTTTGACATACTTGCAGATCCCGTCTCCAGAAAAAGGTAGGACAGCAGAGCTGCCGTGGGAAAGTTTTGTAATTAGGAGCGAGAAGAAGTTCTCCAACTTGTGCAAACTTTGACAAACGTCTTATGTTAATATTTCATGGTGAGAGTAAGGCGCTTCTTTGCGTGGCACGTATTTGATCCTCGTTGGCTTTAATCACACTATTCCAAAGCAAAGGCAGAGCCTTGACTTCTAATGGTTTATTGTTTGTTATTTAGGTCGACGATACATAGAAAGCCACCACCATGAATGACTGTTTCAATGATCGGCTCTTCAAATTTCCGACTTCACTGCGGTTGAACACACTCCTGCCACTTATTTTTGGAATGAAACCGGATTGAGCGAGACACGAGAGAAAGTTAATTTCACACCTTATTCATCAGCGAACATCGGGAAACTCGGGAAAGTTTATTAGCAGTGAATCCCAAATGAAGACTTGCAACTTAGGACCGCGGGTCCTCGCATGTGTAGCTGCTCCTCGTGCTAAATCTGACCGCTTTGAAGCCTATCGAGACGGCACTTTTCTGTTGCCAATTCATTGCCATGGTTGTACACGTCCGACACTCCACTCTGAAACTTATCAACCATGAGTGTTTGGGGGAAAAGGACCTTTAAATTTCCACTGATTTCCATGTGTGTTTATGTGTGCACATGAGAGGTTGAGAGAGCGACAGATGGGAGAGAGAGCGTATGTGTGCATGTTGGACATAATTAACTGGATGGTGCTGAGAGTAAGATGAGGGTAGGGCAGCTTTAAAGCTTTGTCAGACCATGCTGACCTTGGTTACAAAGGCTTTTTGCCCAAAGTTATTAACAATAATTGGACCTAATTATATGATGTATAAAAAGAGGAGGAAATTGCAGAGGAGTGTTCAATTGAACCGTTGTTAAAAAGACTAGAAAAAAAAGAAAAAGAAAAAGAAAGCACAATACCAGGTCAAGTGGAACCAGTCCTCTGTGTGCTTGTGTGTACGTGCATGTATTTGGATGTGCGCCTGCCTGCGCCACGTGTCCTTATATCGCATGCTGTTGAATAGTATTGTTTTTTTCTGTCATTATTAAAGCGCTGCGGGTCACAAACACGTGTCTGCTTCTGAGAAGAAGAATAAAAAGATGGAAATTTATTGAATACGTAGGCATACAAAGTCTGTCATTCTTTGGACCAAACACAGAATCAATTTCATTACAGCGTGGAAGGCAACACACCTGTGTGGAAAACTGGGCAAATTGACAGTTTCACCTCTTATTAATACTGGCTCGAAACAAATTATTGTCGTGCATAACAATATCATTCAGATTCAGTGGGGGAATGAAGAAGCACAATTTTGAGCTCCTCCCGCTGAGTAGTGCCCCACACTTTATTTTTCTTAGTCCGTGTCTGAATGTGTGCCATTTAAGCTGATGAGAGTCCAGTTGACCAGATCAGTTCAAACGATTTTCTAATTTAAGGCGGAAATTCTGGATTTTCTCATTTGAAGCACGTATCGCACATAAAATGCCAGCCCACTCTCACAACAAAGCGTCCAACCCACTAGATGAATACTTTCATTTTGACGCTATGCCGTAAAATGATTGTTACCGGCGGCTCAGCGCAACTCGCCTCACCTCTCCTCGCTTTGTTGTACTGGTCGTCATAGCAACAGGGCGCAATAGACACCAGATCAGACCAATCGGTGGAGAGCAGATCTGACCAATCAGCGGGCCAGATGCCAGGTACTTTTCACACCTTTTCCGTCGGGTCACTCCTCAGATATTAAGACCGGACTTTAAACTTGGCACGGGGGCCCTATACACCTGCATAGTCCGCATATAGCAAGAAACAGCCCTGCATGTGATACAGAAAACTTGTTAGCAAGCAGTTGTTTATTTTACACATTCAGAAGTTATTGAGAATTGTAAGAATTCATTTGGGGTCATGTTTCTGTCAGCCTGGCAGACGTAAATCCAATTCACACTCCCTTTTAGCTCCGTTTTTGGTCTCCACCTCCTCCCAGCTCATTTGTTAGCTCTCCCTTTAGCTGCTAAATTATGTGTTATATTCACCAGTTAGTGTTCAACAGTTTAGTGCCGATGAGGTAATGTACAGTCGTTTGTTGGAGCGCTTTTTGCAAAGGAAAAGCTACCTGCTGAAGCCTATCACACTACGAGAGTGTTGAGAGTGAACCAACACTGTGAAGTTGCAGGGAGAGCCATGCAATGAGCTGAAACTGTGAGGAGGACTCTGTTCAAGGAGAGCTGAGCCGGAGATTCAGGTGATAATTCTCTGGAAGAGGTGATAGCTTTCACAACGTTTTCACATTGTTTTTTTGTTTGCTATTGTATTTGTGTTTATAAGGATATCAGAGCCGCTCCTTTAAGTATGAAATGTGTATTTTTGCAATGCGAAATAACTCCATTTCAAAAGTAAGTTCCCAGGAGAGGCGGTTGTTTCATGGCTGTATGTTTTGCGTTACGTGTTGAGGAATATTAAGTGCCATTCAATATATTTAATTTTTGTGTGATAACTGACAGTTCCACTTGACAGCACAGCTTGATTATTAGTTATTTTTGCGCATACAACAAAGACCATTTTCATTCCATTTTCTTACAATACATTTCAAAAGGTTGCAAGCTCCAATCTACAAAGTCCACGTTTGCTTATTATCTTGTCATTTCATCTCCTGACAACAAAGCCCAGCAAAGTAAAGCTGCCCTATCTCAAAAAAAAAAAAAAAAAAGCTAAATAATTCATCAAATTAGGCGTACATTATCAAACAGCGGCAGGACGACTTTTACTTTTTCGTCTGAGTTGCATGTCTACATACAAAGCCTACGCATATTCAAAGAAATGAGGAACGAAATAACAAGGAGAAAAAGGCAAAGACTGTGTAATAGGGCAGGCAAAGTGAAGGTGTGTAGGATTACCTCTGGAATATCAAAGAGTGCCTGCATCAGAAAGGGTTAGGCCTTCCGTCATTAAGCATGCTCTCTTAATGATGAGGCTCTCACTCCCGCACTGATGAGGGAAGGAGAGACACCAGCGGCCAACTAATTGGAGTCAATTTCTGCATGACTGAGTGTGGGTGCACGTGTGTTTATGCATGTGAATGGGGCATGTGTACATCTGCGCGTGAGCGTCTGGGTGTCCGTCCGTGCGTCCGTCTGTCTGTAAGAGAGATGGAGTGTGTCTCCGTTTCAGCCACTGCGTGGGGAGAATGCCTGATTCCACCTCACTTTACTGCATTTTTAAAAAAACACCTTTTCCGCCCGTCTCCATCAGTCAGTCGACCTAAGGGGGAGAGACAGACACCAAGCTAACAAGATGAATTTAGTCAGGGAAGCAATTGAAGGGCAGACATATTGACAGACACCGAACACAATTGAATCAAATTAGTCCACAGTGTATTTATTTAGTCCAATTAGTTTCAGGACTAATGCCAGAAAAGAAAATTGCCAATAAACAGCTCACCTCCACGGCAGCCTGCGCCGTATTCAGGTGAGCTAGGGGGCAAAGTCAGAAGTAAAAAACATCCTCAACCCGACAACAGATCATTGATTAGACTATTTAAAATACAGATCAAGCCACTGTTAAATATGAAGGTTCTGCAACTCACCAAACACCCCTGACGAGGACCGTGTTTTACCCTAATGGCCACTGACACAAATCCCAGGCAGTAAGCTTCAACTGGTAACTATTTTCTTACTGCTGCTGAATTTTGTCAGCGTCTTAAAAAGGCAGAGAAGACTGCCCTCTAAACTTCTTCAATTGTTAAAACAGAAGGGCGCAGAACAATATCTCAGCAATAACAAACAGTGTGTTGTACGGTTCCATTCCTAACACGATCCAGAATAACTAGGCATTTATTTACAATTTATGATGGCACTGCTGGATGTTTCCGAGTCAGAAGATGGTCTATCTGATATCCCTCCATTGGTGTTGTTCCTAGATCATCGTAGTCAGTGTTGGTCCGGGACCATCATTTTGAAGCAGAGAAAAGCAAGGGATATACTGCAAATAAATAAACTGCTATTTTTTTATATTCAGTTTCTTTTCAGTTTTCTGTCGCTCTTTGATTAGGTTTAGGCAACAAAGATACTTGGTTAGGTTACGGTTAGAAAACATGAATTGGGTTAAAATTCACCCTTTCACAATGGTTAATACATTTTTGAAAGGCTTACTTCTACCATGTGCATATTTCTCCCCTGCACTACTCCCCCCGGTTCCCTATACTATGATTTATGAACATGATTGGTTTAATTTGTTTTGTAACAGTAATGGTCCTGGTACACTTTAATTATGTTGTTCTAGAAACAACACCAACAAGGCAATATCAGATGCTGCGATAGACGATAGCAGTTACCAGACTGCCACTAGCATAATTTCTGTTTGCTGATGATGTCCAGCTTTATGCATCTGTGATACCTGGAGGTCTACTGGGACTAGTTACTGTCCACCAAGCCTGGATTGGGACAATGTGGTTATGTTTTTAATTAGGTCAGTGTGTCACGTCACGTCTCATAGTTTTGTACAATAAAATCTAAAGAACTTGAGGACAAGTGAAAGCCCCGCATCAGGCCTTTAAATGTTATATCGGTGGCGATGTTCCCAGGTGTGGAGCTTTAGGTCTGATTTCTAGTCAGACATTGAGATGGACACTTTCTTATCATGTCTTATCTTTCCAACAGCTCCAATCAGTCGCTTTGTTTCCTCATGTCTTGACCAGTGTAATGCACTGTATTCTTTTTTTAAAACATACGCAAGAACTTTCCACTGAAATGTTTTAAAATGACTAGACCTTTGTTACATTAGCCATATTGTTGAGTTTTGCTAAAATTATCACAAATAGTAATCCATAACATCTGGGAGAGAGTCAGAGAGTGATGAAGGACATCAGCAAATGAGACCAAACTAACAGTGGTGGAGTAAAAGGTAAAAGCTTTTCGGGAAAGAAAATGAAACAAATTTCATTCATGTGCTGTGCCTGTTAAAAAAAAAAAGAAAAAAACGAAAACAGAAATTGGAAAAATTATGTGAAAGCCACAGTTTTGATATAACAAAAACAGATGCGAAATCCAGATACTGACGGCAGTGTTGCTTAGCTTCCTACTTTCAGCTGCTCTATCTTCAAACTTTTGTCTAAGAGCATAATAGAGACCGGATTCTAAAATTGCCAAGCAGTAACCAAGGGTAATTTCTCTTTCACCAGGGCTTATAAAATTATACAAGGGCAGACCAGTGTGAAGGCCTGAAAAAGTAGAAGGTGGTGACTTCTGCTTAAATGGGAATAATTTTCAGTAACAGAAATTAAAACCAGTGGTGGTACATTCTGTTTTTCCAGTCGATGCTGGTCAATGAACATAATTACAAATAATCTTTTGGGTTTCTTTTAGTGACAGCAAGGACACAAGATTCACTGATGACTGTTGAAGTGAGCACAGCTTGAGGAGAAGTGCCTGGAAAATAAATAAATACAAAAAAAAAAGACAGACAGCAGTACCTTGAATGTGAAAGATTCTTAAAAGTTCCCAGATGATCAAACCCTGCATTCATGTCATGAACATCCTCTGAAAGTGTTGACAGCTAGCTGAGCCTGAGTGTGGTACTTGAATTTGATATTAGCATTGGAACAGAAAATTGTGTTTCGGCATCAACAAGTGCAACCAAAGTCAGAGAGAGAGCCATTATCGGCGTTACAAATAACACACGCTGAGTTCTTTGTGTGTAGTCATGTGTGCTGGACATCTGAGATGACAATCAGGCTCAACGAGGATGGAGCAGATTCACAGATAGTGATCATAAAATGGGGATCTGCGAGGAAAATCCAGCGCCACACTGTGCTGATGCCCACAAATTCTGCATTAAAAAAACAGTGAGTTGGCCCAGGTTTGTTTATTTTGAGGCCCATCAGGACGACTTTGTCTGAGGAAGCATGTCTACCAGCTGTCAATCACACAGGTACAACTCAGCCGTATTCTCACCTAAAATGCAGGGAGAAACAAACATGTCCGCAGAGCAGGTGACATGGACTAAACTAAACACTAGGACTCGAATAAACTGCACAAGGAGGCAAGCTATTTATTCCCAAGCATGAGACTGCTAATTAAGAGGCAAAACCACCTGTATGAGTCAACCAGTAAATTAGCTTGAGGTCTGATTGTGACAAAATACTGGCTACAAAGTGCTTTTTCTCTGCCGGTATCAGTAGCAACAAGATAGAGCAATGTTTATATAAAAGCTTGGAGTTTATCACATTTGCCTAGTGAAATTGAAAATTGCTTAATCAAAGCTTGATGATTATCTGTGCGTGTGTGTGTGTCAGCGTCTGCAGCTGGGTGTTTGTGTCTTACATAAAAGGTTTTGAATCTCTTAAGTTCAGCTAAAGTTAATGGGAAAACTGAGCAGGCGCTTCCTGCAATGCAGTGATTGTATGTGTTGCTATAGCGGCTAATGGCCAGTCGTCCTCCCCCTCATGACCTTCGAGCATTCTGTATGCTGAAGAAATTAAAGGGGATATCAATGACCAATATCAGGTCAACAAAAAGACTGTTATTTCACTCTGTATTTTGTATTATTGTGTGTTTTTCCTTTAGTACTTTTGGTAACACTTTACAATAAAGGTACACAAAGTTACAAAAGGAGTGAGTGATGAATGTTAATGATAGTTAATGAATCATTAATTAGTAACTCCTGATTGTGTGACTATCGATAAATAATGATGAGTTACTCTTTTTGTGTACCTTCAAATAAAGTAAAACATTAAACTGAGTAGTCGCTTCTAGAAGATTAGCCAATGACCTTAAAGAGATCTAAATCAAGTCTAAATAAATCAAGCAGCCATTAATTACTAATTATTTAATCATTAGTTACTTTTTTTGTGCATCTTCAAGTAAAGTGAGACATCTGACTGAGTAATTACTTACTACTTTATGTTTTATATTGTGTTGAATTATTTATTCATTTTTGCTTCTATATGTATTGTCGGGAGAGGATTTGTGATTTGATCTTGTCATGTGATACCATGTGGGATGGGCCAGATATTTACATGACACAGAGTTTAAAAAGTGACTGACTAACTAACTAACCTTCAAATCCAAGTCATATTCAAGTCATCATATAGCATTAGTGAAGCCTTAAAAATAAATGTAGTCAGTAATTACCAATGAATGAGTCGACTTAGAAACTACTCAGTATTATGTTTCACTTAAGTAATTAATGAATCGCCACTAGTTTGTGCCACGCAGCGGCTGGATCATAGTTAATTTAGGAACTATTCATAATGAAAGTTATCATCATCATTAACGAATGATTCATTAATAAAGTATAATAATATTGTAGCTGCCAGTCTGTTCTCTAAGAGGGGTTGGTGAGGATACTGTCTTCGTTGCCACATAGCTTTACTTCCAAAAATACAACCCAGCTTACTTTAACAGGCATGTTGACAATAAATAATAAAACATTTACTGGGGTATGATGATATTTTGCTAAAATAATGTGTCTGGACAGTTGCAGTATCCAGTAAACAGTGTTCTCTTGCTTCACGGTAACAACTGTGACACATCTGGAGCTCTGGCCATATCTTGGTTTGCTAGTGTATAGGATTTACTTGCATCTAGAAGAAAGGTGGCAGATTGTAAGAAACCAAATACCTCTTATATCACCTTCCCTGACAGTGGCTGCTAAAATTAGCCCTCTTTAGAGCTTGTGTTTAGTTTGTCCATTCTGGGCTACTGGCTAACTAGGAAGGGGACCTGCTCCCTCTGCAGATACAAAAAGGCTCAGTGTAAAGCACAATTGTTGTTTTCAGTTTATACACTAATGAAAACAAATGTGTTTTAAATAGTATTTATAATTATATCACATTCAGTTTCTGTCAATAGAGCCCCAAAATCCTGCGCGCAGCGCTTCAATCTCAATTTTGCTTGTTCTAATACCTTTCACAGGAAGGGACCCCTGGTTTTAAAAATGAGCCAAAACTATCATAAACAGCTCAAAACAGACGAATTTCGCTGGTTTTAAGGCTGATGCTATGTTTACACTATCAGCTTTCAAAATGAAAAACTCCTCCTCTATTCTCTGTATCGAAGATAGAATGAACGAATCACCATGAATTATGGTAATTCTTGTCAAATCAATGCGCAGTGTAATAAGTAATCTAAAATTGATTAAAATTCAATATTGATTAATAACCGAAGCCTGCTTTACACTGAGGCTTGATTGTCACGGATAATAGCATTACAGTTACTCGTGTAACAAAGCAACCTGCACTGGTTGTTTGGACTTTTTCGTGCATTAAATGTGTATATGGATTTTTGGGTACGAACAAAATTAAATACTAAAAAGAAGTAGAGAGTGTATTGTTCCAAAAGTATAAAAACAAGAGCAGTTTGTACTAAGTCTCATTTTTGAGGCTCAGTTTTCCCAGTAATGAGTGCATAACAAACAGCTACCTGGTACGTCATGTCCCCTCAATGGAGCAGCTAGACTCCTGTTTTTAACCTGTTACGTTTCTGTCGGTCCCCTTGGATTGATAACATGGCTTGATTTTCAAAGTAAACTGAAATCGCAAGGCCTTCATATAGAGGTGCTACTGAAACCATCTGTTAAAAAAGAAAGCCACATTTCTACTAAGATGCTGTTCCACAGCCGGTGTGGCACTGGTAGACAGCTGTTTTTGGATAGCTGGTTGGACATTTTAATGAAACTGTGAAAAATAATTGCCTGTGCTTGTGATGCTGGTGGTGTTTGATAAGTAGTAAGAGCTTTCACTTATTCCCCTCACTTTATCAACTTAATTACATTCTATTTCATAGTGATATTTATTCCAATGTGTGGCATCTAGCATTGAAAAACACTGGCTCATTCTCCAAGCCCCTTTACAGACTGGATTATCTACATTCTGAATGATGAAGAGGTGGTATTTTCTTTCTTCCAAAATGAATACATTTCATTTCATCTTGGGAAATAGTGGAAGAATGTGTGATATTATTGGTTGAAGGGTGTTCATTAATTCAGTCTGCTATGAAATATAACTGGATACCTCTTAGTGAGTTTGCCAGTTACAGGCATTTGCTCAAATATTCAACTGTGAGTTTTTATTTGAGCCAAATTTCACTGATAAAGCCCACCTCCAGCCAGAGAGGAAGAACTAATCACTGTTTGCTCCGAGTCAAAACCTGCCTGGTTCAGGATGCGAAGCTGGATCACATTTTGCCATGCTTGTTTCGGGACTCCCAGGGCTGATGACAAAGCAGTTCATGTACCACAGTGCTGTAGAATAATTGGGCAACAGTCAGGCAACACCTGTCACTCACCTCTACAGCTGAGGAAGGCTTGTGTCACATATGTGGCAAATGTCGAGATGTGAGTTTCAACCTGGTTTAAATTGCATGGATTCCGTTTCAATTGTACGCAAACAGAATACCGTTTTTTTCCCCAAATATTTTGGCACTTTAAAATGAACTGCATCTTCAGTAGCAGCCCTGTCGGCAGGTTCAAATGTTGGAAGTTAATGTTGCTGCAAACCACTGATAACATTCACATTTGTACGTGTCATAGGCGACGTAACATAGACATTTGTACAAAACGTGTCATATCATGTATATCAGGAGGAGGGGATGGTAAGAAGGCTATAAAGCCAGCGATGGTAAACTGAGACTGTTTCAAAATCTGAAAGTGTCACACCACTGGATAATTTTAAGTAGGCCACGGTACAATTTCTAGCTGTGTTTCTGGCGACAGAAACCAAATATTCTTGACAGGAAGTCTCCAGCCGGGTGTGTGTCGGGGAAAACAGGTGATTCAAACCAGAACATCATCATTTCTTAACCCTGACCAAGTGGTTTTCTTGCCCCCTAACACCAGAAGCACGTGAATTTCCTATGTTTTCCACATGTAACCACATGTTGAGACACAGGTTTTCATGGGCTTCACACAGACATTTGTATAGGTTTCCCATAGGCATTTACACAGGTGCCACAACCGCTTTTTCTGGGGAGTTTTCCCTAACTTGAATCAACGCTAAGGACAGGGGATGTTGTTTACTGTACAGATTGAAAAGCCCACTGGGGAAATATGATTTTACATGAGTTTTTGCATGTATTCCCCTAGGTTTCACTTGTAATACCATAGTTTTTGCATGTATCCCCATAGAGATAACCATATCATGTGGGAATTGACATTGGCTTCACATATATCATGCGAATGTGCACAGCACATTTCACTCGAGCAAGGCACATTTGTTCCACATATTTCACACATGATTTTATCGTGTTTACACGTTACATTTCCCATGTGCAAAATCCCATGGACACATAATCAACGTGTTTTTTTACAGCATTGTCACAAGATTAACTTAAAAATGTAACCCAAAGAAATGTAAAATCTCAACATGAAGAAAAAGTTTCATCTGTGGTTCGCAGAAAAGTGCGTCGCCAACATTTAATCTGAGGGCTGAATGCTGAA
Source organism: Sparus aurata (assembly GCF_900880675.1). Lineage (NCBI taxonomy): Eukaryota > Metazoa > Chordata > Actinopteri > Spariformes > Sparidae > Sparus > Sparus aurata. Next base: position 31,456,869 of record NC_044187.1, on the reverse strand, counting down.
GTGCATTAACGAAAGACCAAACAGCTGAACCTATGGTTGAGACCTCAACTGCATCATGTTTGTTTCGGCCATAAAAGCTATATAGCAGCTTTGTATCACGTGTCTTCCTCTTCTGCTTACTACTAGCTCACACTGGCTTTAGTGTAAACTGCTGTGGAAAGCTAGACCAGAATCCACAACATCACCACACATTGTTTTCAAGCCAGGTAAAGTGGAAAGGACGGAGAGGAGGAAGACTGGATAAAAAGAAGACTGAAGGATATAGAGGAGTACAGGTGAACATGTGATTATAGAGCCTGCCGATGTATTAGAGTACAAAAGTGAGGCATGCGCTCTGAATACGTCAGCAAAAGTATTTTATCTAAAAATGTACTCTTAGTTGTTAAAGACTGGAGAGGAGAAGAGAGTCAGAAGGGAAAAGTCAGGATAAAATGAGTAAAAGGAAGAATGTAGAGAAGTACTTACGAAGAAGAGAAGCGAGGGGAGTGTAGAAGAGAATGGGGGAAAACTAAGGAGAAGGAAAAGACAAGAAAAGGAGAAAGTTTGGAGAAGAAAAAGTTCAGAGTAAGAAGTGAGACGCCATGAGCGTGAAGAAGACCAGACGGAGGCGGTACAATTTTCTATTTCCTAAAAATGGAAATAACCTTTTTAATGACAACATGATAAGAGAATTTCCATTTATTCACCCAGGTCAAGATGATACAATGGTTCACTGCACCCTTAGTAATTCCTCCTTTTTCAATTGACAGCACATTCTTCAGAGAAATATACAGCTTCGACTGCTATGAGTTTATTTCGTTGTTACCATCTCATCATTGTCTTATTTATTTAAGTTATTGTTGAGGATTTCACATATGCCATTGTCTGTTTCCATTTTTGCTCATGTTCTTTTCTGTTCTTATTCCACACAGACTACCTGGAACACTGAATGGCTGTTCAGATTGGACAGTTCTGTCTGAAGTGTTTCTGTGATATAGAGTTGTGTTCTCTGTCCATCACAGTGTGCCTGTTGGGGTTGTCATGTCATAGTCTGTTGGTGTATCTGATGGTTTTGCCTCTGTTGCAGTGAGTCTGACAGTGTGGTCGTGTTGCTTGTCTGTCTTCTCTGTCTTGTGCATATAGATAATGAAATGAACTGCGTTGCCTTGCTGTTTGATTTTTCTTTGAATTCATTTTTTCACAGTATCCTATAGCTTTGCTCAGAGTCATGGTAGTCCAAACTTTAATTTTCTTTCATGTTTTTTTTTATGTGCGTACTAAATACTCAATTCTATCACTCACTCTGCACCTTAGTTTTATTACAGTACAGCAATTAACACAGCCATTATACATCAAACCAGAACTGTCTCTATTTTATTCATAGATAATAACATTGGATATTTAATGATATATTGACCAGATGACCCCTGTTATCCCCAACCCTTCGTGTATCATATTAAAGCTCTCTACCTCATGAGAAGATCCAATATTATAGCTTAGGCCTCCAGCATTGGGCGCTGACTTGATGCCACTTGCCATTCTCTCACTTTACACCCTCCCATCCCTGCCTGAGCCCGCTACGTCTTCATCATCTCTGGAGTCACAGTTCTGTTTAAAACTGCTGTAAATCGCCTCCTTACTTTATTTGCTCTTGACAAACTGACCACCTTCCATCTCTTAGACTGTGCTTGGTCCTGGTCAGGCCATGTTCACCAAGAAGGCTGCTGAGCCCAATTCTGTTGCCCACTCGCCCGGCTCTGATGCCCAGTGCTGGCACAATTCTAGCCACACCCCTTACGTATAATGTGGGACAAACATGACATTGTGGTCTAAGGCAAGTACAGCCAATACCTCAGCAGGAAATTCAATGATGTGACTGAAAAGGTTAGCAAATATTAGCAGTCTAACCTAACTAGTATTCCCCTTCAGAGTGGAGGGTAGTCAGACTAACCCAAATGTAAAATGTTGTAAGGGCAGTTAAATCGCTAACATGCCAGCACCTTGTGGTTATATATATATACAAAAAAAAAAAATATATATATATATAGATATATAGATATATAGATATAGATATATAGATATATATATATATATTAGGGCTGTCAAAGTTAACGCGTTAATAACGCGTTAACGCAACATCCTCTTAACGCCGTTAATTTTTTAAATGCGCGATTAACGCTCGGTATAAAAAAACAAAAAACAAAACGCGCATTGAAAGATTTACAGCCGTCAGTGGCACCTGTAGTCTTGATCCAGAGGGTGGCAGAAAGGGAATCAGAAGAAGAAGCCGCAGGGTTGGCGGTTCGGGAAAAACACGGTGGACTGAAAAGTGAGGAAATTGAGAAAGGACTTACCGTAAAATACCAAATAATAGCCGGGGGGTTTAGTTGTTTCAATCACTTAACAGACCAAAAGGCAATTTGGGACAGGCGTTTAATTCCTTCCTCACAATAATCCTGGATGAAAATGTCACAAACTTCTCCAGCTTCTCGGTGAATTCTCTGGCATCCTTCTGCAAGTGAAGTTGTTGCGGCGGAGGAAACGATTCATCCAACCAGCACTCGCTGCAAACTCCTCATCTCTGCTGTCACTCACGGTGGCAGACATTTGTTTCTCCATCACCCTGATCATTTTGTGGGACACTCCCTCGTGGCGTGCGCGTTTGCTGATAACTCATCCCCGCATGTTTATCTCAGGCTCCTCGCAGCCTTCTTCCTCCCTCCAGCAGGCAGCCTGGTCCTGTTGCTGTCCTCCTCGGACAGACGCTCAAGCTCCGTTTCTCTCACTCTTCTGGTCGACAGAGAAACATCTAGCGGCTGCTTCTCCCGAGTTTTCCTCTGCATATTTTAACAGAAAGTTTGAATTTCAAGTGGTACTTTTTATTGTTTTGCTGCACCGGAGCCATGGCGATCATCAGTGTCATACTGACTGACAGAAAGCAGCACACTGCGTGAAAAAGGCGAAGAAGAAAAACGTGCAGTGTCAGTGGACAGGTCTTCTTCCTTAATTTTTAAGAAAATAAAAAATTAGACCCGACATTTATTTGGAACCGGCGGTTATTTACCAAAATATACATCTGCACCGGCGTTTAAAGGGACCCTGTGGTTAATTGAAACCCGGATATTATTTGGTCATTTACGGTATGAACGGCAAACTACTTTCAAAACAGCCAGATGGTTCGGTCGATAGGACAAAAGTTATCTGCATGTACTATCGACATGAAATGAGTTACCATCGAAGTACATTGAGTCTCAAATATCAGTTGCAAGCCAAACACACGGCAGATGCAGAGAGCCCCCCCCCCCCCCCCCGCCAAAAGCAGACAACAAAAAAGGCCTTTTATTTTCCTGCATGATTTGAAGTGTTGAACATTTTTTTTCATAATGCAAGCATATTTGCCCTTTCTTATGTTGTTAAAAGTATTAAGAACATTAAAAAATACATCAAGGTACATTTAGAACAGAAAAAAATGTGCAAAAAAAATTGCGATTAATTTGCGATTAATCGCGAGTTAACTATGGACAAAATGCGATTAATCGCGATTAAAAAAATTAATCGTTTGACAGCCCTAATATATATATAAAAAAATGTATTTATTGATTGATTGATTGATTGATTGAGTGAACTTATTCTGTCATGTTAAGCAGATTGTGTGGTCGGATGCACATGAAGAGGGAAGTTGATGATGCCAAAGATGATTTTGCCAAAAAGAAAAAAAAAAGGAAAAAAAGAGAATAGATTACTGTCAACTGCATGAAGTGTCTCCTAGCCAATCAAAGTTTCACAATAAAAATCAGCAAGAGTAAACCTGCACTTACATCCCCTGTGACCTATAAGCTCAATACGACAGACAGACGTGTGTGAATCTCAGCTGCAGAAGGACTGAGTACACAGACAGACAATCAGCCATCACTGGCAACACGGAATCCTCTCAGAGGGATTGCAGATATTGCAGGTTTTTATACATATCAGCTCCGTGTCGCCTCTGTTGTTATTTTGCAGGCCTGATGGATGGTTGTTTGCAGCATTCATTCTTTAGCCTTGGCTTTCACTCTAAAAGCTGTGTTTGTGTGTGAAGGCGCACGTGTGAGGGTGCGTATATGTGCGTTCGTGTCTGTGCGCTCCTCATGTGCAAGCGTGTTAAAAGCTGAACGACAGGCCTGGTGATTGATGCTACATGTAAAACTAAAACTGGCCCCGCCTGAACACTGTAATACATTACACTTGACGATGGCAATGTGTCCTGAGATGACAGCAGGACCCCAATACCAATAAATCCATATTTCCCCTTGTGCACCGCTCATATACTCTCTCTTTTCTTCACACCGAGACATCATCGGCAAGTCACACAAGAGCAGGTTACATCCTGTGTTACACCAGAGGAGAGGCGAAAATGAGGGAGAAAATTGTTCTATACGCAGGCTGAGGGTGAGGGAGAAAGCCCTGCAATATGTAACTAACAAGAGACCATTGAAACTAGTGGTTGATCGATTTTTTCACTTCAAGTGTCATTGTTGTTTACAAAAAAATGTGCACAGGATATGGCAAAGAGCAGCTTTTCAGACATGGTTTTGCTCCCTTTAAATGGGGTTAATTGAAGGGCAGACATATCACATAAGCACAACAGAGAATGCTGGTCCACTCGCAGCTGGCGAGCAACTGTGCAGCAGAGGTGGCAAAAGTAGACACATTCTTTACTCCAGTAGCAGTATAGATACTTGGGTAAAAAATGTATGTACATGTACATAAAAAGTGTCCCTCTGAAGGACATTTCTACCAGCCTTTTATGTGTAAAGCTAACCTCATTAATATAATCTTATTAAACTTAAAAGGTAGAATCAGTAGGATTTGTTTGAGCTCATTGTAAATGCACCAGAAAGATGGCAGATTGTTGAGTCTTATTCCCAGGACGTCAACTACAGATATATTTTATTGGTAAAGTGTCTGAAGCAGCAAAAAACATTGATAAAATGAGATAGTCCAGGCAGAAGGCTCCAGGCTCTCTGCAGCTACGAACACACCAACACACCTTTCCTGTCCCATTCCATCTCATAACATCTTTCATGTCGTTTCATGTTGCCATGCATGCTGTGCTTGATATGCACTGATGGGTGATGGGTTGAAATCAATTTTGTGCGTGTAGGTTACACGGCGCAAAGATGCAAAACAAAAATAATCGACAATCCCCCTCAAGGGCATTAAAACTAAAGCAATGAGCCTGTTTTGAAGGAGTAATGAGTAGAGAGTAGAGTTTCCTACCTCTCATGTACTGTGTGGTCAGATGTGGAGCAGATGCGGGTACGTTCAGACTGACAGCGTGAGCCGAGGCCGCGCAGTTTTTATCTCTTGACAAAACACACGTTCGGCCTCGTACCGGTGGCGTGTGGCTTCCTCGCGTCAGATTGTCTCTGCATGCGAAAGGAGTACCGTTTTACCTGCACTCACTGTGTGCACGGCATCCTTTATCTGCCTCCCTCTTTCATCCAGCGGCTCATTTTAACTGACAGCTTACTGAGTGTCATTTGATGGCGAGCTTTATTCTGTCTTACTTCTTGCCGGGTTGCTCTTTTGTGCACTCAAACTGTCAAAATTATATTGTGAGCGGTGTACCTCCAGCCTACCCTAAAATCATATTCACACAGAGCTTTATCTGCGGTTAGGTCTGCTTGAGTAGGCAAAGGCCCTGAGCGGAATACATTACAAGTAGTGAGCTGCGCGTTTTCTCTATACACTCAGAGAACAATCCTAACTCTTTGGACTTGCTTTGAACTTCTGGGTATGAACTTTTAAAAAAAAAGGGACATGACTGTGGCAAGTCATGAAAAAAGTTTCGGTTCGCGATTTGGACCGGCGCGGAGCAGAAGTTTTTAATGACTTGACAACAGCTCTTAACTGCCGTTGCGATACTAGACTGACAAAAGGCTGTCTCGCGCACACGCTAAAAAAAGCGTCCCCTGCACAAACACACATGAAAGCGCTCGCATCTACATGAGCGCAGACATGCAGGAACACACAGGTAAATGCAAAAAAAAGGCAGAGCATGAAAGCCCCTACACACAGTCAGACGCATTCCAAATGACATCTTAAATATGCATACATGCACATGTTAGAGGGAAAAGCGGAGACGCGCGCAGAAACCCACAAACACACTTAGACGCAAAGCAGTGATCTGTTGTCCTTGTTGTTGTTTTTCTGCCGTGCCTTTCATGTTCAAAGCTTAGTGTGTGATTCCCGCATCTCCGCCGAGGATAGAGGGAAAGAGCATAATCTGTGTGACGGGGTAGAGGTGAAGAAAGAGAAAAAGAGGTGGCAGAACGAATGAAAGGCAGGGGAGAATGTATAATTGAGCAACCTTGGCGATCTCGCATCCTCGTAACACGATTAGGACTAACCTGGCATCTAAATATGGAAGAGGAAAATGTTCCTGTAGGTTACCGTTGCCACGGGCCCTTCATATTTAACATGATAATATTCCATAATATTTGTTGATTGCTTATTCCCTGTAGGCGGATGCAGGCAGGGTGTCTCTGCAGCTGCTTGGGGCCCTCACAAACGTCTCCGGGAACAAAACTGAGGCCTCGTCTTAATGAAAGAAAAAAAAAAAAAGAAAGAAAAAGCTTCACGACTGGAGAAGACCTTTATCCAGGGCTAGAAAAAGCGTGAGTGAAAAATGTCCCTGATGCGAATGGTCAGGAGAGTTCACCTCAGACTGGAGCCATCAACACTACCATCAGCAGAGATGATGGGTCAGTGGAGCCCGTGTGTGTTTGTGCAACCATAATAAACAGAGTCAGCGTGAAGTGGAGATGATGCCCGGCAGATATTAACAGCAAATAGGCTCCAGATTTATCTCTCTGTCCCCACATGCACACACACACACACACACACACACACACACACGCTCGCTCACACAGAGCACTAGCTGCCCCTCTGGCATGAGGCCAAACTCGGCAGCAATGGGGTAGAGTGACAGAAGCAGCAGTTGGCAGAATATCAGCAAATGACAGCACATGTATGGGAGAACATTAGTGTGTGTGTGTGTGTGTGTGTGTGTGTGTGTGTGTGTGTGTTGTGTGTGTGTGTGTGCATGCACATGGCCACATACTATGTGTTTATATGTGTGTTGACAGAGACAGCTGGGCTTTAAACAGGAGCAGGCTGTTGGATAAATCAATGAAGCAGTGGGGTGGCCACCACCTCCCCTGTTACTCAGCAGAAAGGACCCCTATTCATGCGCTGGGTGTGTGTGTGTGGGTGTCGGTGAATATCTGCCTGCTGAGTATTTGCCAGCTAGTGTTTGCGGACCCTGCTGTGGACCACAAACACAAGCGATCGGACCCCACTCCTCCTCATCAGACCACGTCTTTGTCTGATCAACAATCGCGTTGTTTTGGCCTTCAACTTCACCCACTCCTCCCGTTATTGTCTTACTGTTATTTATTTATTTGTTTGTTTAATTGTTATGACAATTGTTAGAAGCCATTTACATAGCTCACCTGGTAGAGCTCATGCCATGTATTACAACGTCAGTCCAGATTGGGTGACATCCCGGAGCCCTTCACTGTATGCCATCCCTTATCTCTGTGCCTGCAAAGAATATAATATTTAAAAGTGTCACATTTTGTGTTTCCGTAGATGGTGGGGAATTGTCGGTCACTGTTAAAAAAAAACGAGCGAAAAGCCTGCTTTCATTTGCTTGAAGATTGTAACCTTGTCTCAACAATGCAACAGGCCAAGGGTCTGAAATGATAAGAGTAAAGGATGGAAATAAAACGCTAGTGTTACTATGCTACCATTGTGATTGTAAAAGCACGGTTGTAAATACTGGATTTTCATTCATTTTCGTCAGACTCGTAGGAATCCCTGCCACGGATGCGCGAAGGACGAGTGCTGACTAGCGTCTCCGTTAGCTCCTCCCCTCTGTGAATTGTCTGCATCCTAACCGCGCTGCATTATTGTAAATTAATACGCTGTTTACTCGCCAGTAACATGAATCTCTGTTGAAGATCACAAGTGGCATATGTCATTTCACACCTGGCATCATGCGTTTTGACATACAACTTGAGTGACCACTCATCATCATCACAAAGACAAACAGACAAAACGTTTGTTTAGACTTGATTTCTAGCGTTTGCCGATTAAGCATTTTTCAAAGACAGCATTTGTAAAGTTTATAAACCTGAGCCTCAACCGCCAGCTCTTTGAATTAAGCGATTTTCTAAGGTGGTCTGGGGAATTTCTCCTAGGAAAATTAATAATAACAACAATAATAATGATACATTTATTTTATATAGTGCTTTTCAGGGTACACAAAGACAATTTACAGGTTAAAAAGCAGAAATATAAAAATACGCAAAAAATATTTTTGTTTTAAAAAGACAATTTATACATTAAAAGCAGTTTTAAAAAGATTAATTTTGGTAAGGTTTTGTGAATGAGGAGTGTTTTTGAATTAGATCCATTGTGGGATAGGGAGCCAGTGGAGTGTCTTGAGGATGGGGGTGATGTGGTCACAGGTGCGGTTGTGGGTGAGCACATCAGATCTAACAAACAATTCTCAGTAAACTTTAGCCTGTATTGGTTGCTGTTAACCATATTTGTAACTTTTGATTACAATGGCAATAAATTAATATGGCACACAATTAAACGTGATGTATTATAAAAGATTTGCCTCTCAACAACTGTGACTGACTTCCAGCATCTCTGAGTCTAGCCCTGAGAAGATAAAAATATGGACCAGCTGTCAGTCTGGCAATGTTTGGCGATGTTTGAAGCAGCTTTCAAAAGGTCGAATGGAGGTCAGATCGTTCATCTAGATTTGCAACAGAAAGTCCTGGTCTGAAAAAGGGTAGGTGGGTCATGTAGTCCTGTCACAGTTTTATATATGCCTCTAGCTATACCCCGGGGAATTATTGAAGATCTCATGAATGAGATGTAAATCTGTCCATAGCTGAGCAGAATGCCTTCCTCTATAGTGTCAAAAGCAGCACTTACTGTAGGAGTAGCAGAATATTTATTTACAGGATGTCTTGACCCTCTCGTAATAAGATGTCTTGTCTGTGCATGTGAGTGTTCAGTATGAATGGGTGCATGCATGAGTGCCAAGATGTGAGCGTATATGTTTCTACATTTCGCACTGTAATACATTTTAAAAAGATACCCCAATTGTATCTTCAAAATTGTTCCAAGAAACGCTATATTTCACAGGCACATTTGGCGGAGTTTTTGAAATGAAACAGACCTAATTGACCTCCCTAAATTGGAATACAGCTAATCTTTTCCAAAGTTTCATTGAGGAAGTGCAGAAAGAAGGCCAGAATATGCTGCCAAGCTTTCACTTTCATCATACTTTTGTTAGGCTATTGAGTAATTTCTTTATTTGCAAAGGATTGCAATAACCTTTCCTTTATAAGGTCAATTACTTTTCGTCATCCACTTCTCCACAAAAAACTTTAAAATTGATTCACCTTTAAATTTTTGGTGATGCATTGAAAATACTAATCAAACACACACATTTTAATGTTTTGTATTTCTTTTCTTCAAATTCTTTTAAGATAATTATTTGTGGCAGACGTAGTGTCTATTACTAAAGGAGTAATCTCTTGGAAAAATGCTCCAAGAACTTACCATCTGTTGTCAAGTTAAGATGAAGAATATTCAGCAACAACATGGCTTAGTAAGCACGTAAAATGTCTTCAGAAACACATTCCAGTGAAACATTTTTGTAAAATAACATTTCGAAACGAGCCACCAATGGTCAATGGTTCAAACCTGAAGATTGGTGTTCATCTTATCAGGTGCAGCCAAGGAATAATTGCAAGGGTATAACCTGTGTTGGTCAAGTGTCCAATGCTGGTAGGTGTGCAAGATCTCGCGTCCTAAAACGACCCCTTGGGCCATGTACTAAGGTCATGCTAGCACTCTGTGAGCTGTGAAGGTACCCCAGTGCTTTGAGCTCATTGCTAACATCGGTATGTCAACAGTGAAACATTTGACGTGAAAATCACATATTTAAAGACTCATCCTCACTAACAAGGCATTAATGAGTCAGTTTAAATACACTTTGGTAAGTATGTCAGTAGGTGAACACATAACAGTTTCAGTTATTCATTCAGTACAAATATAAATGGTCTGCAAATAAATGGTCTGCATTTTTATAGCGCTTTTCCAGTCTAACGACAGCTCAAAGCGCTGTACAACACATGCCACATTCACCCATTCACACACACATTCATACACTGATGACGGAGGCTGCCATGCAAGGCGCCAACTGCTCATCAGGAGCAATTTGGGGTTCAGTATCTTGCTCAAGGACACTTCGACATGCAACTAGGGGGAGCCGGGATTCGAACTGGTGACCTACTCATCACTAGACGACCCGCTCTACCCACTGAGCCACAGCCGCCCCTAACTGAGCCACAGCCGCCCCTAAGCCACAGCCGCTAACATATCTGTTAGCGATTATGTGCAGTTGCAACTGGCTGATTCTGAGGAGTAAATATCTGAATGGGATTGTTTCTGTGGCTTTCATGATCTTGTAGTATGCTTTTAAGAAGGAAGTGTTGTACCGGTGGTTTGGATCAGCAGTGAGGCGAGCTTGACTTCTAAAAAGCTGATTTGGTGCGCAACCGTGTTAAAGCTGGTCAGCTCACTTGACATTTCTTTGAATAAAACTTAGCTTGTATTTAACATTTTTAGTGGCAAAATCAATAAAATGCTATTTTTTTAGCAGACAGTGTTTATCATTATCTTAGTTTAGCGTGTTAGAATGTTAACCTCTGCTAGTTGGCTTAGCCTGATGGGAATCAGGCCAAGCGATCGGGGATGACTCAAACTATGTGACATCAACGTGTGTACTAAGTTTCATCACAGTCCATCCAGAATTTGTCCAAACATTTAACTCAAAACCACCTGTCAACCTCATGGTGGTGTTATAGGAAAAGTCCAGGGATTGCCAAAGTCAATGGAATTGATCCGCAGGGGGACCATAAATGTTTGCACAAAATTTTGTGGAATCACATCTATTAGCTGCATATGTATTTAAGACAGGACTTACCCTCAATTTCCACTGGATACGTGTCCGCTGCGTTACGGCTCCGATCCGGTTTTGCTCCGCCGTCCGGCAATCCCCACCAGTTGCGTTTGGAGCTTGTGTTTGTCTCTTTTTGGAGATTTGTGTGCTGCCGTCAACACGTAGTGTTTCATTTTGAAAACTAACCGGATGTTGTTTGTTATTTCGGCATCCGCCAGATATAGAAGTCCTGCGTGTCTGATCTGTAGGGTTCCGGACTTCTGGAGCTGGGACGGAGCAGATACGCAGCGCAGCGGACCTGGTGGGGATTGACACATAGACTAAAGTGAAACCCATCAGCTCCGCTGGCATGGCGGAGACGCAACGCAGCGGACACGTACCCAGTGGAAATTGGCCGTTAGTGGTGAACTGACCCACCAACCAAACAGTGCCATCCCTAGAGCTATGCCACTAGCATATCTGATAATAAACCCTTACCGGGATTGCAAACTGGTTAAAACCTGAAACTTTTCAAACAACTTTCGGCATTGCTCTCATAAAAATAGCAGTAACATGACTACTGCTAGCAGCCTGGCTACTGCCCGAAGCAAAAAGCTACTATTAAAATCACTGATTTGATCTAGAAAATGCAATCTCAGCGCTGAAAAAAGAAAAAAAGAAACACACTCTAATAGGTAGGCAGGTTTTTTTTTCTTACTTAATGGTGTAGTAGAAAGTGTGTTGTTTTTTGCCATCACTTATCCTGGTGGTAACTGGAATCATCAGGGGAACAGACTTTGACACAATCGTCAAGCGTTCATCGAGAAAATTCTCGCCAATTCACTCTTGTTCTACCTCGGTTTCTATCACTCTCCTTCTTCATCTTCTTTGCCTCCTCCTTCAGTGGGTTTATTTTTCTTTCTTCTTTGTTTCCACAGCTATTCCATTTCTTCGATTGTTGTTACCTGGAGATAGCGACCTGGGAGAATAATGCCTCTTCCTGTGTTGTTTGTGCCATGGCAGATGTGCTTCCTTTGTGCTGTGATTTGATAAACACTCCTAGGGGTGATTGTGTGTGTTATGGCATGTAATGAACGCAGAAGTCCCATTACCTCCTTGCGACCGCTAGGGCAAAATCGCTCTACAGCCAAGCTCCATTCAGCTTGGCGTGTGTCCTCGATGGTACTCTGGTGGAACACATGAGATTAACAATACAAGGGACTGCTGGAAACATTGTCCTACAGGAGCGTCTTATAAAAGACATCTATTCATTTCATTTCCTGAGACTGTTATCGATGTGGGAGCAATGTAAATTAAACCCAATTTCTTCTATTGTTACAAAACCAGGACTTATTTACAGTCAAGGTTATGGTATGTACATGACATCTCTTCAACATTAAAGGATGACTTTGTACAACAGACTGTTTCTTCCTTCAGTATAGTCTCAAAGTCTTGCAGCATAAACGCATAAACATAACACCACCTCTATGGAAATTTAAGCATCCTGCCTTATCCTTAGCCAAGCCAGTGCAACCTGTTACAAAAGCAGGGTTCTTAGTCAGCCAACTGTTGCTATGGTTACAAAGACTATCAGATAGGTAGTATACTGAGAAATAAATTTCCTCTCCAACCAGCAGCATTCTCTTTTTTGATGCCAGGGACACATCTCTGCTTGAGAAGATGATGAAAAGCGGATCCAGGGTGTAGGAGGTTGTGAAGATATGTGATGCAGAGTGCCACCGAAGGGCAGGTGAGCCCACCTGAACAAGTCCAATATGGTTCCTACCACATTAAAGAGACATGTTCCCTCTCTCTTTGACTCGCCTTGTTTTCCTATCATGCCCATTCATTTGAAAAGGTTCTCTCTTTTCTTCCTCCCCAGTCTCTCACTCTTTCTGTTCTTCAGCTTGTGACAGAGGAGAGGTCTGTGATGTCTCTTCACTGAGGTTATTGATGTCACCTGCACTCCATCCTTTCCTCATCTCGACTGAACCTCTCTCTGTTGCTTCCCTCTCTGCGCCTCGCTCTCCTCTTACAGTTGGTCCAACATTTTCCTACTCCTGGCAGTATGATTATGTCCGCGCTTATCTTTAAGTGTGTGTGTCCCTCTGTTTTGACACCTGCACGCTGTCAAGGACAGGCACAAAACGGCACAGGCATTGGCAGCCAGTGCCAAGGCACAAAACATGCTTTGATGGCATGTCACGCAGACTTCAAAACATTTGGCGAACCTTGTACATGAAAGCCAGAGTCAGAGTTTAAGAAGTGGCAGTAGTATCGTTAGAGACAGTAAATACTTCAAATGGTCCAAGTTGTGTGCCTGGAAACATCTTAAAACTGAAGTTGTTTACTTGACCACAGATTCACTCTGCCAGGGAACAAAGTCACCTACTTAGTCTGTCACCCGGTACTTTGAGCAGGTCTTTAATGTCGCCTGAGTCATGACTGCGGGGTCTCTCTCACTCATCACTCCATCTCAGCCATGCCTTATGGTCCCATCAAACGCTGTCCAGCTCCCCACCAACCTTATCCATCTAGCTTATATATGCTTATCGGCCACCTTTTGCATTAGGTGGTGGATAGGCGGTGGTGCTTTTACAAGCCAACAAGTCTGCCAAACAGATGAGTCACACCACCTGGGGACAGTTCTAGTAGTTTTTTGGGGGGGACCAGACTGGGTGTTTTATTTAAGAGGACCTGGGGATACTTCCAGCTGTTTTTGTGGCATCAAAACCTGGCTATCTTTCACTGGCAGTCAGGCCATCTCCATCTGTGATCTTGGTGACCAAAACAGGTATTTCAAGCCAAGTCATGATTTCTCCTTACCCCTACCAAATGATCTTTGTGCATAAATCTAACCAGAGCATAAGCACAGCAATGTGAGAAGAGAGAAATAGAAAATTCAACATAAACAAACAGATTTGAACGTTTGTGTTTACAGTAACGTACCTACAATAAATTCAGATGATTGGGTTGGGGTTGGACGTCTCTCTGGGTACACAGGTGAACAGGAGATGACCAGTGCTGAAATGTGGTTTAACCTAACCTCAATTGTGATCATTTTGGTATTAAAATTCCATCTTTTTTAATTAATGATTTAGTAAAAGTCATAGTTTGGGGAAATAAGCTTACTTGACTGCTTACTAGACTGTGTTTCAGAAAGTTAGATAAGAAGATTAATACAATTCTAATGACTGACAGTTATGTAGGTTTAGGTAGTGGGCGATTATTATGATTGAGAGTACTACTGATCCAATATAAAACTGACTGAACAGCAGGATTGAGAGGAAAGAGTGCTCCAGGCGGTGGTCCAGTTCGAGAAAATGTCCCCAAGCAAAATGTCCAGAACCTCATAATGTTAAATATTTGGTATTTTCCTGCGCCCTCAGTTCGCATTTGAGTTGGTATGTTTGCACAAAATTTTTGCCGTCTCACAGTGTTTGCTGCTTTTAATAATCGGCATCACCGAGACATTCCGACTTTGAGCTGCATGTAAGAGTCTCAAAACTATCGCTGTCTATTTAATCAGTTGTTGTAATTTCGTCTTGCCTGTTTAGTTGTATCACAAAGCTTAACACCAATTTAATTTGCTGAGTAGCGTCACGTGGATGATTTACAACACATGCCAATTGCCTGAGTTCCCTGGGCCACCAGTGCGATAATGGCTGGTAGAGCTGTGCCACTTAAAGGGATATTCCGGTGTAAATTTAATCCATGGTCTAACACACCGTGAAACTGTGTTAGACTCCCTCTCGAGAGATCAAGTTTTCAGACCGCTAGCTAACGTAGTTTTAGCATCCTCATAAACGACTGCACGACAACAATACATTGCAGTAAATGGGTCCAAATATCAAACCGCCATCAAAAAGCCACAAATAATGCTCAGAACAGATCCGGCAACAATATCAGATGTTTGATGCCTCGAAATATGTGCTGGGACCCTATTTCTGATGTTGCTGAAGTTTGGTGCTGTTCTGAGCATTATTTGTCTCTTTTTGATGGCGGTTTTGTATTTGGACCCCTTTACTGCAATGTATTGTTGTCGTGCGGTCGTTTCTGAGGATGCTAAAACTACGTTAGCTAGCGGTCTGAACACTTGATCTCTCGAGAGGGAGTCTAACACAGTTTCACGGTGTGTTAGACCATGGATTAAATTTACACTGGAGTATCCCTTTAACACTTAAAACATTCTCATGTCTGGATCCAGACATGGACAGCAGTCAACCTAGTGGTGATCTTAGGGGGATTGAGAGTGACGGCAGGAGGGAAGCATTTTGGTCATTTTGCAAACCATGGGGATGGCGCCCCCCCTCGAATTACCTACTTACTGTGAAAGTAAGAATCGAGATAGAGCCAGGAGGAAGTTTGGTCAGCTTAGCTCACAGATTTCAAGCAGAGACAATGAGCCAGGGTCTCTTCAAAGCTCACAAAATATGCCTTCTAATGCAAAGAAAACTCACAGAGAGTTGAATGCTCTATTTTGTTGGCAGTTCACAGCTGGCAGCACCGACTTCCTGGATGGCTTGTGGTCACTGTGAAGTGGCCAGGAAAACAGAGATGGTACGCAGAAGTGGTGGGCAGATGGATAAACTGTTGCTACTCAAGAAACAGTTACATCATCTAACCTTCTTTGACACCGCAGTCACCGTCAGTTTTACATTTTGTTTGTGTATAAATTAAACAAGGATACAAAAATGTTCTGGGCTGTAGAGGTGCTTTTAGTTGCATTTGTCAAACTTTGAAGTTAAGCCAGCTAGTTGTTTCCCCATTCAAGTCTTGATGCTAAGCTAAGATAATTACCTCCCGGCCCTAGCTCCTTACTTAACTCGCACACATGAGGGGGTGTCAATCTCTTCACTAAACTCTTAGTAAGAAACAGAAGAAGTGAGTTTTGTGAGTCAGTGGGCATTTTTAACAAGACCTTTGCACATCTCCTGCCAATTATGGTGACCAGAGCAAGAAATTTAAAGCCAAAACATGATGACGTTTTAATAACCTTAACCAAGTGGCGTTTGTGCCTAACTAGGGCAGAAGCACTGTGGTGTCAAAGGATCAAATTGAAACGTAAAGTTGCAACATATCGATTCTTTGCGGAAAACATACATTGCTACACTTGGTCAGTTACATAATTGATCAGAAGAAGCTGTTGAAAAAAAGAAAAATCATTTTTCTCAGTAAAAAACATACTGTGTGTTTTCATTCTCGCAGCATGTTTGCTCAAGACACACACAGAAAAAAATAAAATCCAAGGCAGAGGTTTTTCATCAGATCATCCCAATTGTGAAGCCACCCATCAGGAATACTCCAGATGGCCCGTCTTTCATTGGCCAATAATAATTGCTTTTCCTTAATCCATATTATAAAATACTTATTTGTCTGTATTGGTGACATCTGTTAAAAGAAAAAATACTTCAACATGTTTGCACTGATTGTTAAAGGCTTTGATAACTCATACATGCCTGTATCCATCATGACCTTTAGAAAAAAAGAAAACTATACGGCTGAAGTTTGAGTCCAACTTTCTTTAATGCAATCCCTTGCAATACTTCAAGGAGTAGTTTATGTTGAGTGTCATGGCATGATTGAGTGATGGTGCATCATTGAACAGGTGGACCGGTTTGAGTGAAAAAAGCCCGGGGCCATTTTTTCATTCTCCGTCCTTGAAGTGATATAATAGCTATTCACACTGGTGAGCTGAGGGTAAAATTGAGTATGTTTTGTTTCTATAGCACACCATAAAAGTCTAATATTACACCTACTTACATAGATAAATTGAAGTAAATTGAGCAGAACGTCTTTTTACACTAGACAAATAAAGGCATGCACTTCAAGAAGGCTCGGTGGGGGGAGGGGGTGTACAATCTGATGAAATGGCCACAGTGTAATGCAGGCATAAACACACACATAAACGCACACAGATATAGAGTCAAAGGAATTGTTGTCATCAAGAATGATACATACACACAAAAACAGTGCGCTTCTCAGGAGAAATGTTTATTTTCAGAAGCTGTCTCTTTCACTTCCTTTCGCTCTCCTTCAAAGATCCTTGCCTCACCCGAGCCGAGTGAGTCGGTGCCACGCCACCGTGGAGAGTTTGAAAGTTAAGAGGCGGTGTTTATTGTTTCTAAAGGAATATGAGAATACACAGACATTTCCTGCCACTGCCGTCTTTTTGAAGTGCAATCTCTGTTTATCTTTCTGCAGGGTTTTAGTTTACATTGGAGAATACTCAAATAGAATGCCATTACGCTTTTTTGTGTGAAACAAACATCAAACGCGATACGCTGGGCTCTCATCATAATTGCACTGTGCGGGACCCCTTATCTTTTTCAGAGATGCTATTAGTAGAAATAAATTGGACATGATACATAATAATCACAATAAACAGGGTTTACACAGGTGCACCAGTAACACCAATTGTTCTACTGATCAAACAACATTGCAATAGTGTGAAAGCGGCTTCTTAAACAACCTCACAGCGTTCCCACTGGGGGACTGTCACACATGGTGGGCATCGTGCTGTCGAGTTCTCATTCCAAAATGAGATATCCACCATCTGAAAACCGTGGCACGCGCTATTGCAGAATGCCGCAGAAATGGAAATCATTTATGGTATTTTCTTTTCAAGCAATATTCGCCATCATACGCTCTTGCTTAAAAAAAATAAATAAAAAATACAAATAGCAACATTACCAACTGGGTTTGAGGATCTTAAAGATAATGATTCCTGAATTCTATTGCGTGAGGAAAAGAGAATCTCTGAGACTCAATTTTTTCACAGCAAGCAAACGATTTTTTTCTTTTTTCAATTCTGTGTGCAAGAACTGCTTGTTCTCTGAAAGATGGCGTGGTATGTAAATACGCATATGCGCACCTGTACCAGCATTACAACTTGTCTAACACAGGTGTGCCTAACACACATCAACTATGGCTGCAAGTTATTTAATTAAGAGCCCGGTGTTGTACTTGCTTGGCTCACTGTTATGGCTTAAGTTAATCATCTGGTTATTAGTTACACCTGTGCTTTTTGTTGACAAATGAAATTGACTGCCTTTAAAAGATGAATAATAGATACAAATTACAAAACAACTGAGAACGTTCCCGCAGCAGGACAGTAGAAAACACACTGTCAAGATAGACAATGGCGAAACCAGTGTAATTTCTTTTTAGAGCTGAAGTTGTACAAATTGCACATGGCATTGAGAAACTGCAGCTAGTAGCAGTGATAATCCTAACAAAGATACCACAAAGCCACCAGGAAGAGAGTAGAGTCCCCTACTAGGGCTGAACAATATCCCCCCTGACCTAACCTCCCCATTCTGGTCTTGATTTGTGCTGGGGTCTTCAGCAAACAAACATCTGAAGAATATCATATTTTGGCCAGGGCATTCTTATTTAATAAGGTGCATTACTGTCTGTTCTCCCACAAAGGAATAGAAGTGCTCTAATCTCTATGTAGAAATGTGCTACTGTGATATGAAAATACAAGAAAGCTACTCGGAGAGATTTCCCTCCCCCCCCTGCCCCAAATGTTCGATAAAAACACCACAAAAGCGCCCTCTTGAATGCCCCTATGGTTGATAAAACATGACAGGGTATGTAAAAAATTTTATTAAGTGCCCTCTTATCATGATGGTGCCCCACCGCATTCAACTGGTGCCCTTTTAATTCTTTCGCCCCTTCCCCCTCAAACATCCTGAGTCCACCACTGAACACCAGTAGAGTGTGGAAAAAATAGAGAAGGTTCTGATGAGCAAACATCCCAAACAGGACAGAGATAAAAATAAAAATAAAAATAAAAATATCTGGTTCACAAAAATGTTCATTTGTCAACATTTATTCTGGCGATTGGGTTGGCAGGAGATAAGAGACATAAGTCCCATCATTCTGGATATTAGGAGCATGAGCATGTATGACGTTCATGCAAATTGCCGTTTGCCATCAAATTATACCAGACACTAGGACTACGCCAGATGTCCTACTGTAAATGAATGCAAACTGTCTAATATAAGATGCCTGCAATGAATACCAGAAGAACTGCAAACATTTTTAAAAAAAAAATGAATGCTGAATGCAGCCACAGAGGATCATAAAAAGTGTTCGCACAGGCATCTCCCCATGCTGAGTCCCATCTAGAAATGCCAACTGGTGTACATCTTTTCTGCTTTACATTTAAAAAAAAAAAAAAAAAAAATACAAAATCATATGGATGACTATATCCCTAAATATAGGACTAATAGGTGAAGGAGAAATTACAGACAAACTTTGAGAACAATACAGGCTGAGGTGCTGCTGAATGAATTTCAGCTAAATCAGATTTCTCAGCTCACAACTGTCTTCTCCAAGTAAGATAAATAAATAAATAAGAATACAAAGACATAGCATGGGGGGGTTACAAACTGTCACCCATTTGAGGAACTGTGGCAAAAAGGTGAAGGAAAAATGGCTTTGCCTGAAAGTGATGACAAAAAAAATAATAAAAGATTGCAGCACACAAAAGAGAAACTGGTGCCACAGGAGGGGGGCGGAATGTCACTTCGGTGTCATCAAAAAATGACAGAATAGCGGCAGTCGCCGGTGAGACATCCGTGAATGGCATCCATCTCCCACAGAGGAGGCTGGACTACCCCAAAAAAGGTAGAAAGCAATTCAATTTTATATTTTTTTGCAGCACAACAAAGAAGATCTGAATTAGATAATTCAATTAAAAAGCAATGGTGCTGGAACAGTTCATCATTGATACAGTATGATTAAAAGTGTATGTTATTAAACAGATCCTCCAGATTAAAGTCGCGCCAGCTCGGAGATCTGTGGTGCGTTTCAAGAGAAATACAAGAGGAAGTTGTTTGTGCAGCACCTTTCCCCATGGCATTTCAAAAGCACTGTACATCAGACATAAAGGAATTAAGGCAAGATATAAAAGACACACAAGGCAATGTAGAAAAAAAAGAAAAAAGCACACAAAAATAGGATTTATAAAGATTAAACAAAGCAAAATAGAAGATTAAAATCAAATATAACAAAGATTAAAGAGTAAAAATTGCAATGGAGCTACTGGTGGTTCAGGATATAAATAAATCTCAAACTTAATATAATGCCATGGCAAACAAAAAAAGTCTTAAAGGAGTCATCACCTGGTTTTTTTACATATCCAGTCCCTCTTGGATCGCTTTGGATCAATTCTTAAAACTTATTAGAAAATGTTTTTTGTTTTTTTTTAAATCAAACATAGAGCTTGTTCTGACACTTTTTCATACCGCGACTTTCTCACGCGAGATTATGCGCAGGGTTTTGACCGGTCCGGATGTGCATTGTATTAATATGTAATGAGACGCGCGTTGATTGGCCGCAGGAAGGACAGAGCCGGAATGGGGGGCGAGCCTGCATGCACACAGACTCCAAAACATAAACAGCCCCCTGTCATGGCGCACACACTAAATGACGAACCTTACGGAATTCAGGCATTTATGTACGAGCCAGAGTCGGAAACCGAACGGGAGAGTGAAGAGGCAGAGACGGTGGAAGAGACACGTTTACAGCAGGATGTCTCTGAATGGTAAATTGTTTTTTTCCCCTTCTTACTTTTCACACTCGCGTTTTACATGTAAGACCTGAGTTTTAATGCTGGCGGTCACGATGTATGGCGTGAAAATGACAGAGAAATAAGCAGATTCGGCGTGCTCACTCAGAAAGTCTGGCTGAGGACGGCTGTGAGCCGATGCTTATGCAAGTAGCCTCCTGTGGTAACGTCACCACAGGAGCAGTGCTTTAGGAATGCGCACTATTGTGCGCTATTCCTGTTTGGAAAAAGAGCCAAAGCGAAAAAAATAAGCCACTTTCAAACTCCAGCTTTTCAGGCAAGTTTCAACAGAGGTCCAACACCAATATGCATGATTTAACGAGATAAATTGCGATTTCCGGGTGATGACTCCTTTAAGCGTTGAATTCAAAGAACTGACTCAGAGCAGGTGTGAGGTTTTGCAGCCTCTCAGTGTTCAGGTTTGACTCAAGGGCCAGTAAACAGTCCTGTCGAGAAGATCTGAGGGGGCAGCTCGTAACTGAGCTACAGATCACTCAGTCCTTTATAAACAGAAGGTAGCATTTATATGACATGGGTCTTCTGAATCAGCTGTCTGATCCCCTTTTTTAAATTGAAACCCGCCAAAATGCAACCTAGGCTTTTTTTGTGATTGGATAGGAGTCAAACCTTCGTGTAAAAGCATAATTACAACAAAAGAGGCACTTTTGAGATTTGCCGTGTTTTCGGGTCAAACTCATTTTCAAAGGGAGTGCTTGGGGCAAATTAGCAATAGCATCAAAATTGCTATTTTTAAAACACTGAGAAGAACATGAAGCGTTGCTCGTATATCACCAGGGTCTCTACACATGAACATGAGCGTTGAGAGCATTGTTTGTGTACACAATGTTTACTAAAAAGAGAGTTTGTGGACAACTCAAAGTTTCATGTTGTGTCGAGACTTCTTAGTGTTTTAAAAAAATAGCGATTTTGATGCTGATCGCTAATTTGCCCGTAGCACTCCCATTGAAAATGAGTTTGACCCAAAACGAAAATACGGTAAATCTTAAAAGTGCCTCTTTCGTCGTAATTATGCTTTTAAATGAAGGTTTGACTCATATACATTCACAAAGAAAGCCTAAGTTGCATTTTGGTGAGAGTTTCACTTTAACAGACCTGTAAAGACAGCATTACAGTAGTTGACAGATGCTACTGTAGGTAAAATGCATGGACATGTTTTGCTAAATCCTGCTAATAAGACGTAATCTATGTAGGCTACGTCTAATAAGAGATGAGCCCTATTCTTGACACATTCTTAAAGTGATGGGCTGATTTTTTAATGGTCCTGATTGATGTTAAAATTCAATTCAGCAGTCCCAAACTGCTCCAAGACATTAGTAACTGAAGTTCAGCATTGACTCCTTCTTTGGGTCAGAATACAGTGATTTCAGTCATGTCTTTGAATAACTTGGAAAAAACATTTGGCATGTCCAATCATTGATTTGTTCGGTATTGAGATCCTGTTGTTCTACAAAGAGGCCTAATTCAGACGTGTGGACATAAGACTTGAGTCCCACTTGAGTCGCCACACACAGACTTGAGAATCGACTAACTTGTTCCAACAAGACTCACAATCTGGGACTCGAACAATCTTTGTTATAAGTCTGGCAACCCTGACTGTCGTTCCCTCCCTCCCGTTTCAGAAGCACACGGCCACAGATGGTGATGACGTGTGCTGCAACAACACACTTAAAAACAACCATGGCGGCATGCTAGCAGCTGCTGTGGCGTTTGTCATCACTTTTTTTTTTGGCCAAAAAGACCTCACACAAGGCCCAGACAAAGGACTCACCAAATGCATCGTCTGTGTAAGCAAAATATAGGACGCTGGTTTCGACCGCATCAAACTTTATCAGGAACTGTAAAAACACGCCCGGATAGGTCAGTCAGTCAGTTGTGAAAGTTAATGTTAGCATCTATGGATGGTTAGCTCAGCATGATGAGCTATCTAACGTTAGCTTGCTTGATTGGATGAATAATTTGAAAAGATGAGGGTTTGCTCATCAACCTCGCTTACATAGTACCAGCTTTGCTATGACTGTAAAAATGGTCAGGTAATTTAATAGTCCACGTTCTGCGGCCACCATCTGCTGTCTGACATTAAACTGGGAGACCAGGTTAACATGAGCGACAGGCTGGCTGCATGTTTACTGTTGACCATGTAACATTACAGGTCAAATAGGTTACCATTACATTGGATGTGTCGTACATACAGAGGTGGGTAAACTGTAGTTTAGTTACTGTAGTTAAAAAAAAAAAAACGAATGAAGTCAGATACTGAATGCTAATAGACAAAGGACTGATAACACAGTACATGCTTTGACTGCTTTAGATATAGTTATGCAGTGCTCCAAGCGGACCGACAAAGCCTACAGCAAATGACGGAACACAAAAAAAAGATTTGTGGCATCTCTGGCCCAATTATGGAGCCTTGTGAGACATGACATTTTTGTACTCTCACTTATGTAATTACCAATCCACACAAAGTACAATTGCAGTCCCTGTCCTTTGCCGCCAATTTTTTTCTTGTGTGTGTAATAATAATATTTGGTCGACTTTGTCAAATAAAGCTGTGAGATCTAATGACTCTAAAAAACTAAATTTTTCTGCTCTCTGTGCGCTCTGATGTGGTCGAAATCCTGACTGCAAAACATCAAAACCATTTAAAAAATGAATGAATAAATAAATGAATAAATCAGAAACAATCTTTTCAGGGATTTAACTTGACTGACTGAGATGTGAGGCCTGTAGTTGTTCATTAGTGAGATGTCTGGTTTATTACCTTTCCTCTTTCAGGGTCCGTGGTAAATAACAGGGTAGGAGAGGGGATGACTATTCCCAGAATAAATCTGATGCCATGCAGTTAAAAATCTTTTTGAAAAAAATCCTGTTGGCACAGCATGAAGGCAGCAGGGGGAGGATTTTAACAAATTCCCTCGAAGGTTACACGTTGATACGATCGAACTGGGTCGTGCCAACTGAAGTGATTGTATGTGGATGCAAGGACAATACAGAACCTATACCTCAACAGTAAAAAAAAAAAAAAAAAAGGCACATCCATTATACACTTTGACAAGTATGTCAAAGAATGACTGCATTACTTTCTTATTATACAGTAAGCTCAAGTCAAAATCAACCTGGAAATGTTTCACCACCTGCGTTCAATCTCTCTTTTTTAAATGATTTTTATCAGCATCTGTACATACAAAAGAACATTTAATGCAAAAAGGGTATTATTTACTTGCTCCATCAGTCCGAGACAGTTTTCTTTTAAATCCAGCCCAAAACTTTGGACTGTCCCTGTCGTGAGACATATCAGGGCGACATAAGTTTAATATCCTCAGGGCCAAAAGTCGACAATCAGTCCAGGCTTTATTTGAGTATAATATCCAATCTCTAAATGTGGCATACAGTTCATTGTTCTCACAAAGTAGAACCACTCAGGTAAGCTCCTCCAATTAGAGACCAGAGACCCATGACAGCAAAAACAGTTTGGGAAGTTTCACAGGAACAGGTTTGTAGCTTTCTGCTCAGTTAATATTGCTTATAACATTGTACAAACTGCTAAGACCTCAGAACATGTTGAGACTCGCAAGAACCTAAATTCAGACAGCTACCAAGGTTGATTACTTGTAGAAATGGAGGCCAAAGCTACAGAAATATGCCATTGCTACCATTACTACCAGAGAGGGAGCCAAGAAACCAGCTACTGCAGATTTAAATCTGCAATAACTGGTTTCTTGGCTCCCTCAGGGTAGTTTAAACCCCCAAAACTGACTTAATTAGCAACTGTATTAGTTTATTAAGTTGATATTGCAAACGGTTCACAAAAGTTACTTTTGGCTTCCGTTACGTTTGCCTAGGAAACAGAATCTGAAGGACAGGGGTCGCAGGTTGGGAAACTAACAAAGCACTGCACAAATCACTCAAGGGTCTAAAAGGTTGCGGTGGAAATAAAAGCCACAGCCACCCACTAATTCTATCAAAGTGACTGACAGACAGAAAACATTGGACCAACAAACCAAAGGTGAAGTGGGAGTCACTGATGGGGGGGGGGGGGGGGGACAAAATGTATAGAAACTGGCCAAAAGAAAGACATCTCAAACACACTCAACTGGGAGTTTCACGCCAAACAGAAAGTGCAGAGAGCCAACTGACGGTGCTGACTCCCTGAAAAACACACAACCAACCTGAACAGAGGAACTACAACCCTCTTCTAAAGTCTCCCAGATGACTGATTGCAGCCAGCTGAGGGAGAACCTCACAGGTGCACCAGATAGCTTCTGATTACCTGTGACCTAGATCTTGAGAAATCCCTGTTCACATCAGGACCTTGGGAAAATCTCTGATCTGTCCATAACACTTCTAACATTTGATAGACAAAACAACAGAGCAAACAGGTGTCTGCCTACACATCCAGCAGATACAGGAGAACACTGGCGTTCCTCTGAAGTCACGTTTCATGTGTCCACGTTTCATGTTGTCTGCTGGGTCGGTACTGTGGGTTTATCACCCCGAGAGACCTCTTTCATACTTATTCTCATTAGGTCTATTGTTAATTTGAAAAAGAAAAAAATTACATGATTATAGTTGTTTTAAGTGTCAGCTGCTGCACAAACTCCAATAATAATTTGTATGACTGAAATAATTGGGAAATAATTTTCTATTTATTGTTTTGTCTATTAAATGTCAGGAAGTAGTTAAAATGACAAAAGGGGCAAATTCAATTTGCTGTTTTTGTCCAACCGAGTCCAAAGCACAAATCATTAAAGCAACCAAGATATCACAATAGCCACTGATTAGCTAATCATGAATCATAAACTCGCTAATCTTGTGTGGAGTTCTGTAAAGTCTCCGGTGAGATTTGTATTAGTTTTGTTACTTTACGTCCTAATTCGCGTGTTGAGTCATCGGCCTGTTAGTTCAGGCTGAGTCAAATGACTCCCGGCTTGCTTTGGTACAAGTCAGGTAAGATAACACAGACTTTGTGAACTTTTTCTCATTTGCTGTTTGTCTGTTTGTCTTAGCTGAGAGGTTCTTTATTGTTTGCCGCTGCTCAGGTTATATGGCTTGGCTTTCATTAACTGTCTTTGAATTTCAATGCGCCACTTCTGTTTATCTATGTGCAGCTCAGTCAGAAGGCGTGTAAACCTAAATTATCTCCAGACAATAATGCTGACCATATATTTTTGAATTTAGCTTAATCAAGCCAGAACTGCATCACATGTTAATGCGCTACTGTTGTGGGCTTTGGTAAACACACAATTTTATTTGTAGACATTTGCATAATGGCAGTGTACGGGTTTGAGACAGGATTCGATAAACCTATCTGATGCGTTGAGTTCTGATGACGGGCACTCACGATCTGTGTGACTACGAACGTCTGCAGATGGAGCCGTGTCCTACATCCGCTTGTCTGGTAAAGAAAAGCTGAGGAGCAAGATGGCATTTATCAGTGACGTACGTCGGCGTCAGTCTGTATAGTAAACACACACAACCCCCCGCGATGAAGCAATTAAGTAAAACAACAATAAGCGGTGATGAAAGGACCGCCATTAGGTTTTGTCTCGGGCTTTTGATGTTGCTGAACTCCAGCCTCATTGTGCAATCAGCCAGTCACACCGCAAATGAGCAAATGTCTCAGCTCGGAGTACAAACACATCTACACAAACACAATCATCTGCATGCTCGAACGCAGGGACAAACACGCGGGAGTAGACACACAGACGCCCGGCCGTGTTCTATCAGTCTCCCAGTCATCGAGATTATTGTGAGACAAAGCGGGGAGGGAGTCGCCGGGAATGAGGGCTTGTACATCAAAGCCAGCGCGGTTGATATCGATCGTATAGCTCGTGGCTGCATGGAAATGCGAAAAGCGACACATCGGTCTCAGCAGGCGTGCAGGATATTGGCCTGTGCGTGTGTACGTGTGAAATTTTTCACCCATCCATCTATCCATCCATCCAGCCAGCCAGCCAGCCATCCATCAGTCCACCTTTTATATCTTATGAAGGACTCTGTCAGTGACTTGTGTGTGTGCTTGTGTTTGTGTTTGGGTGTTTGTGTGTGTGCGCGTGTGCGCGTGTGATTCCTCTAATGATTCCCCATGGTGAGCAGGCCCGGGGCAGATGTGATACACCAGATGTTATCCTTTATTTCTTCTTCCTCCTTTGCATCCCCCCGCTTCCTCCTGACAGACGCACAAATATGCATATTAAACACGTACACGCACACAAACAAATCTATAAGCCCCTCAGAACATGCTCCAGAAATTGCCTTGGCTGCCAGCGAAATACGGTAAATAATGAATTAATTGATGACCAATTATGAGAAAATGTTTTCGGTGCAGATTGGACCTCGTGGTGTGTGTTTTGCTCGACTACACACCATTGTCTGCGAGTGCATTGAGTTTTTGGAGGCTAAACGATTGGAAGTAGAGTAAGGAACCGATTCAATCAGCATGTTGTGTTGCCAAACCGGAGTATATTCTTCTAAATATAACTGCGCGTTCCTTTTTTTCTCGATCAATCAAACCAGGCTGATAACAGGGTTCTTAACGGAAAACTTTAAACATTTCGGGAAATATATCACATTTTTACTTTCTTGCTGAGTGTAAGAAGAGAAGATTGATGCCGCTGTAGTGTTCGTGCAGAAAACACGACGGCCTGTACAAAAGAGCAAAAACGCATAAAACTACAGAAACTTGAATCATTTCTGTGTTTAGGCCTCAGAAACTGAGATGAACTGTATAACGTTGGATCTGAAATCTCATTGGCCACATGATGTGTCTCTTGTCATGGTTGGGGCCATCGGTTTATTGTTTCCTGTTTTATTTTGTAAGGCACGTCCTCATGTGTCGCGTTGTGATACTTCCTGCCCTTTTGTCTTGATATCCCTCACTTGTAATTGTCCTAATTAGCCTCACCTGTCTCTGATTATCCTCCTGTGTATGTAGTCCGTGTGATTTCCTCCTCTCTGTTTTGTCTTTTGTCTGTTTTTTCCCCCACTCACCTGAGTTCAATTAGCGACCACTCAGGATGTATTTAAGCGCTTGTCTTCCCCTGTTATTTTTTTCACCCACTTCAGTCGTGTGTTCCCCGTGTTCCTGCCTGTCAAACCTGCACTTGACTTTCTTTTTTTGTATTCTCGTTCTCAGATATGCCCCTGTCTGCTCCTTGTGTTTTGTTTTTTGTTTAGTTTTTTTGCCACCTGCCATTTTTTCGATTCTGCGCACTTTGAATTTTTGGATTTTGTTATTAAAGTTTTTCTTTTTCTTTCTTTGCAACCTGCTGCCTCCTGAGTGTGTCGTGCATTTGGGTTCGCCTTCATCCGGAGGCTGGCATGTAAGTGGTGCGGGAGAGAGCAGGAAGAGGAGAGAGTGGGAGGGAGTGTATATTGTCTGCACAACATGTATTGGCTGTTGTAGGCTCTGGGGCAGGCATAAGATAAAATAAGCTACAGAGGCTTATTAACCCCGAAGGAAATTCTTGTGCCAGAGGTTGCTAAAAAAACAAAACACAGGGCCTAGTTTATATGAGAATCTAGACATGTATTAAATATTAGTGAATATACAAAATAAGTGTCTAAGCTTTCTAATGAGAATATGGCACGAGTGGTGAAAAACTCCTAGCCTTGGTTGTATTATGCTTATGATCTGGGCAGCTAAGCATTCAACAGGATAATCACCTGAAATTATGAATCCTTTTTTTCAGTTATTCTTTGATAAGTGGAGCAGCTCAGATTATTAAAAAACCGACATCACATTTGGTTGAGAATGTCACCGTGGCATGAAAGCTGGGTCAGGGTCACCCGCCCAACGCAACGCACTCCGAAAAATAAAAATCAGTGAAAAGACCTGAACAGAGGACACATGTCAGAGTGATGTCAGAAAAATGGTTTGTTTGTACGGACAAAGTAAAATACAAGTACAACAATGAGTCATGGGATGACACTCCACACTGAGAATCCAGTTTTCAATTTCATGTGATTTTTTTCTTTTTTTTTTTTTCTTTTATAACATCCACAACATTCCGGTTTTGAATTAGTTCGAGGTTGTCCAGGACTGAACCGTGGCACAAAGAGCCTACACTAAGGACGCAAGGTATTAGAAATAACTGATATTGGAATATGTTGGTGTTCTGCCTGGTTGTTCACATCATGTCATGTTTGGTGGTGTTGGGTCAGAGTGGCAACACTGTTTAGTATGTCTCAAGTGCCTCAATCTTAATGTTCAGTTTAAATGCTGCAAAAAACAGCAAAATAAAAACCTAAAATGTGGAGGAGCTGAGTTATTGTGCGATGCCCAACGAGATGTCAGTGCTGAAATGACGTATTGCGCAGCCTTAACCTACAATGCCTCCACCCCACTGTATAAGGACAAGGGAGGGTACTTCATGGTGCATTCAAGTGCAGTAGAAATCTATACTTGAATTGCCTGCATCTTGTTTTTTTTATATATACCTGCACATGATGTTGTTATTTTATGTGTAATAATTATTACAATATCCCATTCTTTTCCACACAGGCAGCTTTTAATTGTTGTCAGCAAACTCAGAAATTTTCTTAGACAACAGGTCCAATTTGGATAATTTTGAAGTAGTTTTATTGCAGTGTTTTTGAATAAAGAAAAAAGCTACCCTCCACACACACAAGTAAATCCTGAAAATGGCACTTGTTCCTTCTCCTAGATTAAAAATGCCAGAATAATTGTACTTGGAAATGCTTTTCTTTCTTTATTTGTCCCTCCTGGACAGACGATGTCTCCTACTTAGCAGTATGGTCCATTCTCATTGCTTGTTTGTGAACTGGAGGCTTCAGGTTTCCACATCGCAATAGTGTCTGCTGAATACTTAACTTAATGTAATGTAATGTCAGAAATCCCATTGTAGGCCCACCTTTTTAAAATCAGATTTTCAGAGGAAAAAAAAACCCTTTCAGACTTCGAGTGTCAAACTGTGCACCTACATCATTTTGCACAGTGAAGCCTGAATATCCCACTGTCGAAACAAGAAGAAAACACACATTTTTGACTGGAGGGGAGCATTAAATACTCAAAGCCGTACCCCTGCTAACCACCACCCTCCTTCAATTTAACCCCTGCCAACGCGGAAACAAAAACAAGGTTTTTCGGCCCTCCGAATTAAAGATAAAACACACACACAGTGTTACTTCATGAAGTACGGGGACCATTTACCTTGAAAGAGGTTTATGCACAATAAGTGGTAGAGAGTGGAGGACCAGAGAGAACTAACAAGAGCTTTCAGAAGGAGCCCATGGCTAATACGGAGGAGGAGTGGTGGAAAAAAAGCTGAAAAGAAACCTGTCCACCTCCAAGGATAAAGACGCTACGAAGAGGGTACACTTTGCTTTCAAGAATATCAAGGCACGCCCTGCTCTGCTCTCTAACATCTCTCAAGGTCAACGCCAAAACTGTAGGAACTGTGAGATTTGTGGGGAGAAGCGCTCTCACCAAACTGTGGGACGCATTTAGACGTGTGCAAAGCGGTACTGCGTGCAGGAAAATCTGCGAATCTAATGACGCTGCCTAATATCGAACAGCAGGGGGCTAAATCGTGTCTATTAGTATGGAGAGGCGGAGGCAGGCCGCGGTGTGTTATGGAGCTGCGACACTGATAACGAGATAGTTTTTTAAACGTGGAACATTTTCAAAATGTAGCAGCATGGAGCCTGAGTGAGAGAACTGAGGGAGGGGGGTTTGAGAGGAAGGGCAACACAGATGAGAAAAACAGTGGTTAACAACTAAGTTAGAGGAGCAACATGTTGACTGGCCTTGCATTACATGAACTGTGCACATGAGAATCACGTAATCTAGCGCTACAGTATTATTTTAGCTCAAGCTGTCAGGGAATGCCATTTGCTCATTTTTCCCCTCCGACACATATGGATAACAGCACCCGCAGAGTTCCAAGACAGAGGAAACCATTTGCACTGTATGAACGGTTCGGGGGGACGATATGCAGAAATTGACTAGCACTTGACTCCAGCTGATACAGACCGAATTGATAGACAGAGAATGTCAATAGAGAGTTAAAGTGCCTATAAATGCAACAATTGAACATCAAGATAACACTGTGCGTGAGCGTGACAGAGAGAGAGAGAGAGAGATGTGACTAAAAACAGAGAGAGAGGTGAGAGAAAGAGCTGTGAAATTGTGAAGGATGATTTTCACACATCCACATTATTCAGCGTCTTCTCCAAAGTTGTATCGACACTGACACGGCGTGTGCACTGTTGCTGCGCTATGTATAGATTTGAATTGTGCATTTTAGGGAGACAAAAGCTCCGTCTCCAATCTTGGACCGCATCCTTCGACGGACGCGGCGCAACCTGATGGCCAGGCTTAATGCCTGTCGTAACTTACAATAGAGTGCCAAAGGAATGAGTCCTTAATCAGCATTTTTGCACTTCAGGCTCACTTGTCTCGAAGTCAGAGAGTTTTCTGAATGGGTTCAGTTAGATGTCTGAAATAAGGCCTGTGGTTAACACAAGCTTGAGACACTTTCAAGCTCAACATTTAATGCATTCAATTCTTGATTTTTGTACCTTTTTTAATCAGTGAAGATCATCAAGATGAGCAAAATGTGTATGGGAGACTGGGGTAAGTTGAGCCGAAGGGTAAGGTGAGCCACCCCTTGTTTCTGGGAAACGGTAAAAAATATTGATCATGTGACCAAATATTTAGGAGGAAGGAATTTCATGGAGTCCGTGAAGGTAAGAACCACATGGGTGGTTAGACATTAATTTCCAAAAAACAATTTTTCACTCTTGAAAAGGAATTTAGTCTATCATAAGTTTCATGAGAATTGTTTTTAGACCAAAATAGATCATTTTAAATTTGTTTTATACATCAATGCTGGTATCTATGAGCTACAACATGAGCATAAAGGGTAGGGTTACGGCTCAACTTACCCCATACACTGGGTAAGTTGTGCCACAAGACTTTTTTTTGGACATGCTATATTATCAACAGTTATGTTTACACTAATTCTGTTTGTTTGAAGGGATGCACATCATCCTGAAATATATGCAGATATATAAGTTAGCAACAAAACAATGATTGCCTTGATGTAGTAATCCTAAATATGAAAAATGGCTCATCTTACCCCAGTCTCCCCTAAGTATCAAAAACTTGTATTCGCCACTGAGCTTATTTTCTGCACTAATTCAAAATCCCAATGAGGTCCCACTTGTCAACCAATGAGGCTTTTTGGCATGGGACCTAGGGCGATGCTAACAGGTTAGCCTATAAAAATGTGTAATCCCTGCCGCTCTCTTCAGACACATGAAACTTTCATTCAGATAACAAATAGCACAAAATGAAGTTTTTGTTTGGCAGAATTAACATGTCGCCTTTGACAGATCATGCATTAAACATGTTAGCTAACAGTGGTTGTGTCGAGAGCAGCAGACATCGAGCTACATCAACATTTATACTAAATCATGTCTCTGGTTCACTAGCGTCCACTACCGACAGTCAGTTTGAACACTGGGGGTTTTTTTGTGCTTTTTCACTGGAAACATCTCCATCCTTGTGGTTGAGTGCAGGTTTATTGCTGTTTTGTTTTTTTTGTCCCAAGAACATAACAGATGCACATATCTTCCCTCCGTGGCTCAGCAAAGAAGTACCGTAACTAAACTGTAAATTTGGAAAATTCTCCTAACTTCTAATTATATATTTTTTTCAAAAATTGGTCTTATACACCTGGCATGTGAGTATTGTATTATACAAGACTTTAAAAATTCTGAGCTCTCCAGTAAAAAACAACAACAAAACAAAACACTTATCACTGCTTGAAATCTGGCTTTTATTAGCGTACTAACCCAGTGGAGAGAGCAGGGTACTAATTGGAAAAAGGAATCAATTAGAGTATAATTGTGTGCGTGTGCATATGGCATCCTTGGTATTGTCCTGATGTTGCTTGGCGGCTGTGTGCATATGTACCAGCCTCCATGGTTACAGGCTGCTTGTGACCTCTGTTGCGGCACCGAATCCATCTCCCGCTTCACTTCTGCCTTTTTGTGAATTTTTAATGAGAAATCAAGGTTTTGAAAAATGAGCCCTGTAACGGCTCTTTGACCCACACTGCTGCCTCTGCTTCTTGAAAAGGAGCTCGGGGTAACTGCAGCTATACTTAATTGCATGGCAAATACTCTCTTTGGTTCAATGCCAATTAGTAGCATCTGTCAGCTTTAGAAAGACGTCTGGCAATCAGCGCCTTCATATATTCACCAACACATGAGACGGAATTTCTTCAAGCGACAGCAGACTCAAAATTGTGAATTTGACTTAATAGGCTTTCTTTGTGTCCCCTGTTAATCAAAGATTGTTTTCTATTTGTCAGAGAAGAAAGAGTGTAAATTGATGACATGTGGCGGTGGCGGTGGGGTGTGGTGCATCTGCCTGGGCTGGCATGCAGCTGTAGCTGGCATGCTGCTGCAGTCGCAGCTGCAGGTAATTGGGTCGTCAGTAGTCTATTTATCTCTCCTGCGGCGAAGCTGGCGTCACTCCCTGCTGTGTCTTCCCGAACTGGCGGAGCGTTCTCTGGACGGTCAAGGCGACGTTGTGGCCCACCATTAGCACTTAACATGTAGGACGGCAACACTCTCCAGGGGTTCAAACCTACGTATGTAATGTCCTCTGACTAGCCTGTGTACTCTCCATACCCCTCTGATTTGTCTGCCTGGTCTGCCAGCCTCCTCACTGCCAGCTATGCTGACGATGTAAAGCCCACATCTCCCTCTTGAGTCTGTTTTTTTGGTTCCACAGATCTGTGTCATTTAAAATGACAGAGAGTGAAAGAACAGAGTTATTATTATCAAAAGGTTTGGTCCAACTCAAATTAAACTGCTTGTTTTTCTGCTCGCGCAAAGGAATCTACTTTATAATTGTTTTGTTTGCGGTATCATGGTGGTGTCCCCTGTTTGAGCATACAGCAGTCTGACTAATACTCTTTTTTTTCTTCATGTGTGGGAAGACAATTTCTTTGCAGGAGGCCAGTTGAATAGTTTTGTTTTGAACTGCTGTTGCATGAAGCCTAGAAATCACCATAGCATTAAACAGCACATAAAGAGCAGACTTTGGTCCTATTCCAATACACCGCTTGCCCCTATCACCCCTCCATTTGTGTGTTCATGGCTAGATGTAGTCTGTCCTGCTTCTTGTTTGGATAGAAGGGCGGGGAAAAAAGTTTGAGCTCGATGGGTCTTCAAATGGAGGTGTGAGACAAACTTCCAACGGAGGGTAATGAGAACTTCCTGTCATTTAATTTATGATAACAAGCATAAAACAATCGCTACTAGCTTAATAGCTAGCTAGCTAATGTTACTTTGTTGTTGTTGCTGCTCTGTGCATGATGGTTCTGCAGCTTTCTGGTTTACTGTGCATTGTGCGACCAACTACAAATGCACATTAATGTTTGTCAGATTGTCAGACCCAGCCTGTTCCAGCTCGGATTTTGTTTTGCACTTTTTCTCTACACCTAGGAAAAGTGTTTTGAGAAAAAGAGGGTTGGTTGGTTGGTTGGTTGGTTGTCTTCATAGCAGGATTACACAAAAATTTCCCCCCAAAAATTCAACAAAATGTCTGTGAAGGATGAACTCCCATGACTTTCTATTTGCATATTTACATGTCACGTTCAGGTAGGGAGGGAATGGTGAAACACATTGATTGGCGTTAATAGTAGCAATGAGCTTTAGCGCCCAATGTGAATTTGAAAGTGGCGATTCTGTCCGACCCTGAGCTCCAAGTGAAGACAGCCAATTTGCGAAAAGAGGGCCTTCTCAACACAGCAGCAACACCCTAGACCGACAGCTGCCAACTCGACCACAGAACCAAGGTGGTGTGCTTCCTGGGTTTGGCTCCCTGCCACCCAGGTGCCTAACATGTGGACAGCTAAAGTTAGCTGAGTGACTAGACGAGCGGGCAGTTACGTTAAGTGTCCATAATCAGCTGAACTCTGTAAACTACACAGTCTGTATAGGATTCTCTGTCATCAAACGGGTTGGGCTCAGAGTTTGTGTTCTGTCCAGACACCGGCAATGTTCACTGGGAGGCCGGTACGGTCAGTAGGTGATTTTGGGGGTGATGAGGTGCCCCTTGTTATCAAAATGACCAGAAAGCACCTTGTTAGAGATGTATTATTTGTATAATTTCTTTAACACAGTTATAAAATCACAATTGTAGTAGGGAGCGAAGGAAGATATCTGGATTAAATGGAATTGTAGAATTAGAAATGTCCTTTGGGAGGTGTACATAGGTTCTCACATTTCAGGAAGTTAATTAAAGTAATCGTTGAGGCCCACCCCCAGGATTTATTCTATTGGTCCAACTCAAAATTCTTTATTCTTTATTCTAGTTTTTTTTATGCAATATCGCAAGCAGCCACAGGGACGAACTGGCAGAGCGGCTGAGGGGAGGTGCCGTATCCAGAAACGCACCCATGATGCAGCTGCGAACAAAACGCGATCTTTCATCCACTTGCAAAGTTACACGAACGTCGGGCCGCCCACTCAGAGGTTTTTAAAAACTAAAGGAACACTTCTGATGCTGCTCTCTTTTTTTCATCTTTTCAAACATATTTAAATATTAATAACAAATCTGAAACTCCCTTTGACGTGATTTTTGACTGCGAACAGAGACTTAGCCATATTCTCATCGTGTCTCTATTGTTCCAGTGATGTGGGAGTTTGCTGGCACATGTAGTTCCTAGTTGCTGAATCTGATGTGTGTCTGAAGGTTTTTTATTGGCTAAGCCCTTCTTTAACATAGAGAAATCTGCTGCAAATAATAAGGCTGCGAATTGTTTTTCTGCTGCCAAATGGGAGCTGCACTGAAACTCACTGTTGTATAAGCCTCCATTACACACTATGATATATTTTTTCAGCCTTAGATATGAATAATTCTACGTTGGGCAGCCCGGTTATGAAGTGCGAATACACGGCAAGCACTTTGTAAGAGGAAATATTGAGTTCTGTGATGTTTGCCTCCGTTGAAAAGAGAAATAGGTAGATCAGTGTGTCCATGTGTCCCCCGAAGAGGACAGCTAGAATGATGTC
The DNA here is from genome assembly GCF_900880675.1 of Sparus aurata. NCBI lineage: Eukaryota > Metazoa > Chordata > Actinopteri > Spariformes > Sparidae > Sparus > Sparus aurata. The sequence goes on along the minus strand of NC_044187.1, from coordinate 31,421,227 downwards.
TTAAAGCTTTTCTCATTAGCTTCAACATTTCCTCCTCACTGACGTGTGTGTGTGTGTGTGTGTGTGTGTGTGTGTGTGTGTGTGTGTGTGTGTGTGTGTGCGAGAGGGAGAGAGAGAGAGAGAGAGCTTCCCTCTCCCTCACTGGCAGCTATTGATTAAGTCTGGAGCAGAGAAACAAGATATCACACAGCAACCAATCTCAGTTTGGATTATGTCATATCTTTCTCTCGCTGGCTTTCCCTCCACTACACCTCTACTCTGGATTCCCTTCACTCAAGTGGACAGATCCTTCAAGGTGGAAAGAAAACTCGCCACACATCCCTAGATATCGAACTCCCAAGGGAATCGGTACAAATCATTTTATGGAGTCTGCCAATTATACAGAGGGGATCTAAACTTGGAAGACTTCAAGGACTATTTTTTTTTTCTTTTTAAATTCTAAGTTAAATTTAACTTTGGTTCAAGTGAACATACCTCTGTCATAAATAACTAACGTCAATACTTGCTTTTCTGCACACAGCGTGTTGGGAAAATGAAAGCGGGCTCTGTTTTAAATTTAGGTCCTGCATTGGTTATAGCTGTACAGATGTTGTTTAGCCCAGCCATTGTCAGCCTGTAACCACGTTATTTGTGACATCTTTGAGGTCTTTTGCATTATGTCCATGTCTACTTTAATTCCATTTGCATGTAAAGGATTGGCCCTATCATCCTAGGCTGATTGAACTTCAATTGAACTCTCCTGGAAGCGTGTGACAGCCAAGGCACTGCCACCCCTGAACAATTTGCTTGTGAGGATGCGACTGGACAAGCACCAATTTGAATTTTGTGTAAGCATTCCTTTGGACAAGCACCAGCCATCCAACAGGCACTCACAAATGAGGGAGAAAAAGCAATTTGCAATGACCTGAATTCCAACAATGGCAGTCGGCAGTGTCATGCACTGAACAACATTAATCTGGGCTTTTTCCCTGCATGCTTTTACCAGCATCTTTATCGAACCTCACAAATAATGTGTGTCTGCGATGAAAGAGACTGAAAGCCTTTAGGCAGTATGGAGCTTTGAGGTAAATATTTATGGCTAGCACGACGACAGACTCACAACCACAAAGCTTACAGTGTATGTTGATGTTAAGTACTTATATACATATGTTTACCATGTTCGCCATCTTGGTTTAGTTTATTAGCATACTAACATTGGCTTATTAGCTCGAACAAGGTGCAGCTGAGGCTGATAGAAATGGGATTAGTTTGGCAGGAATATGGGTATATAATCCAAAGTATTCAACAAATGTCGACTTGTCGTGCTAGTGGAAGCACTAAAGGGAAATTGTGGTTGCTTTAAAACTGCGCCTTTACTGTATATGTTTAGTTAAATGTTTTGATGTGAAATATTTACCAAAAGATTGCCTCGCCGGGTAGCCACAACACAACTACAATAATGTAGTGTAGTTCTTTGGGGCATCTCTGACTGTACACTAAAAGTGCTGATTCTGAAATGTTGCGAGACATGAGTTCTTACGGAAGACGGCAGTGGTAAGACTTGGAGAGGGGAGTTTGGACTTTATCTAGACAAGCTACAAGTAAGAATGTATGTCAAGTCCAAGCTTGTCACAAGTTTGACTTCCTCTTGAAAGAGACTTGTTTCTGGTTACAGAAAAGGATTTTATTATTTAACAAAAAGCTCTATTTCCGCTGGAATTGTTTCCATAATGACACAACCTCAGTCTGCCAGTGGTAAAAAAATAAATTGTGGACATAACTGCCATAAGCCAAAATCCACTGGACATGGTTAAAAACTGAACATTCTACACTCTGAAACATGTAAATGAAAGACTTGGGTTTAAAAATACCGATATTCCCCTGTAAGGTGTCACCAAAATCATTATAAGCCATCCTGAGAGGATCATGGATGTCTGCACAGGCCTGTGATCCTTTAAGATGAAGCACTGTTGACATATGACCATGCATGACAAGCCATCAACTACAATTATTGATTTCTTAGATTGTTTCATTAGAAAGGGGACTAAGAGCCCCCAAAGAGATAGGAAAGAGTCAACATAATATGTTGTAAAGGAAATATGCTTTCTTTGTTATCCATTTAATCAACCCACTGTACCCCATTGGCATAAAGGTCCTCTGACGAAACTAAATAGTTAAATAAGCCAATAATTCATGCGAATGAAGGGGTATATTTCCCAGATGTTCCCAGATTGAATGGATTTTTGTGGGATTTTTGGGATTATAATGATTATATAACATTGCAAAATTTCAACTTTTGACAATTTTCTCACAAACTCTCTTGAATGACAACAGAGAGCAGAAAGACATATATACACAGACAAATATTACACTATTTACACTAAATATATTCAGTGTAGGTTTCACATAAATCACATTCATACATTTCAAAGACAGAAAAAAGGCCCATCACTTTGCAGCAGGCCCTTTACACCACAAACAGATCGGTGTAGGAGTACACAGCTAGTGAGTGAGTGAGTGAATGAATGAAAGAAATCTGGCACGCGGTTGTCTACCGCTGTGCATATTTTGATGCCGATCTGCATTTAGATGCAGGATTTCTTTTTCTTTTTAATTCCGTCATTTAGAAAGCATCGAGAAGACTGAGCAGCTCTCGTGGCGGTGTGTTTTGTGGTCTCAGCGTTCTCTTGGTTCTTGCAGCCTGATGTGTTTTTTGTTTTTTTTTTAGTTTACAGATTGATATAGAGTTGATGGGGTGAGTGAAGAGTTGATGAACTGCACTGGCATTATTAGCGCTGTGCGAGTCATGTCACGCACCAGTGTTGCAGACGTCACCAGCTGTCTCTAACTCCTCGCTGGATTTGTTGACCTCCCGTGACTCCTGTACCGAACCTTCGTCAAATCTCCCCAGGTAACTCACAAAAGACGCCATCAATAATATTGTATATTTAATGGAACACCAACATTAAAAAATCTGTAAGAATTAGCGAAGAGAGCACAGAGGCTCAGTGTCATTTTGTATGCTATATGATGTAAATAACCCACCGTACATGAAAAGAGATGCCATTTCATGAACAATTCACAATATAAATAATGCATTACTACTGTTTCCTGGAGGCTTGTGCGCCGCAGACGGTGTAGCCGTTTCATGTTGCTTTAAAGTGAGATGTTGAATGAAATGGCGCGGGGGGGGAAAAAAAAACAAGAAAAAAACCATGCAGAATATGAAATCACAAGATCCAGATATGTATCAAGATGGATGGGATTTCATTACATATTCAGTTGTCATCGGGAACATAAGAAGAAAAAAAAAAGCATCCCCCCCCCCCCCTTTTCTTTCGAGGCCTGTCATCATTGTTCAGTCATGAGGCGGAGGAAGTTTAAAGGCTCTCCTCAGATCTCGGGGCTGGATTTGTTGTGAAGGCATAAAAGACTGTGCTTTATATCTATGTCCAGTGGCACCACGAAGACGACAGTGAGGATTTACAAGGGAGACAGACAGTGAGGGTAAAAAATGTCATAGAAGAATAGGAGGTCAGGGTGGAGGCGTACAATGAGTGCTGTTCATATTAATATATATTTTTTTTTCTTTAAAGGCCAAACCTGCCAGCCTCATCATTACAACACATCTACTCTATGCTTTCACCAGCATGGAATAGAGATATTTTTATTCAACAGGGTTCCACACAACGCTTTTAAAAAGCCGTTTTTAATTCAGTAATCTAAAAATAAGGCCTTTATTGACATTGAAATGTCTTAAGTCCGTCTTTCAAAAGCCTTGAAAATGCTAACACAAGGGAAGTAATATTTTCTGAATATTTTTTTTCCGATGCTGCAGTTTAAAATCTTGCATTAACATTACACAGATAAGGCTAGCACAGCAAACAACACTCATTCTTGGTTTGCAGTCGGGATACTCGGTGCAGGTCTGTCTGCTAGCTAGCTGCCACTTACCCCGGACAGCATTGGGCCAGTGCAAATCCCCTGAAATTTTGCCAGTCAACCAAGATTATGCGGCGTGGCTAAAAATGGTACCAGGCCATGTGAACAAGGCGCTTCTGCATGCGAGAAGTGTTCCAAACTCGGTACGCTAGGATTCAAGGGAGTGGAGTCTCACATACAGAGTGAGAAACAAAAATCTGCCAAGTCAACCTGCCAAAAAACCACCAGGTATTTCTCAGTTCTGTTCTACCCTCATCTCCATCACACCTCCGCCCCTATCTCCACTTCCATCACCTGAGACAACAGAAACATCCGGGCGTACGCCTTCCCTGAAAGCAGAGGCACACAATTCATACAAGTCAGAAGAGGAAGTAGAAGATTTGTTTCTCCAACATGACAGCCTTTGTTGGCAAGTTCGGATTAGCATCTCGGATCAGCTTGATGATTACAAGGACGCGTCTGTTTTACAAGAGCCTCAACGAACTCACAGGCACAAAACAACAGGATCTGTAGATCACATCCAGTGCAGATCCTGGGCGATTGTATCATTCACTGTATGTACAGAACAGTCCAGGATGTGCTGCACTAAGTAGCCCAAAATCCGAAATAAAATGACTGACATAACTAACCTGAAATACCTTGTTGCATACTTGTCTGTCCGACCTCAAGTATACTTTGATCAGCTACAACTTTAAAATAAGGAACAGCTTGAGGAACACAACAAAGAACCAAAGGCACACAGGAACCACGGACACCATACAACACCCCCAGAGGTCTTATGACCATGCCTTAACGGGTCTGAGCTGCAATTGCTGCACAAGGGGGAACCTGCAAAATATTAAGGCGGTGTCTATAATGTCGTGGCTCATTAGTAAATAGTTTGCTTTGAGTCATAAATGTCTCAACTGCTGTTACCATTGTTGATGCCTTACCTCGTTCGGCCTCCATCCATCACAAAAATATGCCATTTGGCAGGTTTTAAATGCTTACTGGGCCACATCTACCAGTAGCCACACATTTCCATGCAGTGGCTACAGGTAGCTTAAGAACGTGCCAGTTCTCGAGAGGGCCTTACAGGTCTGGCCTTCGACGACCGTATACATGGATGGAGTCATGTCAAAGAAGCTAAGAAATTCAGGAACATCGTCTTTTGACAAAAGCGTCTGCTAAATGCACTAAAATGTAAATTATAGAAAAATGCTCCAAATATTTTGTCCAATTTATATGGCAAGAATTATCTGGGTTCATTTTTAGTTTTCCTGTTCATCGTGTCATCATCAAGAGGCAGGTGTTCAACAACATCGCTCCACTCCAGCTGATCAGACTGGTACTGCTGACATAAAGAACTGTATCCATCCGGAGGTTGTGCACGTCAGCTTTGGTGCAGAATCAGCCCTGAAGGTAGTGTTGTCATGCCTTCTTCTTTGTTCAATAAACCAACTTTTTATCCACCAATTCCTGAGTCAGGTTCTGCATTTGGGTTCACCCTGTTTGATCGTAACAAGTGTATCATTCAAATTTTTATCAGGATGCATAAAATGGATTTACTATTTGTTATGTAGGTCATTCTCATTATCCCCGCCAGGAACTTCAAAGACAGCAATAGAGAGGAGAACTGACACACGGAGAGTTTCGGAGGGACTGCATCAAGGTGATGTCAGCCCTCCTTCAGAAAGCCGTCCGAAGAGAGTCCCTCGAAATAGGAGGCAGGTGACCTGTCTGAACCCTAGAAAGATGTTCTCTGATCCAGACTTGTGCCAGGGCGGGATGAGCAATCTCGTCCAGAGGTTTCTTCGAGATGAGAAGGTGTCAGGAGGAGTTTCTGCTGGCATGAGAGAATAGGGCAGTCTCTGCAAATTGTGTTTTTTCTTTTTCCCCCCCACATTTATTGCGATGTGTCTCTGAATGTAAAAGAAACATACAGTGATACAGTAAACATCATCGATGGTGTTAAGTATCCAGAAAGTTCATATTATCACTCGGAATGTACCTGCTTCTTGTCTTGTACTGTGTGACAAGATCTCTCTGTTTTCAGCAAAGGAGGTTTTTTTCCTTTTTAATAAGATTTTCTTGAATATTAGAGGGAAAATGAAACCGTGTTAATAATATAAGATAGCTTCTCTCTGCTCATATGGGGCAATAATTAAGTCCCCGGAGTGGTGGCGGGTGTGTGTCTTTAGATGTGTGCGCATATGTGTGTGTGTGTGTGTGTGTGCATACTATAAGCATATGTTTAATAAAGCAATGTCAGTTGTTAACTATTTTTAATGAGTTTTGCACAGAGCGCTTCATCTTCTTAAAATCCTTATTCCACATTCACTGTCTATCATACGGAGATACATTTCCTGACGGGGACGGTGTGTATGCAGCGCTAATTTTCTGCACAGCTCACTCGCGGCAGCACCTGCAATTAATGGGAATCAATTACATGCCTGCACTGAGACTGCAATGGGAGGAAAAAGTTTTAAGTTGATTGCCGTTTCAGTAACTTAAAGTTTTCCACCAGTTATGAATGGAATCTGGGATTTGTGATCGTAAATACGGGGCCTGCACTAGCAAACGCCAGCTCCAATGGCAAGAGCAAACACAGGTAGAGGTTAGATTCAAGCCCAAAGTTAACTGTGGGCCGCATATGGATATGCAGCCCACATCCAAAATGAGGATAAAACTGGCCATGCATAGGTAATCCTACCTTAATTGGGGTTTGGCAGAAATTTAATACGGCACACATGGTAATGATCTGTGGGCTTGATTGTGCAAACGGTCCACTCACAGAGAGAACAGGGTTTTCACAAACAACGTGCCTTTGTGATGTGACAGGCCGATTGTTGTGGGTGCCATAAGCTGTGAAATTGGCCGAACAGATGACATTTTAACAGAAGGGGTATAGTAAATATTATCATTTTGGATTCTTCCCAGTGGCTCCTCTGAATTTCAAATACTTGAGCTGCGGTAATTAGGCTTGGATGGGCACTGCTGAAGTAGCTGGTACAGATAATGTACTTTTTATGAACAAAAGTATCATCAGAGTGAAATCTGTCAATGCCCATACACATGATGAAGGAAGATCACCAATGACCAAAAAAATACCACCTATGAACAGTTCTCTTTTCTATGAATAAATCATTGAAAATAACCCCTTCCCATCAATTTCAGGCTTCAGATAACTTTGGATCGGGCCCACACAAGTCTGTTTTAAATCCCGCCCATTATGGACACACATAGTAGATACTAGATCCACATAACGGTGTAGTCACTCATCCCAAGTGGAGATGGACCAATGCAAGCTAAAATAATATACACGTTTTGCGAGGCAAGGATCATTTAAATGTTTTTTTTTTTGTAGAAAACATTACAAACTTTTACATCATCACATCTACATATCATGTTGCAAAGCATGTTTGGCATGCAAACCAGCTAGCCCTGGCCCGCTCCAGTCTGAAACTCCTCTCCTAGTGGTTTGAACACCAGCAGTGCTCTGAGCTCCCATTCTGGAGCACTAGCTGCGTGGTTAACTGAGCTAACTAGCGGCAGCTGCAGTTGGCAGCCGTTAGCAGTTACTCTGGCTATATGCTGCCCACTTTCTGTTATAAATACATAAGTATATATTCAATATGTAGCCAATTCTTACTTATTTTTACTTTCAGCAGCCAGATTTTCATGCAATCAGCCCTTTTTTTGACAACATCTCTGATCTCTGATTTTTCAGCGATGCCATTCAATGTGTTCACATTCGGTCATTACCTCTCTATTCGTAGTTTTCATTGTTGGTGGCAGGGTCCGCCATTCCGGTTCTGGATTCAAATTTAGAGCTTTTAAGTGTTTAAGTGTCTTTTCTCACTGGTTTGAAGTGGGCAGGGCTCAGCTGGATAAAAAGCAATGTCGCATTCTGAGCAAACAACACCCACAGCGTTCCTGGTGAGGCGAAGTAGCTTTCATTGTTAGGTACTGAGTGATTAACGTTAAATACTTAATTTTTCAAATCAAGTTTTCAGAGGTCTCCTCAGTCAAAAAGGCACGATTCCCAGCTCCATAACAATATTGCATAAAGAATGAAAATATTAACCGTTAAAGGAATGCATCAACAAGAGTACATTGGTTCATAGTAAAAAATAAGACACTCTGCTGGTAGGACCTTGCTGCTATTTCACAAATTCATAGGTAAAACACCTCCAAAAAACTGAATCCGCTTTTCATGCGCCACAGAAAGAACATCTGTGGGGGTTTTTTTAAACACAGAAATGATTGCCAAAAAAAACCCAATGCACAATGATAACACTCAATTTTAAGAGACTATGCGCGTGTTGTGGGAAGAATAACAATACCAGGATACCAATTTAAAAAATAAAATGAGACAATACAAGCAAATGAGTGAGAAGTCTCCCAAATGTCAGCAGGAATGAGGTGGAGGTTTCTTGCAGTTTCTTGTGTGTTAGAAAAAAAGAACTAAAGATACATCTCTTTTCTTGTTGAGCGAGTAAGTTTAGTCATTCCCTGAGGTGCTTAAACACTGGCCAGAACACAAGAAAAATGTTTAACACATATCCAGCAAAGTCCAATTAAACCATCTCAGCTGGCTCCGATAGCTCTACTAGGGTAATATGATAATGATGAAATCATAATGATGAAACAAAGTCTACTTTGATGTGAGATGCAGCAGAAGAGACCCAGGAGAGGCATCCTTGGACTTAGATTTCAAGATCACAGCCACACTCTTCAAGAAAATAAATGTTGGTGGGTCTATTGAGAATAGTAAGAGTCTATTGTACATAACAGGATGCATCTTGACCATACTTACTACTCTTTATCCGAGCAAAGTCTAAAAATGAAGTACATGCCTTTCCTTTTTAACTATATGTTGAGTACATTGCAAGTTATCTGTTAAATATAGAAGAGTACTAGTGCCAGGGGTGGGGGGGGAAAAAACAAAATGAGGAGGAAGGTTTCTTTTTCATTATGCACTTTAGGAAAAACAAGTCAAAATGTGGAGGAAATACTTAACATTTCATGGCTTAAGTCGACATTTTGGGACCACATCAAACAGCGCATACGAGCGCCTCAACACAACACTTCATGTAGATGAATTTGGTATAACTGTACTTCAGAACCGGCTTTAGAAACAAAGAAATGATTTTTCTTGTTTAGCTCGCACAGTGAAGCTGTCAGTATTAAGACTTTGTGGAGATTGTGATGAAAACGTCGACTGTTCAGAAGGAAAAACCACACAGGCTTGGAAGAGATGGCCGCACAAAACTGTATTTCAACTTTTATTCTCTTTAGACTTTTTTCTTGAAGTGTATGATGAAGAATAAAAGTAATAGTAAAACATATCAGGTGTTTTGTATAGTTCACACGTACAGTCCCTCAGTCCGCGTTGTGGAACGGGCTCTGGGGACAGCTGAGATATGCACACCGTGTACTAAGTTTAATTAGTTTCAAGTGTTTTTTTTTTAAGGTGCAATTAGAAATATTTTGTTGGTTCAGAATTTTCATTTACATCGATTTGATTTGATTTGCAGAGCAATTAAATGCACCGTGTTCTTTTTTCTCTTCACTCTTAAATCTATTAAGTAAATGAGCGAAGAGCAAAGCCGCTACAACCTCACGCGCTGGAAGTCGTGCTGTTGTCACACTGACTTCTGGTCTTTAAAGCTACATTATGTAACATTATAGTACCAGCCTCACTGTGTTGTACATTGTATGAAATGTGACCTAAATAGAGATTCTTCTTCTTATGACATAGTGAGTTTTGTATGTCGTTGGAACTTCTGACAAATGGTTACGGACTTGTGATTTACATTCACGACATGTTAGACTCAGAAATTGTGTAATCACACAAAATGTCAATTTCTACATGGTGTTGCTTTAAATGTATCTTTAAGTACACTGACAAATGTACGTTACTTATTTAAATCGAGGCAAACAATTAACTCAAAAGGACCAAGTAAACTAATAATTTTAAGCTGCCAAAGTGTTTTTGTTCGTACAATTGAACAGTCTTCCATTTTATAATTGGTTTCCTGTTGACTTTTAAAATGCACAGAGCAGCAGCTTAAAGAGCTTGACACACTGCAACTGATCAAAACGCAAGTAAATGGAGAATTACACTCTCAAATTTGACCTGTATCCCTTTACGCTTTAAGTTGTACACGACTTGGCACATGTTTTGCCAAAGAGAAGTGTAAAAAAGGGGAAATATATGTAACATATTACACAAATAATCATTTAAAAATTGGTTTGTATCACACAATCAGGATCAGAAAAACAAGCTTCTAACCCGCGCCCTAATCGGATGTTTCAGTATGACGACATGTCTTAGAAATACACTAAGGTCGGACCATGAACTGGTAAATTGAAGTGCTTCTCCTTCACATTCAGCCTACTATTCACAATAACAATAACAACAGTGTGGTACCATACAAGCAAAGTATTACCATCATTCATTCATAACATCAGTGAGGAAGCAGCCCCTAAGTGGCAAACCAGCCCACTTTTTTCAAAGTTGCTAACATAATGTCAACTAAGTTTATAATTCATTATTTGGGGTTTTATGCAGTTGTAACTTAATCATCACAAGTGCCCCAGAACAAAGGAATTGTTGTTACAGTTCATAATAGTCCAGCCAAAGGAGCTACAGAACAATATACTTTTTCATTTTATTTCGGAGTAAAAGAATTAGTAAACGCTATCAGCTTAATATTGTATTTTAATTAATATATCAGTCCAGTTTGCAGAGGTAATTTGCTATTCAGACGCAGGGAAAATGGGGCAGCACAGAAAAGTTTAAGTGCTTCTGGTTGAATTATAAAATAAGTCTAAATCAATGAAATGAATCATTTTCTCCCTCCGGCTCCCTCTCTACCAGTCTTTTGCTAATTCTAACATTTCTTTCTGCTCTTAAAAACAAAAAGCATGATGTCATTTGATATTTTTAACAGTTGACAGAAGAGAAAAAGCAACAGCAAAGTATGTTAATGTTAACAGGCTTTGTTCAAGACCCGTGTGAGCTGTAGCCAATTAATTCGAACAAAGTCATTTGTCCTTGTTGAAGCTGCACTAATCAATATTTTACTATCATTGGATCAGATGACTTTTTGAAATGAGACAGATGTTGCTCTTCGCGACGTGTGTCTTCGCGGTGTCAGTGTTTTTGGTTTCATGGTCTGCAACCAAACGGTTCTGGTTCAGTCTCGCAGTTTCTTATTAGTGTAGTTCCCAGCAGCAGCAGCAGCAGGCAGCTGTTTAGCAAGAAAAGCTCCGATAAACCCAATGTGGCCCACCTGTCCAGCACCCAGATGACAAAATTAACAACTTACTGGTGAACGCAGTGGAGCTTCTGGCTGCTAAAGAGCCACATATTTTTTTGAGTGAACATTGTCAGGGCATTCATCAGAGGCCCAGACACGTTGGCAAAATGTCAAAAAAGAAAACATTAATGGAGCTTTAAAGTGATGAACAGTTCACATTTCAATACCATTATTAGTAATAATTAACCTTTGCATATTTACTCAAGAGATTAATTATGGTTGAAACACTGTTTTTACAGCTGCTGTTGGCAAGACAGTAGAAACCAGCTAAAGCAAGCTAAACTGTGAATGTATCCAACCGAATAAATCCCACTCCCTCCCTTCAGATGCACTCCAAAACACATGAACGCACGCTGACTACACAAACTGCCCCCCTAGCTCTTGCTGGCCAGGCTGGGGGATGTGTTCCTCGCTAGTTCGCTATGTTCAACACGCTCTCTCCGCGGTTTAGACCAATAAATACAAAAACAAACCACTCAGCTGTTGCCGAAATGCCACAGTCGTGTTAACACAAGCAAAATAGCCGTCGAGCACAAACGTGTCCGAAAAGGCTGCCCAGAGTGCTCCGGTTGTGTGCTTTGTGCTAACGTTAGCCACTATAGGAGCGTGTTGCAGCTGCTGTCAAAAGAACATTATTATTAATAAATTTTGGCTGCATTTCTCTGCCATTCTTGTTCCACTAGCTCACTAAATGAAGTTATTGTAACTAAAGTCCAGGAACTAGACCACGACTCTCTCCATTGCTCATTTGCAACCTGAGCCATCTAACGAAAACCACTTGGGTCCCTTTAACGCAACACCTGTTATGCCTTTTTCAATCCAATCACGTGCAGACCTACCTCGCCCTCCTTCCCTACCCTCATCAAGGGCCAAATGAGACAATTGGATGTGCCTGCAACAACCACAGATACTGTGGCTGGACCGTGGTGTGAGCTGGAATATTGATTTTTGGATCAAATATGGAAAAGGACTTTGAAAAGAAGAATGATGAGCTAAAAGTCAAGATAGCCAGGGCAGAAAAGCTAACGTTAACCTCTGAGAAGTGACTGCTGGACGGCCCTCACAAGCCAAAGTTAACTTCAGAACTACCCGTAACTTCGTCAGTGCCAGTGTGCTCCTTTTTCTCCAGCGCTGGCATAGCAACAAAACGAGTCAACCACTTATGTGAGAGGTCCTCAATCAGAGCCCCTCTGTCCAGCACACGTCAAACAACTCACCGGGGAATGAAGCGGTGCGCCGGAGCTCATCGAGTAAATGGACCATCAGACTGAAAGGAAAAGTGCCTCTTGTATTTCACTTCATTTTGTGTTTCCTTTTCTTTCTCAGTAATTAGTTACCAGTTAATTGGTGTCGGGCTCTCGAAAGCGAAATTAGCCAGAACTGACATCCCCAGACCCAACATGGTAGAAAAAACTTTGCATCAAATGTGATATTTTAACTCATTTAATAAACTTGGATGGAACATCTTCATGTGTTTAAAATACTTGAAGCCAGCTTTTTGCCCCGATGTTTTTTTGGAGTGCTCAGTTGCTGTTCTGCGGTACTCAGACTGCTCTGGATACTATCTGTTACAAATACTGGTATAACATGAGACCTCCCCAAAAAGAACAGTGTTACAGCGAGGTGCGGTGAATCAAAGCAGGCTGAATCCGGACCCAGAGTGAGACCGGGATGATTAACAGCCCTTTTGAAGGTGGCTCTACTCTTTCCACAGCCAAGTGCATGACTTCTCGCTTCGGAATACAGACTGAAATCGTAAGTGTAACCGAGCTTTGGGGGGCTCAAAATGCAGAAAATGAGATTTTCCAAATGTATGAATAGAGGCGAAGCCTGGGCAGTAAGACATCCAACACTGTACTAACCTTCAACTCAGTTTTTTTCCCACAAGTTTTAACATATTTCACTGGTTTCACTTAAATCTGAAATAGTTGTGTGTGTGTGTGTGTGTGTGTGTGTGTGTGTGTGTGTGTGTGTATTCAATTATGTATCACATTTATATATATATACTGAGCATTTGTATTTTTCAAGATACATTTCTCTGGAGCTAATAATTGCGTGTGATGAACTCCTTTAAGTCTTTTAAAGCTTGCAGCCCTTTCTTTCCTCAGTGAGTCTTATTATCCCAGAGGGAAAGGGGCTGTTTAATGCTAAGTGCCAATTACTAGCACTCCAAGGTTAGCAGGCCAAGCTAGCCCACACTCTGTCTGCACTTTCTCCATAGCAGGAGACAAGCCTCCAGCCCTCTGACCAGACACACTCTCTCCGTGTCTGTCACTCCGTGTGTCTCCCTTCCTCACACTGTCATCCCTGACATCCTTTCCACTCTTTCTCCCTCCACAGGACTCAACTTTCTTTTCATGCCTTCAGCTGTTAGCCTTCATGTCTTTCTCTGCTTAAGGTTGATATCGCTCTCTTTCTGCCTAAATGATGAGGATGGAGAGTGTTCATTTGAACGCGTCGGAGCATTGCCGTAATAGAATATATCCAGGAGCCGCGCCAGGTCCCTGCATACGTGCATACGTGTCTGTGTCTTTGTGTCTGCCTCGGTCTTTGTTGGTCTTTATGCATGCCGCTGGTGTGCGTGCATTCAAGAGGATCTGACGAATCGCAGGAATAGCAACTTTCTCTTCCCCCTGTGTGTGTGATACAGTGATACAGGCCGTATGCTTCCCCTCAGCGATCAAATCAAATAGGCCCTCATCTCCCAGTGAAGCTCATTCAAAAACGACAGCGGTGATTGACAGGTGCCGTGGGCGCTGCGTGCACACACAGATGCACAAAACCACAACTCGGATTTATCTGTCACAGCGAGGCAAAACAGCACGGCTGTGAGTTAGATCTCGGCTCGGCCTGCATTATGCATTCAAGCGTGTGTATGCTCATGAGCACTAAAGAGAGGAAGGGGACCGGCTCCACTTAGAAGGCATGACATCGGTGATTTGCAGCAGTGGGATCCAGGTCCCCTCCCGATGAGCGCGGCCTTTGTTTCCTGTTTCGCGCTAGACAGGATATGACCTTGTTCAAGGGAAATTAGGAGCCTCGCCCTCCTGGTAATAAAACAATATTGTCACTATGTGGGTATGAATACACACAGGCACGCACACGTCTACACACAGCATTACCAGGAGAAGAAGAAAAAAAAAAAACACAACTGAGCCAGTGTGAAAGTGTGTGGGTGTGAAGTGAAACTGAGATTGATAAATGCTCTGTGCTCTGCGGAAAGAACAGTGAGATAATACCTCAGGACCTGCATAACCGCCGGTGTGTGTGTGTGTGTGTGTGTGTGTGTGTGTGCTGGAGGGTGGAGGTCTTTTAACTTTAACACCAGGCATTTAAAAACAACTGAATTCACCATGTTGTACACATCCTGTAAACACACGGGCCCGTGGGATTGTGGATGGGAGGGCCTTTTGTTACAACACAACACCGACATGTCATCACCTTTTCAGACATTATGCTTATTTACACGTTGAGCAAACACAGAGCTACATTGACATTCATTTAGGGTCATGTCAATCCAAGCACAATACGCAGCCGTCTTTCAGCTCTGTTTTATTCTCAATTCAGCTCGAGCTATTTGTCGTTTTAAATGATACCAATTGTTTAATGTACATTCACATTAAGGGCATTCATCAGATGCTTTTGCCAAAGCGACTTACTGTAATTCACACCTACATTCATACACTGATGGCGGTGGCGGAAATGCAAGGTGCCGACCAGCACATCGCGAGCAGTTTGGGGTTCAGTATCTTGCCCAAGGACACCTCGATATGCAGACCAGGGGAATCAAACCAGCGACCTTCTGATAACAAGAATCTGGTTCTACTCCCTGTGCCACACACCAGGGATTAATGGATGACATGTCATGCCATGCTATACAATCAAGGCCCTTAATTACATATTAAACGCAACTCTCCTCCATCAGCTTCCGGGTCGGGGAAGTCCCGACGCGACGATCACTGAGTGCGGTTAGAAAAGCTCAATTCTGCTCTTTTCCCTGTCCGCTCTCGATAATAACTGTTATAAACTGGCAGGTAAGACACATATGAACTTTGATTGCTTTTCCACAGAGTCATAATCATACATTTTCATCCATGAGCCGCAGAACTCTACTGCACTCGGTAATCGAGTCTTCTGGACTTCCCGTCAACAGGAAGCTGCTGCAGAAGAGTGTTAAATTTAGTCAGCTTTTCTTTAGAAATCCAGCTAAGCTAGCGGAGGTTAGATGCCCCGGACTATGTGCTGAGACCCTACTGTTGCTGAAGTTTGGTGCTGTTCTGAGCATTATTTGTGGCTTTTTGGTGGCGGTTTATATTTGGATCCATTTACTGCAGTGTATTGCTGTCGTGTGGCCGTTTCTGAGGTTGATAAAACTCCGTAAATTAGCGGTCTGCTAACTTGATCTCTCGTGAGGGAGTCTAACACAGTTTCACGGTGTGTTAAACCATGGATTAAACTTACACCGAAATATCCCTTTAAGGCAGGGGTCTCAAACTGATCTCGTAAAGGGCTGCTGTGGCTGCAGGTTTTCATCCCAACCAAGCAAGAACACACCTGATCCAACAAATCAACTGTGTAAAGACAATTCAGTTGATTGAATAAGTCGAGTCAGGTGTGTTCTTTGAGACCACTGTATTAAGGGTATAGGGTATGTAGGGTATCTAAAGTTTTTACAAGCCGTCTGTTTCCCAGGCAACAAACCAACAGACTTTGAGTACTGCCCAGGACAACCATTACCAACTCATGAGGTTCTTTCGCGATGAGCACATTGTTAACTGCTCCAGTAAATAGGACCAAGCTCGGTGAAGACTCAACAACTGGAAATGAACTAGTCCACTTAGCTCAGTTGTCCGCCAGAAAGCCAAAGTTTTGCGAGCAAGATTTAAAGTCGATAGCTTTATGTACGGTTGACACACAGTTCATCTAATTTGATGGCATGTTTAACAACAGGATTAGCTAGCGAGGCAGCCATGTCTCAATCCCCAGATCAATATGAACATCAATGATGGTCCATGTTTACGGTCGGCTGTAGCCTGGAGTAACATGTTGAATAATGTATGGGATGTGCGATGATCTGGCAGCAAATGCACATAAACGCAGTTCACACACCTTCTTTTTTTTATGATTTTACCCTTACTTAACATTGGACAGTTTAGCCAGTGGACACAGGACGATGCACTGAAGGAATACACTCAGGTGTAGTAAAAAAACATTTATTCATTTATAGCTGATGACAGTGCCACTCATTTAAGATGAAGGCTATAGTGCATTACCGGTAATTTAGGATAATGAAGACCGTTGTACTGGAAATACTTGAGAAGTTCTACAAGTGTCCGTATATCAGGCGTTAATTGAAACCCTGCCGCCAATAAAGATTAATTTATGACATGGAAAATTGATCAGTGTGTCTTACAAACAGCAGGGTATGTAATTCCTGCCACCAGGACGATGTCTTGAGGTAGCGTGGGATCATGGGAGTTGTTGTCTTCCTGGTTAAACAGCCACCTTTGCCAATGAAAATGTTATTTATGCCAATATGAATTACGGTGTGACCTTAAATAATACAATTATGGATTTTTCTGTGTTTGAACATTGTTGTAAACAGTTGGGATGTATGTACACAGCCCAACAATATATAAAACAAAGGCATCGCTCATCATCATCGTTATGTAACCTCTTACTTGGTTTTGTTGAAAGAAAAACAATCCGCCTAACTGAACACGCACAACTTCAAAATATATCAAAGATACCAAGAGAAATCACATTAATTCCCCATGATGAAGATTAGACCTGAAGTTGAAAACTAGCCTGATTACATGTTATAATCAAACAGCGTGTACGTGGTTCTTTTCATTTCTTGCCATTGCGACAGACATAAGCTGGAGGTAATCTCGAGTTGTGGACCGGGAGCTTTTCTTAGAGCCTTGTTCCTGGAACAGGAAATCCAGGATTTTCCTGAATCTTGGTTAGATACATCTGGTTAAAGTTAATCCTTCTTTCTGGAATATCGCCCTCAGCCCAATCCCTTGATTCCTATGGGGTTTTTTTGCCTGCTAATACAAACACATTTATGCATTTACCCTAACACACACACATGCCACTCCTGCTGGTGTTTTCTTGTATGCCAGCTTCTATTGCTGTGTTGTGTATCTCTAATGACATGGCTGTGACAATAGAGGGAACAGAGCACTACCGTACACTTAACTCAGCATGTGGTCAAGTAAGACCTGGAATTTGGTGCACCATGGGATTTATTGCGCCAGCTGTGAGTACGTCAATACGAAAAACATATAAATCAGTGAAAAAAGTCAGCAACCTGTTGAAAGTATGACAAATTCCTAAGCTTTTCCGTATTCAATATACATTCACTGTAAGAAATTAGCATTGAAGCTAGAATGGCTAGCATCAAGGCAGGCTGATCATTTTCATCTCCGCACTGCAACCCCTCTCGTCTAAATCTTTGTGCTATTTTCATTTCCGAGCGCAGCACTAAATCCTCGCCTCAGATCTTTGCAGGATAAGAGAAATGGTCTAGTCTGACTCCCATTCAGTGTTTTTCAAATACAGAAAACATGCGAGGACTATTGAGATGCACATAAAATTTGACTCAATATGCTACTGGTCTGCCTTTTAACTCTCCCACACGGTGCAGCAGAATAACTCAGACTCAGCCTACCTGGGGGAGGCATTGATCTCACAACCAGAGGTTGAGAGAGAAAGAACAAATCAGTGTGTGTGTGTGCGCGCGTGTATGTGTGCGCGCGTGTGTGTGTGTGTCTCTGTGTGTTTTGAGTGTTCGAGTGTGAAAAAGGTAGAAAGAGAGACTGAAAAAGGTGAGGAAGAAAGGTAATTCTCTTTGCAGTAGGAACAGAAAAACAGAGAAAATAAGAGCCCGAGTGGACAAGGGCTGAATAAACCAGTGGACTACAGACAAGTGAGCAAGGAATACATAAGGATACACAGGCAGTGAAATATGAAAGAAGTATACGGTAAACACATTCGTTGACCACAGACCCCCGTCCCAATTCCAATGCAGTTCAGATCACCGATACATCAAGATATTTTTAACTTTGTCAGCTTTGCAGACATTTGCACATTTGGCTGTTTCAAACAATTGTTTGTAATCACAGAAATGATGCATGTAGTTATGTGATCATGGGCAAAGCCAATTCAACAGGGCTGCATCAGGAAGGCTTCAGCAACTTGTCTCTGCATCTGCACTGAAGTTTGGGTGCAAGTCAAGAAGTATAAGTGCCGTCTTCATGGCACAGTACTGATTCTTCCTGTGATCGCATCACGTACTATGTGTCCTCTCTTCTGGAGGGGTGACTACACAGAAAAATGCATTATTGTATGCGGACATTGGGATGGACAGCTGGGTCAAACGAAAACAGGGCGTTGATCTAGGAATCAAAAGTGAACAGCCAAAAGTGACACATAAAGTCAAAAGTGAATTATTTTCACCTACTAACTGTATGTAAAGTCAGGACATTTGTAACTGAATTTACATAAGTAGCAGTTATTCAAATCCAAACCAAAATGTTTTGCGAAACCAACCCATGTACTTCTCTTGCTTAAAGGGATAGTTTGGTTTTTTTGAAGTGGGGTCATATAAAGTACATATCTATAGTCGATCTGTTCCCTACCGTAATCACCGATCAGTGCAGCCTCAGTTTGGAGAAGTAGAGAGCCGCTCCAGCCCAGAGGCTCAGCTTTGTACTGCAGTGAACGGGGTCCAGCAAAAAAGCGAAATTAACCACCTAAAACAAGACTCACCTAAACATTTTTACATCAGTTCAAGTGTACGTTGTATAGGTAAAATTCACACCGCTTTACATCGCCGTCAGACTGCGCTTTCTTTTGGCACTAAATTTTCTCAACCGCAGAACCCGATTCTGATTCCGGTAGGAAACAGATCGACTATAGATATGTACTTTATATGACCCCACTTCAAAAAACCCGAACTATCCCTTTAAACCATGCCAAACTGCGACGAAGGGTCGCTGCCATGGTGTTGTGCTGTTTGGGAGCAGTAGTCTGACTTACCGGATGCAGATTGTTGGCATACAGCCTGTCACTGGGCACCTCCCCCCCCCCCCCTTCCTTCCTGTATCTGCATGCACTGTTTTCAAAATTCCAATCGCTACATGAAACAACAACAACCTCCAAGCCAGCAACCTACACGCTGAAACGTGTGAGTCACTCTCACACTTACCTGTTCGCTGACAGCACGGAGAAAAGCAAGCCAGCAGCTGTTACCTATTCTTTTGCAGGGATTTGGCCGTTTAATACCACAGCTCACCTCCACATGTGCGAGCCAAGTTTCCCCCCCCGACATTATTTTGCATGGGGTACCATCGCTGCAGCCTTGGTTAAAAGCCGCCCGAGGTAATCCTGATAGTTTTCAAGACATGCAGAAGCGTTTTTCTCCCTATAAGAGAATGAGAATCGGTGCATCCAGACTTTTCCCTGGCGCTGACACAGTACTGTGGAGATAGATCTGGCTATCCCCGACTGGGGAACGACGATGTATGTTTTCAAGTATGAGGATGTGTTTCCTGTTCAGCGCGGGCTACGTGATGATCACATAGTAGGGGAATGTCCTTGTCAGTGAGTGTCAGTACTCCCCTCCAATTTCTTGGCCTCTCAAGGCTTTCTTGACAGGACAGCTTCGACAGGATGAAGGAGGGTGGTATGAAGACAGGCACGCAATAATGCTGCAGGGACAGGGCCTCTCTGTACATGGGACGCACGCTCTACCAAATGACCCGCCAGGCCCCCCCTCCTATTAAGTGACTACAGTAAAGCTATAAACAGGAGCAATGATGCAGAGTGTTTTTCTCACCACAATGCCTTCCCACACTTAGGGTTTGTGTCGAGGCAATGGAACGTTTGTACGACACTGAAGCTGGTCCACAATAGTGGGAAAGCTCAACACTGATTCACTCAACAGTGAACTTCATGACAGTCCTTAGCCCTCCCTCACCATCATGGGGAATGAGTTGGACCTCTTTCCAACGACATACAGTACAACTGCAGAGGAGCAAGCCAACACCTGCTCTTTAATTCTGCTATCAGGAAAGGTTATTTCAGCTTGAGATTTAAATGTAGTTAACAAGAAGCTTGTGTTATAAATTGTTTGCGTGGTATTTAACATGGTTGGGCATTTAAGAGACAGCAGGGTAGGTGATGAAAGATGCTATCTGTCTCGATTATGTGAACAGAGTTTCTGGAGCTTCGCCCATTACAGAATTGGGACGTCAGCCTCTGCCGCTTTGATTTTTACAACTTTTTTGACATCTCATGACAGTCTCATGATTAAAAATACAGCTTAAAGCAGCTATATTTGGTATTCTTACCACAGAAATGTTTCAAATGAGGAGGTGAAAACAATGTGACAATTGCAAAGCGGTCACACTCAGCGATGAACCTACAGACAATTATCACCTGAATTTGCAGCTCCCCTTGGCTTAGCAGAGCTTTTAAGCTTTCTGCTCATTGTTCAGCTGTCCGGGCCGCAACATGTCTGTTGTTGGTGCCTCTCACTGATCCCGTGGTGTCAGTTTCAGCTGCAGCAAGCAGCTGTTTGCAGACACAGAGGCTCTGAAAACCCACTTCAGCACCAACAGTAGACATTCACAATTAGCAGCTAGCTGGTTAACATGGTGCTAAAATGTTTGCATCTTTTGGTAGTGATCAAACAGAGCTAATTGATCTTTAGCTAAATTGAAGGAGGAAGATCATTTTTTTTCCCCAAGGAAAAATATTCTATTCTACTTGTGTTATTGTGCTTAGTTTTCATGCTCAGCAGAACCCAGTGTGGAGCAGGCAGCAAGATAATTACATGGTAGGGTAATGCTCTTGGTGAGTGAGTGCCAGTTCTTCCCTCCACCTTAGCGAAATCTGTAAAGCTAAAAAGAGGAGCCTGGCTGCAGAGAGGATCATTCCCCTTATGCTTTCCAACACTCGAGTTTGTCCGAAGGCAATGAAGACTCTGTGCGTCACTGCAGATGGCCAGCAGGCGACCTATAACAGACAGAGTTAGCGGTGAAACGGTGGTGAGGAAGGACTTTCGGGTGTAGTAAACTTAGCCAAGGGCAACAAGTTGGACACTCTTTCCAAAGATATACAATGATGCTGCAGAGGAGCAAGCCAAGAAAATGTTCTCTTGAGTATTGCCAACCTGTATGGAGCTTTTTTTATTCTCCATCAGAGCTGGATGGGAAAGGTCTTGGACTGGTGGAAGGTGGCCAGGTATAAAGGCCTCAGTATGCTAGAGATGTCGTGTTTGTTAGATCGTCGGAACTTAGATTCTTGACGGAAACAGGTGAACAACTAAATCTAACCCCAACCCTCTATGTGCTTTGAACCGAGCGAATACCTTAGAGATGAGACTGTTGGAAGGCTTTTCCTGCTAGCCCCGTTTGTGCGATTTATTATGTTGCGACCACGAAGACACACGGTAGTGGCAGATGGCCCAGAGGGGACCGTGTTGGCAAGCTTTTTGTCTCGCCTTCAAATGTGGCCATTGGGAAAAGCTACGCTGACGCCTCTCTTTTAGATGCAGTTGGACAGCCTATATGTATATGTATGACCTAGTTCATCTGAAGCATACCGAGATCTTAATGGAGCTCCCGCAACACTGATCCCACGGTACGGCTATCATCATCAGTTTGGTGTCGGCAGTGTGTTCAGTGCTTAAGCACCGCAAGTGTATAAAGGAAGCATCTATGTCAGTGACAAATCCGGTGCAAGTCAAATGAAGTCATCCTTGACTGTTTTGCCCGAGCGTGCATCCTCATCCAAAAACTCATTCTACTCCTCTGATAACAAAGATGCATTTTTTAAGTGGTTTTGTGCTCATGTAATTTTTACTTCAAGGAGATGCCTAGATAAAAAGGCTGAAAACTATAGAGACTCGTAAGCCTCACAGAAGCCTGCGTAAACACTATTCCAGTTGCCTGCAATGTAATGATGATGCCCCTTACCCAAGAAGCTGTCTGTTGAGCCTTGCCAGAACAAAGCTTTTGTTAAGCAGCTTTATTAAAGGGAGGACTCTTCCAATTTTACACATGGAGTTCAGTTTACTTGTCATAATGAGTACAACTCACCCAGTGGAAACCATTGAATAATGTCTCCCGTGGCTCTGGGGGAGCTTTTCAAAGTCTGAGAAAATAGCCCTGAAGATGTCATCAGGGTTAGCTCGGCTTGGCCTCTAGATTTATATTTTGTTAACAGGAAGCCTGTGATATAAATTGGGTGTGTGGTGTTTGAAGGAAGCTGAAGAGGCAGCAGGGTGGCTGATGAAAAATGGGAAAAGAGTTTGTTGAGCTCGACCCATATCAGAGACTAAAAATCTGGATGTCTCGGCCTCTGCTGGTTTGATTTTGACTGTTTTTCAAATTGACTCTAGTGGGTCTCACTACTTTACTCAAGTGCAACAGTTTCAGCTTTCAGCTCATTGTTTATCTGTCCAGCCAGTGTCTTTACTGTTGTGGATGCCTGTCACAGCCATCATGGTGTCCTTTTCAGCTGCAGCAGGCAGCTGTTTTCAGACAAAAAGGCTATAAAATCCCCACGGCACACTTCAGCACCGAGCAACAGACGGACACAGTTAGGGACTTCCTGGATAACACGGTGAAGTATTTGGCAGCTTTTGGTAAAGACCAAAAATGAGGCTCAAAGAAAGTAAACACTGGATAGAAAATGACTCCAAAAAGAGTGAAAATGAGAAGCTGTTTGCTTACGACCCTGCCGGACAGTTCCCATCGAGAATTCCCTCTGCGCAATGAAACGGTCGACAGCTGTAATTTGGTTGAAAGAAACTAGCTCCTGCATGAAACTGCTTACCACGAGGTCATCATTTCTGGAAAAACGCACTACTGTTGGGTTATTCACTTTTTTTTTTTTCTTTTTTTTTTTTTTTTGCCTTTTTCCCGCAGGAGCCAAATGTCATCTGGGGCTATTATTTTTAAGAGAAGGCTGGGATCTCTACAGCTGATATCGCCGGAGCTCAGCAACCTACATCAAAACAAACTGGATGGACAGACGGCAAAACACGTAAGAGGGAAAATATGTACTTTTGATTGGGGGGTTGAACTTTCCCTTTCAGCAGGCTACTATATGTCATTATTGTATTTTCCGTTGCCTGACAGTAGTAGGCTCAGTATCAGCTAAATAGTCTTGTCCCTTTTTTTGTCAGTTTCTTAGTGCACACTGTTTGAATTAAAATGCGCTCGACAGTGACAGACTTTATTTGCTCTCAAGAAAGTACATTCACTGCACATGTTGAAAATACAGAATTATATGCACATATGGAGAGTATATCGGTTCTTTGACAGATCCTCATAGATCACCGCTCTACAAAGGGTAAACCATGGTAAGCAAACGGTTTTTCTACCGCTGAATGGTCTATAGAGACAGAGAGGCCACAGACGATAGCGACTTTTGACTTTGACAATCCCATTACTGGATCATTGTCAAAGGATGACAAAGCAGAGCAAATATACACAGAAGGGGCCGGAAAAAAAAGAGAGGACTGGTGAGATTGGGTGGGAGCAGACAGAAAGAGAGTCATGCAGGGGGGTACGGAGGGAGGCAGAGGCTTCCCCTGTCACCATCTGTAGTCTTGTGGAGAGCATAAATCCTGCTATCTGTGTCACGCATACTGTACCGCCGCCGCCGCCGCATCAGAGATCATCAGTACAGCCGCGCAAGCCCGCACACACGCGGGCGCGGGTGATCAGCACGCACGCTCCCGCACAGACGGACGCGACACACTTAATGTCTTCCACCCCTCTTAGCCCCATCTGTCTACGTCTGTTCCTCTGCCCCTCCCCTCTCAGGCGCGCATAAACACTGTTGTCACTGTGACAAAACACGGAGATACACACTGGGAAAGTGAGGATATGGACTCAAACACACACACACTCACACACACACACACACACACAAACACACAGGCGCAGTGCTGTATGTTGCTACTTTGATTTTGTCATTTCTTTTTTTTTTTTTGGCCATTTCCCCCACCTTGCAGTATTTTCTCGTTCGTGTCATCATCGTAATCAGCACTTTTAAGTTTTTTCATCAGTTTTTTCTTTTTTTTTTCATCCCTTCTCTCCATGTCTTTCCATCCATTTGGTCATCCTCCCTCGGTGTCCGCCACATTCGCCACGCTCAGCTGATAAAAACCCTCGCCGGATGCCCCTCGGGGTGAACTTGTTTCCTGTTTAACCTGCCCCCTGTGTTTTTGAGCACGGCACCATCCCTCCCTTCCTCACTTTACATCTCTTCCTCCTGTTCTCCTCTCTGTTTTTTTTTTTTTTTTTTTTTTGCACTCCGTCTGATTTATTTCTCTTTCTCATTCAGACGGCGTCCCTACCTCTGCAATTTCTTTATATTCCCGCCTTCGTTTATGCATTTTTTTTCTCCTTCACTGTCTTTGCATTGTGATCACCCTTTTATTTAAAAAAAAAAAAACAAACAAAACCTCGTCTCCTCTCTTTCTCACCGCCTCCCACTCCCATCATGTTTTCCTTTTCATCTTTGCCATTAATTTCCCCCACCTCCCCCCCTTTAAATCCTTCTCTCCTTTTCTTCTTCTCCTCTCAACCTTTTTTTCTTCTTGTGTACATGCTCTCTCAATCCCGTCCGTTCTCTCTGCCTCCTTTTCTCCCGTCCTCTCCCTTTGCAACAGCAGATCAGGGGACGATTTATATTCAGCACCACGGCCAGCTCCCGACGCGGAGAAAACACAGAGCTGCAGTGACACCTGTTGGCCAGCGTTAGCACTGCACCCGCAGGACAGTGGGGGAGGAAAATGATTGTTTTACTCATAACTCAGGACAGACAACTTCCACATGCTCATACATATGTGAATAAGGCTGGAATATGAGAGCGGCGAGCCGGTCACGAGCCCGCACCCACAAAAGTCAACTTAGAGAGAACAAGCTTTAACTCTGAATACTACACAGAGGAGATTCTGCTGGGAGATCTATGAGAGAGGTTAAGCTGGCAGGCCTCGGGGTAATGGCAACCATATATTATCCTGTAGTTTCATTCCACTACATGTCGGGCCTCATAGATGCAGTGCAACTGCGAGGCGGTTGAGCCAGAATGGGGATCTCAAGTCTCATTCCGTTCATGGCAGCCAACGGGAGGAAACAATAGCATCTGCTCTCCTCGGAGACAAGGAATTTAATCACAAGCCCAGCCAAGGTAAGATTTGAATGTAAAGTAGCAGAGTGAGGGCTTGTGTGTGTGTGTGTGTGTGTGTGTGTGTGTGTGTGTGTGTGTGTGTGTGTGTGTGTGTGTGTGTGTGTGTGTGTGTGTGTGTGTGTTGTGTGTGTGTGTGTGCGCGCGCGCGCGTGTTTGTGTGTTGGGAAGTGTCTATAAAAAGGAACAGAGATGTTTATGTTGGCATTTAAACTAATAGCAAATGTCAACAAGGGAGGTGGATGGCACTCATACTTATTATGTGCGTAAGTGTGGGAGAAGTATGTGTGTGTTCACAAGTCGTGAGGGAAAGTTCAGCAAGCCACACACAGGCGGACACACACACACAAACACACACATGTCCGTCGACACAAGCACACACAGGGGCACTGATCCACTGTAGGGATTACCGGTGATCCATGACTTGGCTCACACTGGGCTCTACTGGTTTGTGTCTCCGTGTCCCCATCCTACTGGGACCCCCGTTTGTGTGCGCACACAGTACACGCCACTGTGAAGCTGTTTGTGTGTGTATTTTCCCGTGTCTGCGGAGGGGTTTAAGTGGAGAAGGGAA
Source organism: Sparus aurata (assembly GCF_900880675.1). Taxonomy (NCBI): domain Eukaryota; kingdom Metazoa; phylum Chordata; class Actinopteri; order Spariformes; family Sparidae; genus Sparus; species Sparus aurata. The sequence goes on along the minus strand of NC_044187.1, from coordinate 31,395,211 downwards.
GCGGAAGAAGAGAGGAAAGAAGGGGAGAAATCAAAGCAAGCGCGGCGCCAGAGAGGAAAGAAGGGAGAGACGCAGACAAGAAAATATGCTATCGCTCTCTTTGTCTCCATCCCTCCCTCCCTCCCTCACTCGCCCACACACAGTAGTAAGTACAATGATCACAGAAAGGTGATCTCAAAGCTTAGCCAGTCAGAAGACAGCGAGCCGACAGAGAGCCACAAGAAAAGAGGCAACGGAGAGACGGAGGAAACTGGGGGCTATCATTCTCCAGTTGTGTATGCTTATAGAAAGGAGCAGCTTGTAATGAGAGAGCGGGGATGAATATATGAATGCAACGCATTAATGGTAAGCATTACGCATACGTTCACAGCGCTGAGAACCATTTCTTGTTTCCGTCTTATTAATTTCAGCAGTTCGCTAGTTCGAGGATGTCTGAGCTTCTCGCCAGCACGTCAACATCAAACCCAGACAGACTGACTCAATCTGTGCTTTCATCTTAAAGGTGCAATATGTAGGAACTTGAGTCCGCTGAACGCTCACTTAAAACAAAGGAGGTGGCAGCATACCACCGGGATAACCGCTCACTGCTGCTTAGCTGTGGATACCATTAGCGAGTTAGCTCAGTGAGCTGTGCAGCTAGCAGTCTGAGCAGTCCAGACTGGGAGCTCGGCGCACCAGGGAAGTGTTTGTTTTCACACTGCTAGCAGAGGAGCTTGGGACCAGGATGGGTCGGGGCTAGCCGGTTAGCATGCTAATTACAGCAGGCACCATTATGTCAAAACAGTTAACACTTCTTCTGTTCTGTTGATCATTTCAATTCATTTTTGAACGTTTTCGAATAAAATTCGTACACGTTTTTTTAATGTTTCAATTATTTTAAGCAGTGCAGAAACAGCACGATTACAATTACAATACAATTACAGTCATCCATGCCTGTTATAGTTCCCGACCCCTCTCCCACTTTTAATCAACTTTTAAGCATTTGTTACTGGACTTTCTTATTGAACTGCAAGAAGAAAAAAAGAAACATTGGGAGTCTCGAAGGTATATAAAAAAATATATATATAAACAGCACATATTCAGCATAGTGCTTCACAACATAATCTAAAACATGCAAAATGCTTGATTTGAATATTTAAATGTATGGTTAATCACTGCAAAGCCTCCATCAAGGGATTTGAACAAACACTTGACTGAGAGCAGCTAGAGTAAATACATGAACACACGCACACACGCCCTCCCACACACGTCCAAGTATGCGTGCACAGACAAACGCAAATGAATTCCAGGGACCCACACATTTTATCACCCAGGAATACGCAGTCAACAGTTCAGAGAGCCGGAACAGATACTCAGATACGGTGTTATCTACAAGCATCAAAAGAGAGGGAGGCAAAAGTTCCCCTCATGTTGAGAAAAAACCCTGTGGTGAGATTGATTACATATCATTTTCAAGGGTAATATGGCGAGAGTGGAACAAGACAACAGTGTTAATGTCTTTCCAGTTTAAATGCTTTTTAAGAATTATGAAAATTGCCGGACAGCCTTTGGTCAGCCTCCGTTGCCTTAATGATGTCTGCATCGGTTGCGCTTCACCAAAAACAAGGTCACAGGGAGGGGCGTGTACGACTCTTCGTGCTTATCTGGTCTCAACAACAAAATACAGGCCCCAACCAGCGCATCGCGTAACTGAGTCACCCCAAGGACTTCTGGCCTTTGTCGCTAAACAATTTGAACGTCCTCACATAGTCAAAGAATACAACAAAGGCTTTTACCACGAGTCCCAAGTTTACACAGACATGTCATTTCAATTGTCTGCCTATGTCAATTATCTATATAACAGTCACGTAACACTGAGTGCACTTCTCTTAGCCGGAGCACACAGCGCGCAGTTGATTTGTTGCACTGTATTGCCAATTGAGGCTTGAGTTCTCATCTATTGTGCTCATTGCAAACAGCGTTTATTCAAGTTTCTTTCAGAGGGAAAATCGAGTAAATCAGTCCAGAAAGAAAGAGAGAAAAAGTCAGTTCCCAACCACAAAGAGCGGACATCTGGGTCGGGCTTGTATACCACAAACAAGCAAAGGCCGCGTCCAATCCGACAGGCATGGAAAAAAAAAGTAGCCCCCTCGTTCATTCGTACTGAGCAGCTGACAGTCCATCAGCACAGGGAGAGTGTCACTGAAGGAGGCTCCAACAAAAATATGTAGGAGAGTGGTAGTCGATACTTTGATTTGGTTACTGTCATTACAGTCTAATACATGCAAACTCATTTCTGGTGGACCGCTGAAATAAACAAACAGGTGTATGTTGTTGTATTGTTTACCTTGCAAACGTCATAATGAAAGATTTTTTTTAAACCCTGCCTGGGAGTACTACAAAGTGTTGTGCAGTGTTTTGGTTGTTTGACAAGCCTTTAACCGCATGAATCTGTTACTGGAACTACACTTTTGGGATTGTCTCTCACTGCCAACACCCACCAATATTGCAGAGCTGGCACGGCGGCAAGACAGGACGGGGGTGCAATGTTTTGACAACACCGCGAGCAGAAGATTCAGAGGGCAGCTAGCAGCAGTTAGCAGCTAATGCAAAGAAAAAGAACAACATCTGAAAAGCTCCCTCGAGCTCCTTACCCTCCGAGCAGAGGACAAAAGCAACCACCACATAACAGACAGTGTAAATGAGTGCATGTTGCACCATTGTTTAGAAAGCGCTGCAAACGCTGGCAACCTATCCAAAATCACACCCTGGGGTGGCAGTAGACGGCAGTTGTTTTGCTCGGTGTAAATAAACAAAGGTGGCATCTTTGTGTCAAAAGGGCTACGGAAGTACTTAATTCTTAAAGATGACGATGCAGCTGACACAGATTGGGTTATAGGACAGAATGGCAAGCGATTATGAATTATGATCACTTGCATGAAGTTGTGTAACTTTATAAAGTGGGTGATGCACGTTTTCAGAATGCGAAGGTGGGCATGAGAGGTGTTTTAGCAGGCGTGCTTATCGGCCGTCCGGATTTGCAAAAGTGAAATATTCCGTTTAAAGCAGGCGAGTTGGGGTTTGATGCAAACTTTCTACCTCTGCTCGCTGGTAGGTGCAGGAACTCGGCGGAGGCACCCGGCAAATCAGCAGGAGAGAAGAAAAAGTGTCTGGGAATCCATTCAGCCACCATAAAATACAACTTACACACACAGCTGTGCGCAGTCAGACTGACACACTCTGGGGGCAGAGGAACTCACTGTCGGCCTGTCACAGAGCCCTGACCACAGTGGGGCTCGCACACACACCGACACACACTCCCACATACGCACAGCTTGACCACCCATCACTGCCCTCTGATTACCACCAGCTTCCACAGCCACCCTGACTCCTTCTCTCCATCCCTCCTACACACTCCAATGCTTCTCCCTTCTTCTTCTTCTGCTCCCCCACATTTATCCACTCCCCCCCACCACCACCACCACCACTCCCTGCCATTCCTCCCCCCGCCCCAGCTTCCACCTTTTTCGACGCCGCTGCATGCCCCCTTCATATTCCTTTCACAGCACATTCTTCCCTACCGTTCTTCTGGCTCACATTAACATATAAAACGTCCCCGGCTGCTTTCCAGGGGCTTAAGTGCTCCGTGGCTTAATCAGTCAGATGCATAGTCACTTACCTGCTCAGTCACTCACTTGATTAGTCGGCCGCTCGCTCGCTCTCTCATTTACCTGTTTACTCTCAGGCTCGTTCATTTGCTGGCCGGCTCGCTCACTCTCTCACCCGCTCACCTGCCTGTTCAGTTTGTTTATGTAAGTATCGTTTGCGTCTGCCGCGCAGTTGACTATGAGTGGGCCAAACGGCTCAACCACACAGTGATGTCCAATCATAGTTTGTAACTATGGCACAGATGATTTGCATCTAAAGAGTTTGGCGGGCGTCTTTTCTTTTCTTTTTTTGTCTATATAAAACTAAAAACACCAGAGCCGAAGTGTGAAAAAATTGATTAAACAGTGTTTTTGTCTGCTCTAAGTGGCAATCATTAGCATGTATGGCTAACTAGCTTCTAAACGATTATACTTCCGGTCCTCTTGGGGGTCTAGCGTATGTAACAAAATATCATAATACTGACGCACTGGCACTTTCAAGGCGTTAGCGGCATAATTGTGTTAGTAGCATTCACTCTACAAAGTCGCTAACCTAGATTTTTATGAATTAATTATACGCCGTACCAGCCACTCCCAGAATGAGGGTAATCGTCCTGTTTACCATGGAAAACGCTGGTTCTGGTTAAGTGGATGGACGTGAGGCCATAATTTGCGCAAGGTATCATGGGAGCTAGCAATAAGGTGGATTGGATTTGTGCGGAGGTGCATAGCCTACCGTTCCCTGCCAGTGTTACCCAAGGCAGCGTACGTTTGCCAAACTGATCTCAATTTTTGTGAACTACAATTTTGAACTAAGGAGGAGCATTGTTCTTTCTGGTATGGAGCTAGCCCATATTTCCATCTTTTGGCACAGCATCACTTATAAAGCCATCGAGTGCAAATTAAAGGGGTCTTTGTGTAAAAACGTCTGACACCTGGAAACGTTACAAAGTAGGCAGGAGACAGTGTTGGTCAGCTCACAGGGCTGACAGCTCAAGAAGAAATGAGAAGCCTTCTTGGCTCTACCACTGAACGGATTCATACACTTAATTCTATCAAAAATCTGAAGAATGTCTATCGATAAATCCGTCACTGCTATTGTTGTAAACTTCTCCCAACGTGTACTGTAACTAAAGGGGTGCGACTCACAGTCACCTAGGATAGTTCATACGGTTGAACGCCGGTGTGATTACACTCACAGTCATGGTTGTGTGAGTACATGAGCGTGTGTGTGTGTTTCCTTGTGCGCTGCGAGACAAGCACCATGGCGTGTGTTTGTGTGTGTGGCCTGGTGTGTTCATCGATACATAAACAGAAACACACTGGGATGTGAAAGGTTTTTGCGTCCCTGGTGTTCTCCTCAGGGTGCGTGTGTGTGTTTAAAACACACATGCGTGTGTGTCTGGGTGTGTACGTGTGCTGTTTGTGCTATTTCATCTGCCCTTTTTCTCCTGTGTACACACCTTTAATTGCCCGGAGCGTTCTGACCCAAATTAAGATTCACTTTTAAAGCCTCCCACTAATGCACTGTCACTCAGCACATTCAATATTGAACCAAGACACTTCTCGCAAAAAAAAAAATAAAAAATGACACACTTACACACAACATCACTGTCAGAGCATCCGTCTCCCCCTCTGCGTAATTAATCACCAGGCAGTTGTTTTACTTCTATCTCCACTCTTGCCTGTCTGTCAGTGTAGACGTAAACTCAGCAGTGTTAAAGCGGCTGGTCAACAATTTGGGCTCTCGAGGCAAGTTGGAGGCTGAGTCACCAACAGACATACTGAGCAAACGGATGATCAATTAATGAATCAGTTTTCGGGCAGAGAGTATCTGATTGACAGAAAAACTGGCAGAGAAAAAGCAAACAAGCAAGCACACCGTATTGCAGTGAGTGTGGGGAGCGCTGGGCAAAGCGTACGTGAGCAAATAAAATAGTTTTGTGCATCAGCAAGTCAAATAACATTTATACCGCCCGTATATGCGAGCTTGTATAAATACATAAAACAGCTAAAGAGAGAATACAGGCCCATTCAATCCAACTCATTCATTTCAGCCACTTTTGAGGGCTGCGACTGTGAGAGGTGCTTGAGCCTCTTTCAGCACGCAGTGTGAGTGTATGAAAAGTATAATATTAACTCATCTTGAAGATGCAATTTCAATGGTGGTGGCTGAGAACTGAGTTGAATTAAATTCACATGGTGTAATTATGGTCACACATTAATACTCAATCAGTTTACTTCCACTTAGGTATAATGGTCAATGTTTTTTTGTGCTTGGTGAAGCATGGATTTGTGCATTTAGTGAGACAAGATGTGATACAACATCATGGTGAAGGTCCATGAATTGTGAGGAGATTCATGCGTGAGGTCATCGGGGCATCACAGGCGCCAGGTTTTCCAAATGAAGAAGTGGAGGAGAAGTCTGGTTCTGCTGTATTGATTTTGATCATTTGTTCTTAAAGCTGTCCAACAGTGTTATAAGGGTGCAATGCTAGACCAGTGTACTGCTTTTTAAAAACTTGGAGCCCACATTACCCACAATGCAGAGAACACATCAGTTTTCTCACACTGTCGAGTTCTGCAGCACTGTATTCCCTCTCTGACTCTGTTTTAGCTCCTGTCACTTAAAGAGCCCCCCATGCACATGCCTGATTTAGCAGCACTAACAACAACAGTACAGTTGTTCTAAATAAATTCTTAGGTGCTAACTAAACCGCTAGGAATTCAATTATGCAATGTGCGACATGGTGATGTGGTGTGATGTCACAAAGTCACAGAATTAAAGGCGGGACTACTGAGGAGGTGTTTCAGGAGCAGTGTTTTGGGAGTGGGAGTGAGGAGCTTCTGTTTGTAATTTGACCTTTTTAACTGTCAAGATCTCTTACATGCATAAGAACCTATATAATTCACTGAAGGGAAGGAAAAATACAAACAACATCATAGGTCTCCTTTAAGCATGACTTTTTCATGACTTCATCGTGGTTGTGGCCCTTCAGATAAGGTGATGAATAACATATAACGGATCAATGGTGGCATTATTGTGAAATCACATAAATTAAATCAAATTGTCAGCTCCCCTGTCTATTTAGACATCATATTGGGAAATCACAACCACTAATTAGATCATATTTTTGGATCTCATTTCAATTATGAATTATTTAGTTAAGATAAGATGGGCAGCACAGCGGTTAGCGCTGTTGCTCCACAGCAAGCGGGTGTGTGGAGTTTGTATATTGGGAGCGAACCCACACACACACAGGTTCTCTCCACGTACTCTGGCTTCCTCCCGCAATCCGACGCATTCAAAAGTTAGGTAAATCGGTGACTAATGTGAGCGTGAATGCTCGTTTGTCCCAATATGTGAGTCCTGTGATAAACCGGCAACTTATCCAGGGTGTACCCCGCATCCTGCTTAATGTCAGCTGGGATCAGCTCCAGTGACCCTGAAAAGGATATGCAGTTACAGACAATGGATGGATAGTTGAGATAAAAACAAATCTATACACCATACAATAATTTCTTAAAGCTCACAAACCTTAACCCATTCATAATATTTACAAATTTTAACTGATAAAGTTTTACCTAAGGTTCAAGTTTCACTTTATTGTCCCATGTTGCAGGAGGAAATTTTGCTCTTCCACGCATCCATGAAAAATACAAACAGGAGAAGATACAGCAGCATGGGAACAAGAATCATTAGAGCCAAATAAAAATATACGGTCAGAAAGAAAAAAAAAAGTGCTCTGTGCAGTATACCTAAGCACTGATGATGAAAAGATAAAAAACCTATGGTGCAGCAAAGAGGAAAGTAAACAGATAAATAAATGAAGGTGCTAGAACTGGGAAAATAGTCAAGCATCTATAAATAAGTAAAAATAAAGCAATTCCATCAATCAATTTCATCCTTATTTCATCTGCCACCATTTAAAATTTTTATTGAAGTGGGGATAAAAGATGTTATAAATCTCTTCGTTGGGCTCCAAACCCCCTCACTGATGGCAGTAGTTGGTACTCTAAGTACTCATGGGATGGAGCCGTTATTATGTTGTTGGATTGCCTCAAAAACAGCCTGTTTGTAGGTAGACTACAGATCCACAAACATATTGTTTGTGCCTTCATAAATAAACACCCTTGATAGATAGTATCCAGCCCACTTAATTGGCTTGGTTTGAGACTATGAGGTAACCCACACAAAAGAAGGGTTAACGCAGACAAGAATCAATAACTCTCACCGACAGCAACACTGAAGCCAAAAACAAGTGTCTCATTGCCCTCTCTGGTAAAATGTTTCCCACCGGTTTTATCTTCACCACATCTCCCTCCCTGGGTTACAAATGCATATAGTGTACTATACAGTAAACACATTTTACCCACAAAGCTCCAACTTTTCCCCCACTTCAAACCAAATTTTTACCATTTCCTGCATTTTCCTCCTGTTTACTGACTGTTCCTCGCTCTGAATTAATAATCCGGCCATGAAAGTTAACAATGTCTTTGAGACATTCAGACTTACCATTCTGCCTTTGCTGTTGTCAGACCTGTAGGATAGACCCTTCCATTGTGGTGTGGTTTGACTGTGTTGTGAACCAGGAGACCCTGTAATGGATTGAAAATATTTCCAAAATGAAAGCTGCACCATTAGCAGCAGGCCTTTTGATTATAGGTTTTATGTATAGGCTATGCAATAGTCGTAGTTTTGTAGTTTTGTACATCCTTTGCTGTACATCTATTTTGGAGTCCTAGTAGAAAAAGAATACAGGTCTTGAACGCTTCGTTTTAGCTACAGACTGTAAAATCTCGCCTCTGTTCAATCTCTGTTGGGAGTTGCACGTGCACATTACATAACAGGCAGGATGTAGCCAGTCAGAGGCAGGGAAGGGCAGGTCATGTCGAGTAAGGTAGTGTGATCTAAAATAATGCTGCTATAGCAGTAGCAACTGTGTTTCTGATGACTGAGTTGAGTGTATTTTGCAAACCGCTTACATGCACAAAAACGCTACATAACACAATAAAGGGAAGGCAAAAAACCCAAAAGCATAATATGACCTCTTTGAAGATGCAGTATGTAAGAATGTGCCACTGACAAATTCATAGTGACAACAAATAGGGGGCAGCATTTCACTAGAGTTAGCACTAAATTCTTCTTGTTGTGGCTACAATTAGCGTGCGTGTCGCTAATACCTTATACCGCTGGCATGGGAGCTTTGGACTCCACATGTCAGGACTAGCTGGTTAGCATGCTAACTTCAATAAGATTGTTGCATTGCCCCTTTTATTTATTTATTTTTTCCTAGAAACATCTGGTGAGCTGATTCGAACCTAAGGCAGGTCAACTGCGGCCAACAAGCTACTTTGGGCAGCTCTGCTGTAGATAATCAGTTTTTATACTGTATGTTCTAGCGTCATTCTGTCTGACTTTGACCTCTTTAAGAAGTTTAAACAACATGTAACTGTTTTCAGATAATCTTAATCATTAACAAATAATATATACCCATCAAGCAAGAAAAGTAGGTTTGTCTCCACTCTTCATAAAACTACTTTTGTCACATTTCATGTCCAAAACCCAGTCCAACTAATGCAATTTAGGAGTGACTGTAAAACAGTCTACTGTTATCCACATTTGTATGACCACTCTCTAATACAGGTTTCCACCATTCACCTTTGAGTGTATTCTTGACGAAACAGGTTCTGCCTTTAGATGTCTTTAGATAACACTTAGTATGATCTAGTTCCTTCGAAGAAGGTTGAACCCTTAGTGTTCTCACATACCGACAGTCCACCCACACTGACGTTTGCACTCATGCTGCCTGATTAGACGTCTTCTCAGAAATTGTGGGCATGAACATACTGGGCTGTACTCACACCTCCCTCACTTTCTGGTTGAAGTGTTATTGGAGCATCTTAAACTTTACACTCTTATTTAGTTGGCATAATGCAGCCTTTTTACATCACTTTATAGCACATAAAGCTAAAATAATTAGCTGATCCCAGAGTTGATTGGGAGCCAGCGCAATTATTATAAATTTGGTTTGATATGATGTGTTCCTTGATCTTGTGATAACACACACCGCTGAATAAATCAGGAATGTTGGATCAGTTACAAACAAGACATAATTGAATAAAACAGGAAGCAGAGATGCTGCCCTCCACCGCAAAACTTGCCAGATTCTTTGCATGAAATTAAGTGATGTATATTTATTGAGGGGATTTAAAGCACTGTCAACATAAAGGGCAGAAATGGAGTTCAGGTTTGGAACAGCCTTAATTTATTTGACATGGTGAGGATTATTGAGGACAAGGGGCCTTGTGATTTTTACCTGTGTGATTTTCACAAATGAATGTCTCCAGTGCAGTTAATGAAGATGTTCATTGGATCCAGCTCCTGGCTGAGAAGGCCAAATAAACTATTACTCCTCTTTGCCTGAAGCACTGAATGGTGTGAATGATGCTATGTAAGGGTGAGTTTTATCTGAACAGGACCAAGGATATGCTTTTGTTCTACTGTACTGCTGTGCTATGTTTCCTATTTTATAGCGTACTGCAAGTACATCATTGTCTGTATAATCTCCAAGTTCAAAATGTTAAGCAGTTCTGATAATACCTCCCTACACTACATCTCAATGGGGTTTATTCTGCATATCTACAACTGAAGACAGTTTCTTGGACATGGGCTGTGCTCAGTAATTCAGAGTTCATTGTTCTGTCATGAAGACAGTAGTAAATTGTCACTGGTTTACTGAATCGTCAGTCGGAGCTGTGGTAGTTGAAAACTTTTTTTTCCGCTGACGACAGGGCAAACCTTGTTGATGGAGCCATGTGGGTGTGACATTTACACAACGATGATGTCTGCGATGTCAACAAACCCACAAACGCACTAAAACAATGTCAGATCCTGCCTCACACTCGGAGAGGTGAGAAAAAGCAGCAGATACAAGGAATACGGGTGGGGGTGTATGAAAAGAATACAAAGAGTGACAGGGTGTGGGGGACAGCGTAAAAGAGACTGGGACAGCGAGACAAGGAAACTGATGACAGCTGGTATTCAGACTGGTGTGTTAAACCTGACAGCTCCAAGTCTACGCGTATGCGCGTGTGTATGTGTTTCTGTGTGAGTGCATGTGTGTGAATGAGCGTACGTGCATCATGGGAGTTGACACAAGTGTAGCTCATCACATTCCATACAATGACTACAACCTGAACCCTGGAGCTGCATTTGTTGAGATGGTCAACAAAGAAACAATGTTCAAGTGTTTATGCTCTTTATATGGTGTTTATGACCCATGACCCTGAAGGCCTTGGAGCTTCAGTTGCAACTTAATAACTATTATGTAAAATGTTACTACAAATTTACAATTTATTATTAATCATGGCTAGGGGATGTATTGCATTACACATTTTCCGTGCTCAGATGGATACATTTAAAGGATTTTTATAGAAGCCTGCAGTGGTGGGCCCATAGAACAAATATTGCGAATTTCACAAGAAATGTCGGTAACACTTTATTTACGAAAAATGTGTAATTAGTCTCAGAATTTCCAAATGATTTCAAATCCCAGTCACCATAATGTTAAGTGTCTGCATTTAACATTTCTTTAAACCACTGAGGTGTAAAACATTTGTTTGTGTTATAGCTACCATATTGACTTTTGTAGAATATGTGTCATATCGCGTTCAGATTACTTTACATTACATTGGGTGGAGGCGGAGGTGGTGGTGGTGGTGGAGTGAAAGCTGGATGAGAACACTGCAATTTCAACATTTGTAAGTGTGACACCACTGGATAATTTTTAAGGAGAGCTTTGGAAAACTTCCAGCTGTGTTTGTGTTGATCAAAACAGATGTTTTAAGCCAAAACATCTTGACCAAGTGTATTTTGTGCCTAAACCTAACCAGAGCATAAGCATAGCATTGTTGTAATATGAGATATTGAGGAAACTGAACCCAAAGAAACGTAAAGTTGCCAACGTGAAATGAAAGGTTTTAACATATCTGTGGTTTGCAGGAACGCACATTGCCAACTTTTAACGTGGAGATTTGGTTGGTAAATTTTCATTCAATCAATTCGAGTCAACTACTGGCACAGTAGGTCTGAATATGAGAAACAATGTGAAATTTGTGTGCAGCAGAACCTTTAATTGAAAATATTCAATGAACAATGAAGTTAATTCTCCAGGAAATTAACAACTGGTGCTAAACTCAACACAGTTAAATGAAAAAATAGAATGCTGTCTCCATTTTCCCCATAATTAAAACGACAAAACACAGTTCTTCTCAAAGAAACTTCTTTGGAGAAAAAATAGGAAAGAATGAACCATTCTTTGGTTACCCTAGATTAATCTTGGACCCCTTTGGGAGTCATCATTTTCTACAAAGTTGCTTGAGACGAGCAAGGTGTTTGGTGCAGAGCTATTGTTTAAAAAAGCAATGAAGATACCATTGTCAGATAAAACACATTTAGATTCATATAAGTTACCTACAGAATAAACAAAATAAGTAATAGAAAAAACACTTATATAATGTTGTCTGGATCACTTTTGTACACACATTGCAAAAGCTTTGCAGAGAGCGGCCTTAAACAAGACAAAAATAGATAAAATAGAGTATAAGCACACCATAACTGTCTGGCAGCTTTATCTCCTCAGGCAGGGCGACCCAGACTCAGCTGGCCTTCACAGCAAAAAAGCCTGGTTACAGTAAGTCCTCCATGTGGACTCGGGGAAAAGCCAATAGAAGTCTGCAAAGGTATCTCAGGCTGTGCACTGGCTGCTTTTGGGTCAAGAGCATTGACACATAGCTTCTGTTTGTGCCAGATATAGTAGTATTTGTGAGGTCATAAAATATGAAGCCAAACAGGTAGGAAAAAATAGTCAAGCAGCTATGGCATAGTTGCTCTACATAATGGCAGTCGCCCTCGCCCTGACAGCAGAGCTACTTTGCATATTTAGAACACAATGAATGCACAAATCACTGTTATTATTTTTTATAATTTAACAGCTTTTGAAAACTTCCAATGCTGGTAATAGAATAACGGATGTTTTTCACTTTGATTATCAAACATATTTATTCACATCCAAAATCACTGGCAGCACAATTTTCAGTCAGGTACGTTGGCCAGGTTAATGAGGTCACTGAGCTTTATAGAAAAAAAAAGACAGGGACAGTAAACGATGGTCAAAGAGCCTGGTCAAACAGAGAAAAAAAGGGGCTGCAGAACTGAACCTTGTGGCACACCATTTGTAACTAGTCAGTGTGATAAAGCATAATAACCTGAGGCGTAATGGGTGCCGAATAAAGCTCTTAACAATCTAAAGGCGTTCCACAAATGGCAGACCAGTATATTAGAGTGTCACAGGGATGTCCTGGTCAGTAGCTTGAATGCAGCTTTTAGGTCATGCAGCACTAATGCAGTGCACTCAACAGATCTGAGGTCATTAGTGAGTCTGTGAAGTACAGTATGTGCTTTTTGTGCTGAATACTGAGGCTGTTAACCTGTAGATTGCCCACTGACACTAAAAAGTAAGCTATTTATAGAGGGAACCTCTCAGAACATTAGCGAGAGAGTCCTGTTGTTATCTTACATTAGTAGTAACAAGGGAAGTACAAGAAAAACTAATAGAGTGGTCAGTGGGTTCTAGAAGAAATATGCCAGCAGAGAGGGATGTAAACTGAAACCTGATTTCTTTAAGAACGAGGAATACAAAGTATCAGCAACAACAACTACAATTAGCAGCAAAAACAGGTCCTGTGATACAGTCATATCTTTTTGTTACTGACCGTCACTAACAAAGACAGTCAAAATGTGTTGGTATCATTTTCTATATTGCAGTGCTGCACTGCCTGGAGGCAAGTAAAACTTTGATTTGTAAAGCGGGGGGAGTCACCCTGATTGTTCACCTGGTGGAGTCAGTGTTCCATTTATGGAGGCTAGCGGGTGGAACACTGCGTGTGCAGTGTGATACATTGAGTTGACACACACAAAGATACGCTTCATGAACATGGAACAGCTAGTGAGAGAAGACAAGAGGAAAAAGCTGTTTTAAGAACAGAAACTATAAAATGTGAGTTGAGGCAAGACCTCGAGGCAAAGTATTCAGGTTTGAAACCATTTTATATAGTTTTTTGGATTTTTCAGCTTCCCTGTAGATCAGTCGCATCTGATTATAGCTATCAGCTAATTAAGCCTTCTTTAAATTTCTTGATCGGGTAAGGGTGAAGCTCAACAGCTCTCTGCTGTTATCTATGTTCGGACGTACAATAATGTAATATTAATTTATCAGAATACCCCCTCGGAAACAGTGTTTTTTTTAAATATATAACTACATTATGTGTGAGTGAAACTGTAAAGGAGCCAAATAACATTTTAATAAAATGATAATTAAGACCAGAATCGTGAAGCCTGCCAGACACTCACTTAATAGCTGGCTGGTTGAAAGTATGTCTTTTTCATTAATTAAGTCTTGAAACTACTTATTGGGATATTTCAGTGTTTCACTTAATTGTTTATTCTGTGACATATCTGAATTTGTATGTTGTGTTTATTTCTAAAACAGCCCTTTTATAATCTAGTAAAGTCTTTTCTGATAAAAAGCCGCATTTTTAACTTCACAAAGTAGCCTGTCATGTATCATGAATACACGTATGGCATTTGCAAAGCACCGAACCGCCTGGAGATAGGTTCAAAGTTCAGTTCGACTTTAAATGGTGGCTTCTTTGTGCCAATATGGCACCTAATTTGATGTGTTTTTCCAATAAAAAGCAGTGAGCAATGTGGAGTGTACATGCACTATATGCTATACATCTGTGGTGCGCCACTACCTCAAAACAAAGACGGGGGGTAAAAGAAATGTACAAGCCAGCCAGTGCTTGCAGGGTTAGACTGAGACGCTTGCTTCCACGGTGGGTGACACCAGAGAGGCGGAGAAAGCCATTTTAAAAACTGCAATAGAAGAAGTGCGAGTAAACTTTCAACATTTCTGTTGATTTGATTTGCCATCCCTGTAGCTTTTCTGAGCGCCAGACTCATTAATTAGCCTCCTACTGTTAGCCCCGATAATATTTTCTAGCTGTATGGCACAACACCTGAAAGCAAAGTCAAATCTTGGTTTAAATAATAAATTAGGGGGGATATCAAATATTAAGATGTCCAGAAATGTGCAAGTTAGGATGAGAGCAACATTGATACGCCGAGGCAGCTAGACAAGAGCAGAGCGGGAAATGAAAAAAGAGAAGGTGAGATGAGGTGAGAGGAACTCAAGGCACAGTGAAGTCGTTAAAACTCAAATAAATGAAGGGAGAAAAAAAAAAAAAAGCTCGAAAGGAACTGTAGTTGGCAAAAAAAAAAAAAAGTGTTCCAAGAAGGGAATAAGAGAAAAAAGAAACATAAGCTTTTTTCCAGTAGCCACTTAGCACTTGTGTGATAGACACAAGATTAGAGAGTAGCGAGGAGTTGAAATGTCAGGCTTGGTAAAAACGTGCTCAGATTGAGATTCACAGCCATCCCTTTAATCACTGAGTCATGCAATGCTGTGTGTAACGCTGCCAAGGTGTGTGCGCGCGAGTGCCAGTGTGTGTATATCATGAAGTGAGGGGGTACCTTTAATGGAACCGCACATCCATCTCATCGCCGCTCCAAATTTAAATGAGACATTTTCCCTTCTTGCCTTTTAGCGATGAGGCATATTAATAAGCTGGAGAAAAGATGCTGAAAGGTTAGGCAACTTTTTTTTTTTCTCATACGGGGGGGGGGGGGGGGGACTGTGTGTGTGTGTGCGTGCGTGTGTGTGTGTGTGTGTTGTCTAATGTGCTAGGAGGCTTTCGATGTGGATGTGTGTGGTGTGTGTGTGCGTGGAGGTGAGGCGGGAGGACATCGGAGATTATACCGAGGTGTGTGGATCAAGGGGCGGAAGCTTAATCAAACACTAGTTGGAGGTCCATTTCAGTGGTTGACAGTTTCAGCAGTTGGATTCTCTTCCAAGTGTATTCTACCTGCGCGAAAAACAGTGAGAAAAAAAGAAAAAAAAAACACACACACTTGGCATCCAATCCCCTCCCGTCCTCCCTCTCTCCCCCCTTCAGTCTTTCTCACACCTACCTCCTCTCTTTTCATTACATTGCCTCTCTTCCTTCCTTCCCTCTTTGTCTCCGTCCCCCTGCTTCTCTCAGTCCTTATCAGGTGGTGACAGAATGGTTTCGCAGTACAGCTCGGAGTCACTCCGCAAAAGGCCACGAGCGACTCGTTCCCTTTTTAGAGAGCGCTTGTCATTGCTTAATCTCTTCTAATTCTCTCATTCCCTCATTTGCAGGTGGAAGCAGTGGCGTTGGAAGGCGGCGGCATTCTCTGATGTTGTTGTCACTTTTACAACGGATCTTGTTATCGCCATGGCTCAGTGTTAAGGGTGTCTTACCTGGCAACTTCTCACAGGCGCGATTAAAAAGCTCCAGTGTGAAGTGTGCCGCGCTTCCACAATGATGACGCGATGGACTCACGTATGTGTCGATGTTTGTTTGCATGTGTGGGCAGAAGAGTGTGAATATCCGAGTGCCTGCTCATTTATATTCATTACAGGGTAGATCAAGAGGACGTCATGTCAAGCGGCTTTGCTCTAATCAGGCTGTTTAGGGCCAAAAGGGATGAGTATTCTAGGTTTTTTTTTCTTGGCTGACTGACTTCTGATTGGTTTCAATTCTTAAGCATTTTGAAGAGAACTCCCTCATAACAAAGATGGTTCGGCCAAGTGAGGGCCGCGATGTGCTGCCCATAACAACGGCCTGTTTTCTGAGCCGGCTGAGGACGTACAGTTAGCTGAACCCCTGTCATGGCCACCCGTGTTCTGGCTACCAGATCGGGATCCCCTGCAGACCTTAATTCATTGCTTCATATTGGCTGAGTGTAAGTGACTGTGCGGCCAATCACTTGGCCAGACCAACTTTGTTATGTGGGCTCCTGCTTACGGGTGACAGTCATAGATTGGACTTTATCTCCCAAAGTTTGTGAAGTCATATCAAGTAAGTTAACGTACGTAAATGACATCCCTTATATTACGTGAGTGGCGTACATATGTCACTTAGATTACATGATGTGAGTAACATCACTTACGCAACTTCCATTTCAAGTTCGAGACTGAACAAAGTTTGTTTTTTTTAACTCATAATATGATTTTTCCCTAAGCCTAACCAAGTCATTTTTGTGCCTAAACCTAACCAAGTAGTTTAAGTGCCTGACCCTAACTTAACAATGTTAATAACAATGAAAAGCGTACATACCAAAGTATCTGAACATGTTGAATATAAATGTTAAAAATTCTCATGTATTTAACCTTTGATGTTGCCGACTTTGTAGGATTGTTGTTTTATGCCGGGATGGTAGCGTACAAAAGTGTTTCAGAGATTTTTTTTCAGAGAACAGCTGGGTAATGTAAGGTGAGCCAAGATGTACGAGAACAGTGAGAAAACTGAAACAAAACAGGACAGTTGTGGGCTGTAAAACCAGAATAATGCGCTGGAAAACCTTAAAATGCTCCACAGAACTGAAGAGTCAGGTGATGTCTGTGGGTTTGTCTATGAGCGAGGCATTCACAGTACACAAGTGCATAATCCATTGTTGGTATCAAAAAGTAGATTAGTGCTGCTTCAAGAGACGCTGCAGGATACACAATGTTTCTCAACTGTCACCTGTTATTTTCCAAGTGGGAATAGTACTACTAATTTAATTTGATCTCTTCTCACTGCGAACATCAACTTTAAAATGTTGGACAAGTGTCCTCCCCCCCGCATAATTCTAATCACAGACCAGGTGAAAAGCACAGATAATGAAGCATTCATTTTAAACACTTGCTCAGGTACTCCGTACAGCCGCCAACCTGGAGATCAAATCACAGGTGCTGTTGTTTTAAATCCATCTGGCATTCATTCTGACGGCAAGAGCCCAGAATCTGTTCCATCACTGGTGTCACTGTGGTCTGGTGGCTCTGCAGTCAAGAAAATATGTGGGGAAAAGAAGTTGCTCGGATTGATTCTGGCACAAAACTCTGATACCGTAGGCCTACATGAAACAAAACTCTAATAATATATATATACACACATATACATACATACATACATACATGCATACATACATACATACATGCATACATACATACATACATACAAAAAATGCCATCTAGAGTCTAAGTGAGCCAAACAGAAGCATAAACCAGGAGAACTAGGCGGTGAATGAACTGTTCCACACTTACACACACACACATTCCATACATACAGTCTCCCACACCTTCAGGTCATTGTTGTTGTCTTGCCGTTCTTCTATTAAGAGTCTTCAATTCTCCTGTGTTTTCCTCTTCTTCCACTTTTCATACGGTAGCGTAGAACATAATTAGCCCCTGCGCTAAGCTGACTGATGCTACCATGTTAGTTTAAACAAACACTCTCCTCCAATTAGCATCTTATTTTTAGCCTCCGCCCGTAAGCCGGCGGTGCACGAACTCTCAAAGTGTCAACGTGTTGCCAAGCGTGGTGTGTGGCCAACGTGCACGCATAATGTGATTCTTACGCATGTTTGTATCTCTCCAGCATTCATATAAGTCATAAGGCTTTTTTTTTTTTGGTTTTTTTTTGCCTGTGCAAGCAGAAAGAGTGTGAAAGCAAAAGTGATTGGAATTATTGTAATTATGCGCCTTTCAGTTGGAGAGCAAGGTGGTATTGGGGAGCAACTGACAAGCTGTGAAGAAAGTGTGAAGCAGGGGGGGGAAGAGAGAGGCATCAGACGGAGAGTCAGAACACACTGCTAAGTGAAACTCCCATGCAAGAGACTTCTGTGAAGTCTGTGAAGGATGCGCCTCCGCTCTCTCGCTTTTCCATTTATTTTAAAAACTGACACATTTGAGGGAGATTTCTAAATCATTTATTCCGCATGGCATTATGAATAATTTTCCCTTTCTACACGATTTGACGGAATATTGAATCTAAACACACTTCTGTGCTCTTGGTTGAGGAGACTTTAATGGTGATCATCACTAATATTGATTTTTTTTTTTCCCACTTTGAAAAGTTGTTTTTTGAAATCGCGGGCGGTCTTTATATAAGGCCCGTCCTTTACTCAGTATAGGCATAACCGTTTATCTGCACTCCAGTATTTAGCTCAATTTCATTTGACGGGAACACACACACACACACACACACAAACACACAGGGTGCAGTGGCGTAGGGTTCAGGCGGAATTCGGGGGAAGGCTCTGCGATAACGCTTTGATGTGATCTTCCGGAGATAACATGACAGAGATGTAACTGCGAAGCCAGGGGAAACTGAGACAAACGGAGAACGAGAGGGGGAAGAAGTGAGAGCAGGGAGAAAGATTAAATTTATGTTGAGACGGATTCAGCCTGTTCTCACTCCCAACGCATCAAGTACAGTGGCCCGGTCAGTGGCACTTCACCTTTCAGTTTGAAGCGCTCCTTTAGTGCAGCGAGGGAGTGGTCTGCAGGCCCACCCTGAAGACTGAAGTTCGTGTCTGGTTTGTGACCAAGCGTCAAGAGTGATTTATATTACGCAAGTAAATTATGTACATAAATTAAGTAACTTATATAATTTAAGTGACGTGAATCACTGAGGTAAGGTTACAGGAGTTCCATTAGTCACGTTACGAGACTAAATGTAACCCAAAATATGATCTTTAGAAGTAGATTCGGTGCCTAATCCTAACCAAAGTGCAACTGATTGAGGATGTTAATAACATTATGCATATTTGAACTGTCTTTCAGTGAGCTTCATCTTGAAAGTGTAACTGGACGTTGCATACTTTGTATTATCGCAAACTTGACCGCGAACGCTGCACGCGCAAACCTGACACCTGTGGGGTAGGCAGACCGCCATCGCAGTGTTTTAGTACTAGAGATCGGCCTTACTGAAGGTCTTCGTCTTGGAATCGACTACATTTTACTCATCTTGTATTGGACAACTCTACAATTTAAGACCCGTGTAGACCACAGCTGCAGGGGTTTCATGGTATTCATTCATTGTTTGCTACATACTCTACTTGGTTTCTATGGGAAGACAAGGGTCATCCAGAAATCCTGATTCTTGCACAAACAATGCAAGAATCTTGTTGTCAGTTTGATGGAAAAAAAAAACGGAGAAGGAGTGACTCAGTCTAAACCCTCAAGTCACTGACCATGCTGCTGTATTACTCGAGCTCTGAGTGACGATGTCTTTGACAAATGTTGTGAACTATACGAGACAAAGAAAGAGACGGGAGACGTGTGTGTGTAGAGACTGACCCTGAGTGAGGAACAAACTGTTCGACAGCTGAACTGTCTGCGCCGAGAACGAACGAGAAACCGACAACGACAGACCGATCCCGGCGAAGAGGATTTAATCACAGTCCCAGCAGTTAACCAATAACATCATCATCCTTTTACTCTCCCTCCTTCTCGTTCTCTCCATCCCGCTCTGCGGTTTTTCCCCTGACACAGACCGTTGATTCCAGGCAGCTTCCCCTCCCTCGCAGCTTTCCCCTTAATGGAAAACTAAAGGTGTTCCGGCTCATTCCGCGTTCACCTGAGTCTGACGCAATAATTCTCCAAACGGAGCTTGTTATTCCATTATCACCGGTGTGTGTGCCAGTGTGTGTGTGATTCCTTAAGAAGTCCCAGCAGAGCTTTATATTTGAGAACAGAGCCATCAGGTGTCACAGCGTGAAGTTTTTTTAACCGTCTGAGTCACAAAGGATGAGTCAGTCGCGGCAGGAGAGCTGATTGGAGAGACACGTGTCAGACAGCAGCTCTCCTGACCGAGTCAGTCTCGCATACACAGACCCTCAGGCAACCCCCTAAGTACACTGGGATAAACTTAAAAGCTCACCATCCACTTTAAAAGAATTCTCACCGCTGCAGCGGAGGACTTGGTTAAATACACTTCACTCGTGTGTATATAGGCTGAAAGAACATTAAAAATAGAGGCGTAAGTGACACATAGGTACAAAAACATCATTCTTAACTCTCTCCCACTGCAGTTTCTTTAGAACTACGTGTCAGCGGCTTGTGACAGAACGAGAATGAGGCAGCTCGCACCTGATTCTCGCACATTCTTCTGGCGAGTTCATTTGCATTTGAAAAAAGGAAGAAAAAAAAAACCTGAAGTAATCTCACCTCATTGTCAGATCTGGTTTTTTTTTCTACTTGTTAACACACTAAGACTGAACAATGGGCGTATTGGTTTTTCCGCGGTGGAGTGACTCTGCCAGGTTCCTGCAAAAGAGCAATACAAATTAGTAAACAGTCGAACGTTAATTAGGAGTTGGGGGGCGCGGGGTGTAAAGGCATCTAGTTGGGGGTTGATTAAAGTTCAGGAACATTTACAGGGCTGATTAAACAAAAGCTAGCAAAGAAGAGGCACTTCTGAGACTAAGGGCTTTTGTTTTTCTTTTACTTGACAGGCAGAGTAATGAGAATCAAGGGTGAACAGGTAAGACCAGACATGGTATGTGTGAGGTTATACAAGGATCAGGGCCCCATTTACGCACAGGACATTGTGATTATATGGTGTGCTTGTTCCGGAAAATAGATCCTTCACGTTCCATGGAGAAATATTTGAAATAATTGCTGGACTTAGTAGGGAGGAATAAATGTGTCTTATCTCATGTCCTGCACACATCACTTCGCTTTTTTTTCTGTAACAAATGCAAACCTATATGTCTTTATTAAGTCAACAAATGCAGATATATCATATGGAATTAGTCATAAAATAAAATAAATGTGTGCTGAGGATAATATGAGGCTGCTCTGTAGTCTGGTGGGACGGCACAGAAAACAAAGTTTACTTTGCTTCACCATCATCATATGGCAGTTATTAATTAATTACCTCATTGGCCTGCAAACTGCTCTGTTTCAAAAAGAGATAATGAAGAGAGTTGTGTCTCTGTTTCTCGCGCTTCATGCTAGCTACCGGATCACGATCTGTAGACACAGGGAGTTGGTGCTCATACCGCTTTCGTCCAGAAATGATAAAAAAAAAAACGAAAGTTCCACGCAGCCGCTCATAAGATGAATGAAATAAATATCTTTCCATTTTCACAGAGACTTTTCTCCACAGCCAGACATTGAAATGGTAAATGACTGCGAGATGAAATAATGCCACGGTGAAGCAAAAAAAATGCAATGTCAAAATAAAGTGGCAACAATTTAGTATTTATGAGGGACTTGTGAATGTATTATAGTGTGATGACATAGCCTTAATGGGGCTAATGGAAAAACTATTTTGTAATTATGGGGTATTTAATAAGTACTCATGGGGTACATTAACATATTAAAGTGGGGCAAAGCAAACGTTACATGTAAAAAAAAAAAAAAAAAAAAAAAAAAAGGGTAATAATAACCCAATATTGCAGAGGCTCATTTACATATTAAGTTGGCCACCGTTATGCATGTGCTCTGAATCGCTCGCAGGGTAGTTAAAAAGCTGCCATACATGCTTGGCTAATTGCTGTATGTTCCCTCTAGATCTGGAGTAAGAAAAGGTATCCAAGGAGGTACAATGATCCGCTTGTTCACACACACTGCAGTCTGAATGTAAGGTTCATACGTCTGTGTGATAAAGGAGATAAAACCGTAATATTTTGTGAGGATTACACATCAATCCAACCCAAACGCTATTGTTTTCCATAAACCTCTGTTTTAATTGCTTTCACGCCATACTTAACCGCTTGTGCAATCTAGTTTGACTTCAAATATGACTCCTGGAAGCACCCACCAGCAGCACAGCTAGGATGTGTTGTCTCAGCATTTTCTGTCGTCAGTTGTTGGTTGGAGACGAGCTTTACTGTACTGGTTTGGAAAAGAGGGGGCTTGGATTTATCCGGGCATCAGCACATGATTAATGTGTTACCTTCTGCAGGTCCGAGCCTGTCCATTTACGATCTCATTTCCACATTTCAAGAATTGGCAATTCTTTTCTTTTCTTTTTCTTTTTTTTTTTTTTTTTTTTTTGCTTAAATGATGCCCAAAACAAAAAGTCAATAAATAAAAGGCTATATTTAATGTATGAGCCGGGACCTTTAAACTTTTGCAGCTACTTATACACAAGGTTGTTTTTGTGAAAAAAGAAAAAAAAAACAATTCAATGCTGTAATCAGAGACTGAAACTAAACGGCACCAAAAACCAGCCAAAAGAAGAATGACAGCTGATGTCAGGCTTCACCTTCACCTTCACCTTCACTCCAACTCAACTATTAGTAATAAATTGTTCAGAAAATAATATCACATGACTTAATACATATGTAAATCATTGTTCATCATGTTCATCATTTTGCCGATTGATTATTCATCATACCATATTTATGTATGTATATTCTGATTCACTTATATTACCTTTAACATTAATTCCTTTTAAAACAGGAAACAGGAATTATATTAAATGGATTAGTCATATAATGTGTCATAAAATAAAACCATCTTTGATATTTGAGTGTGGAGGATGAGTTGCGGGGGTCGTGCAGCCTGAGGACAGGTGGTGCTCCGTAGTCTGGTGGTGCGGCAGCGGATGTCTCTTCATCGCTTGCCAGACAGCAGCAGGGTGAGCAGGCCGTCGCGGGGTCGGATGTTGTCTTTCAGTGTCCTCTTGTTCTCTGTGCGCTACACACACATCGCGAACAATACAGTAACACGAGCTTCTCTGCTCGGTTAAAATCGAGGTCAGTTCAATTTTTAATTGCCCCAAATGAGGAAATCGTTTTGTATTTGCAGTGGCACGGCGAAAATCCGACAGTATGGAAATAAACGTTTAGTGGACAATTGAGCCAATTCAGTTAGCCTGCGGTTTCACAGGAAGACTGTTGCTTTAATTTACAAGTAAGCTATGATGCCCTTCTTGATCATTGTGCGCTGTTTCCAAAGAAAAAAAAAAAACAATTCTACTGTTCCTCTATCCATATCCCCTAAAAAAAAATTGACCAGACCAATATACACATTCCCCCCTTTTATTCCCAATCCTCCAGCTCGGTCACCCTGGTAATAAATGCCATAATTACTTTATAAGTGGATGATAATTGTGGAATAATCACACAGTGATTTGCAGACAACACTCAAAACCACAAATATCAAACAATCCAAACAACCAGGGTTTTCAAACGCCGTATTGCTTTTTTGTTTTTCTTCTTTTTTTTTTTTCAGTTCACAGCTTGTGCACACAAAACATGTTTCTTTTGTCTGCATGGTTGGTGGATTCAAGGCCAGCGCTTGAGCCCGAGGTGAATTTGACGCTTTAAAAACGTTAGTTGTTCTCAATAGTCCATTGTGTAAACGCTGGAATAAAGTCTTGATTTCTCCAATTCAGTATTAACATGCGTTTGGAGCGTTTGGGGTGAAACAAATCCCTTTACCAGTCAGCCAAAACACATTGAATTATCTCCCCTTACAAGGGAGAGTTTATATAATATTCCCACCGCTTGGTACAGCTGAATTTATGGACTAAGAGAAGCTGTGTTCCTCTGTGTTCTGCTCCTCTTTTCTTCTGTCCTCTTCCACAAGCAGAGTCTGTTCATCTGGAGGAAGATGAAAGGATGACTTTTGCTCATTGATATAAATAAATGGAGAGAGAGAGAGGGATGAGGCGAGGCCGTGTAGGAGGGAAGATATCCTTGGGGCAAGAGAAGGAGTAGGAGAGAGGGATGAGCCGACCACAGGGAGGAGAGGAGGTGGAGGGTGAGGGCGAGAGGGAGGTGGAGAAACGAAGAGCGGAGAGATGTGCACGGAGAGGAGCGAGAAGAAAGGCAGGGAAAGAGAGGAGCGGAGGGAGGAGGAGAAAGCGGCGATGGGAGAGGAGAGAGTGGAGACGGGAGTGAGAGGAGAAAAAAGTGACAGTGAGGGAGAAAAACTCACTTTATGAAAATGAGATTTTCCACCACACATGATTACAACTATCATCAAAGGGCGCGAGTAATTGAGTGTGTACATGCCGTGCAGACGCGCGCGCGTGTGTGTGTTCAAACATGTGCACAATTTGTTGCAGCCTACGCGCTGGCATTTATGTTTACGTGCACATCTGTGTTGTGTGTGTGTGTGTGTGTGTGTGTGTGTGTGTGTGTGTGTGTGTGTGTGTGTGCTGGAATTGTCCGTTTGCATTTCCTGTTTTTTTTTTTATGTGCTCATCTGTCTATTTTACCTACAAGCCTGCCCTGCCTTTATGTGCGTATGGCTGCTCACACTGTGTGTGTGTGTGTGTGTGTGTGTGTGTGTGTGTGTGTGTGTGTGCATGAACAGAGTCTTAATCTCCCCCACTTGTGCTTGTTGAAGTACATTTATATGAAGCGCCAGTTAACCTTTCTTTCCTGTCTAAAGCCATGGCGTGGTGACATTTTATTAACTGTGGCAGGTGATATATTACCACACTTCCCGCGATAAGATTACATTACCTCTCTGCTTTACCCCCCTTATTCCTCTTCCCGAGCGCTCCTCCTCGATTCTCCTCCTTCTCCCGCCTCATTGTCCTTCTCCTCTTCAATATATCCCCCTCTCCTTCCTCTACCTGCCTGTATCCACCACAGTAATTACACTAAAGAGAACTGGGGGGCAGCAAGGGGGGGGGGGAGAAAAAAGGGAAGGAACAAAAAGGGCAGGAAGCTCTCAATGTCAGCTACTTTTTGAGAGAGACACACGGAGAAGGAGAAGAGACGTCCGAAGGGAGACGGGGAATTGAGAGTGGCAGAGAGAAAAGGCTAGCAGGGAGACAGGGAAGCGGTTCGGTGGGGTCGGGGAGGACTTTAAAGCTCTTCAGCTTGACGTAGGGCGCTCCTCACCGAGCAGGCAATCGCATCGATGGCTGAGTCGCCACGGTCTCCAAGATACATGGAGGACTTTGATAATAGCAGGAGAGGGGGGAGCACTTAGGTGAGGGGCCGTGTGGGGGACATAATAACAGAGCGAGGGAAAGGGTGAAATGGAAAGGTGTACAAGTACAGTTAGATGCACTTACTGTTGCGCAGGTTGGATGTGGTGCTCAGTGCTCAGCGGCATCATTACCTCAACGGGGGCACTGTGAGTGATGAGGTTGGAGGTGGCGATGACTTCGACACCCGCTGACATACGAAGATGTATGACGGGGTAGACGATGGCTCAGTGGAAGGGATGGACGGACGGACGGGCAGATGAGGGGAGAAGGGAAATGATGTTGAATGATGGGTTGATTTTTTTTGGTGTACCTGAAGAAGAACGTGCCGCCTTTTTAGAATTTCAGATACAGATGAGTTGTCGGTGTGTGTGGGTATAAAACAATATCACATAATGGCACGATTAATTATCTAACTGGCTCATGAGGGACAGTTTCGGCCCTCATTCAGTTGGGCACACAAAAGGCACACCACTCTATCAAGGCCGGGAAGGGAATGTTTATATAAAAAAAAAAAAACAAAGGCATTAATCATCTCGGTTGTAAAGAAAAGGAAAATGAAGGTTTCACGATTAACACTTCATGCCTTGGTTGGAACAGCCTTGACAGATTGTCTTCGAAAGCCTTTCTGCTATTACAACTCACCCAAAACAGCATTTCATTTCGGACTAGGCTACTTTCTAGCAAGCGACCTTGGACCTTGGCAAAATATCATCTAATTTACAGCCTGAATTGCAGTCTGATTCATGCATTGTGCCCTATAACTGAGCCAGGAGCAAGGGATGTTTCAGTTTCTGAAGTTGTTCACAAAAATACACAGATCTCAGAATTGTTATTTCTTTATCCTGGCAGCAATAGATATCTTTTTTGCTTTAACTTGTCTTATTTTGAAGTAGGCTGTAGGAAAATGACACCATCCACGTATTGATTGGTTCCCTGTAAGCCTCCCTTTCACTACGCTATTAGGTCAGGCACTGGGCTCTATTTCTCTCAGAAAAGAAAGTTGAAAAGTTATCTGTCTCCACTTAAAGGTAGACTTTTGTCCAACAACCTGTACAGGTCAGACAATTTCATTCACTTGTTGCCATCTTTTTTGTCACCCAAGCTCGATGGATAGAAAGAAACTTATACCCCCATTCTTAAACCTGGCTACAAAAATGTGATTGGTCAGCTGGATCTTTAACCAGTTTAAAACAGCTGTCAGCACAATACCATATTTATTATGATCACTGAAGTGTCTGACTGTCTTTGACTGGAGATGGCAATTTTGAGGTAAGATTTCTCTACTTTGCTGCAGTGAAATGTAACCAAATGTGTACATGTGATAGAGTAAGGCATCAGGAAGAAGATGCAAAGACAATTATGAAATAACCTATGAAGGAATTGACATAAGGTCAAAGGTCAGGATACGGTAAGTAGAGTTGATTCGTTTTGGATTGATTTTTGAGTCTCTTCATTACCAACTCAGCAAATACTGATGCTTTGGGAGTCAGGCTTCTCACCATATTGAAGCGTCAGTTGTAGTTCGGAATTAGACTCAACCAACAACTTTCTTACAAATAGGGAGTTTAACATACTTACATTTTGCACCAGTGTTGCTGTATATCTTATTACTGCCATATATAGCCTAACCAGCCAAAGATAAACGTTACCATTTGATACATACCAGAATTAGCTTACAGTTCAAAGTGTAAACCAGATATATTACCGCAGCCACTGTGAACTTAAGTGACATAATGACACAGTCAAATCCCTTTTATTCCCAAGTATTTCTTGTGTCAGTTGCTATCAAGACATTATCATTTGGCGGCTTGACTGAGAGCGATTGGAATTGGACCACATCCAG
Organism: Sparus aurata; assembly: GCF_900880675.1. NCBI lineage: Eukaryota > Metazoa > Chordata > Actinopteri > Spariformes > Sparidae > Sparus > Sparus aurata. The sequence continues at coordinate 31,367,866 of NC_044187.1, read as the reverse complement.
GACACCACAGTGAGCTGGCTGAAGCGAACAGTGCTACTTCCTGTTTTGCTTTTCTGATCACCTGCTGAAACTTACATTGACAGTGGCACGAGCTGAGAATAGTCATGAAGTCAGCAAATTGCCCCTTTGTACAGCTAAATTTGCTCACATTAGCTAAGATTAGCCCCCGTGTTGGTGATACCAGACCAAGGAAGGCTCTGTCAGCACGGCACCTGTGTGTATTCGATTGAGCAAGGGTGCATGCATTAGTGTATTTCAGCATTTAATTTTTAAGGTGACAATTCTGTGTATCTCCCACTTTAAAATGAGCTAATCTCGTGGTGCATTTTACCTTTTCAGGACAAACATGTAAAGTCATAGATCAGATGACTTGCATCAACACGGAGAGCAGCAGAGGGCACGTAAGGCCGTTGAAACTACAGCGTAATTAATAGCTGGCAGGTTGCTTGCCCGGCCGAACTGTTGGGAGGGGCCTACCTGTCACGCTAATTTGACAGGCAGGTTTTGGATGGGATCTGGTCCACTGAGAGCGGGCCGCTCACCAGTCCAGTCAGTCACCTTCATAGAGTCTGACACCGGACTGCTTTCCCCTAATTCAAACTTCACATCCAATCACTTTTCATTTTCTCATAAATCCTGTAAGATCCCGCCTCCCTCCCTGTACTCCTATTAGGTGATTGTGTTTTAATTTGCAACAGCGAATGAGCTATTAGCTGTCGCCGACCCGCTACCCATGTAATGCTGGGAAAGGAGCAGAGCAGCTGTGACGGTTTATCCTCATACACTCACTCAACACTCACTCACTCACTGAGTCACAGGGGGGTGGGGGGGTGGGGGGTGTGCGCGTACACTGTCTAACAAAATGGAATGCACCTACTTCTGGAGCCGATATCGGCCGGGCTGCCCAAGTCTGACTCCTCACAGAAAACACTGAGAGTCACGACACGGAGCAGGCGAGCGAAAGTGCCTCATCCTGCCGCTCTGTGCTGTTCACAACAAGGTTCACAAGTTCTATGTGTGCCAACGCTCTGATCACATATTCACGAGGTGGCTCAGAGTGAGAAGAAAAAGGACAGGGGAGAAAATGCAGACGGAATTCTTTTTTTTTTTTCCCTTCTTCCGAGGGGCGACACAGATCTTTAGTTAATTGCGGTTGCAGGGAGTTGCAGGGCATTATCAGCGTCTGCTTGGCTTCAGAGTTGACTGGCAGCTAAGATAGAAAAACCTTATCGGCGAGATAAAAGAGTGAGAAGAGGATGCAGAAACGAGAAGAGGAGAGAGAGAGAGAAGTGAAAAAGAAGAAAAAGAGGGGGCAGGAAAGAGCGGGAAAGGGAGATGGGGAAAAGAGATGGAGGAAGGAAAAAGAAGTATGAGGGAGGGCGAAATAAAAGATATTCTAATTCTGTCTTATCTGCAGCGAGTGGAGAAGTTTTTTTTATCCGCGTCACTCATCACCTTGCTGCCTCTGATCACCAGAGCAGCTCGACTGGTTTGCCAGCCAGAAAAACATCAGCAATAATAAATAAAAAAATAATAATAATGAAATATAACCTCTCATTTGCCCTCTGTTCTGTCCGTTTAGTCCCGTTTTGCAACCCCCTCCCGTCTTCCCGCGCATTCCCAGCAGAATCCCAGTTTTACTTTCTCGCATTCACATCCTCTCTTCCACTCCTTCTCTTTAAGCTTGCCCTCTATTTCCCTCTCCCGCGCAATTTCTTCCTTAGACGAGTTTTCTGTGCCGCTTTCATCCGTTTCCCATTTTTTTTCCCCTCACCGTGCTGTTTATGCTTCCCGTCTTTCAACTCTCTTACTTTATATTATTCTGTACCACCTCTTTGTATATCCTCCCTCCCTTTGCTGCACTCTGCTTGTACTACTCCAATCAAATTCCGATCACATCTTTTTATCAAAGATGCCAACCCTCCAGGAGGTACTACTTTCATGTGATGAAACTTGCTTATAATCCTTTCAAAGCTGTAAAGCCAAGGCTGAATATTAACACTCCACATTATTGACCTTCTACTTACACAACACTTCTTTGTCAGTTTTCCGTGCCGGAAAGTACTTACTGTTCTAAGCGTGGCAACTACAAGTGGGAGAGAGGGAAAAAAAGCGCTCCAATTAACATGTCTACACGAGGGCAAAAGTTGTTTATGTTCAAAGGGCACGATGTCAGCACGATGAATGTGCTGCATGTCCACAATTTGATACAATTAACACATTGCGCTGGGCCCTATCTATAGCATATCCTTCTCTTGGCTGGCTCGGTGACCCAGTTTAAACTCATGGATCGAGTTTAACTTTTTTCCTGTCACTGTCAAACACAATGGGAGGAGGTGATATCGGTGAGCAAGCCGTTCTGAGTTGCTTCTGTTCATCTTAACTCCACTTTACAGCTTTCAATACCTAACGAAGGCTTCGCAATGCTGCATGTAATAGTTATTCTAGTTATCAAGGCTGTATTTCAAGAATACTGGAGTCCTCAGCTAAACTGCCTGTGATTCTTGAAGACAGCGTAAAGCAAAATAGTGGGGTCAGCAGAAAAGGCAAGGTAGGACGACCTACCCTGCCCTGTGTGTAACTGCTCTGATTGGATCGCCCCTCCCTTCCCTAAGGAGCACCTCAAACCCAAAGAGAAAAAAGGCAGCAGTGCTGTGGCCATGACACCAACGATGCTCCATTACAAATGGAATCCTTTCCTCAGTGTTTAATAAGTATGTAAAAGATCGCTTCACACAAGGGGTATTTCCTCAAACATGGGTGATAGTCGTGTATTTGAGCCACTCTACCATTTCAGCCACATCCTACACTTAAACAGTAGTCGTTCCAAACCTGCATCTCTACTTAACTCCTGTCAACAATGCACTTAATTTAACCCAAAATGTGATTTTTCCCTAAACCTAGCCAAACTGATCTTTTCATAAACTTAAATGACAGATTCTAAGCCAAGCTAAGGTGGGTTAAAGTGAAACTCTCGCCAAAAAGCGACCAAGGCTTTGTTTGTGATTGAATATGAGTCAAACCTTCGTGTAACTGCATAATTACGATGGAAGAGGCACTTTTAAGATTTACCGTAGTTTCGTTTTCGGGCGAGCTAATTTTCAGTGGGGTGCAGGGGCACTCTTGTGCTAGCATCAAAATCGCTTTATTTTAAAACACTAAGAAGGAACCATCAACAGAATTAAAGAGATTACCCAAAAACCATAGTTATATTTTGGTTTATAACGCCCCAACTGGATAGATATAGCAAAATATCATGTAACTGAGTGGTATAGATAGGTACACAACAGTCCTGCTTTGCACTCCCTGTCTTTGTCTTGTCCCTACCTTTTATTCATATTCAACTGTTTCACAATTGTTTAATAGTCCCTGTTCATTTAAGATGTGTTATCCACTGTCTCTTTGTTGGTTTGTTTTCTTGGTATTGTTTTTTCTTCACATTCCATTTAGCCTGGCTTTTGTAGACAGTCTTGTTGTTGCCTGCCTCTTCTATTGTCTGCAATTTGATTTTTGGAATCGGGCTTTGTCAGTAAAGCTTGCTATTTGTTTTTGGAACCTGCCTGTGTCTGTGTCATTTGGGTCCTTTTGTAACACATACCAACATTATGTATTTCTGAATGCTTAGCCCCCGGTGGTGATTTTCTAAGATCACAAAGGTTTGAAATACATTTGCTCATGTGATGAATACTGTTTGAAACAGACCTATAGAATTATCCTGACATCAAGATTAAGTCACAACAGTCTAACCCCAGCCCTTTTCCCCTGACATACACATACATGTATACATACGTGCACTTGTGCCCACCTGCACATGTGCACCACACAGAATAATTTCCATTGAGACTGACTAAGCCATCAAAGTAGACGAGACAGGTGGAGAGAAAGTGAGTGCACCGCAGAGGGTAACAACTGTACATCCCACCCCATCATATCACAATTCTGTGCAGCCTTATGGGCTTTTCATTTCTAAGACCTTCCCTTCTACTTTGCAACGTGCCGAGCCCCGACCACCTCCACTTGTTTTAGAATTAGCTGCTCCCCTCTCTGTTCAAATGATCAGTCAAAAGTCTTTTTTTAGTCTTGCGGGAGATCAGTTCTCTGCCCTCATGTAGCACCTGCATGTCTCCATTGCTTGTCAAAGTTCAGCAGCACATGGTTGTACAACTCTATATCTCAAGTCATTTGCCCAGTACGTTACTGTGGAAGAGAGCCGGCTGTTTATGGTCATCAGACTAGCATATGGTAATTTCTAAAATTAATGATATTTTCCTGTAATAAGGGGCAATTAGTGCATCTTAGTAAATCTGTCACTTGGAAATGTGCTCTTTTGCACTGATTGATCTGCTTCATGATAGTGGTAGGACTAATTGAGTTAGTGGGGATGAATGGCTGTGCACTGATCATCTAGTGTCTTTCAAACCATTGATTTGTCTCTTGTCCTGGCTAATAAGATGCTGTTAATTGAGAACAGGGTTGCAGTGGTTGTTCTGATCTAAGCCAATTAGTATTACCTGTTCCTTTGCCTGCAGCTAATTAAACCAATAACAGTTCAATTATCAAACACAATTAACATCAGGCTAGTTCGTTAGCAGTATTAATCGCAGCCCACTTGGAGCCAAAATGTTCTTTATACTTTAATATTATTTTGCTTTATAAATACCGGCGCTGTTTTTTCTTTTTTTTCAAGGTAATATAAAGTCTGTATTCATATGGGTTGATTTCCTCTTAATTAGGGCCAGAGCGCTGAATGGTGCCAGGGCGCTCTTGAAATGCACAGAGCTGTTATCTCAAATTAATTGCTTTTTCAAGGGCTTTAGCATGCTCAGACACTCAGGAATCTTGACCCGTTTTACGGGTGGGTCACAATGGCTCGCTGGCGCCCCTAAAATGCAGCCCACGGACTCCTCTCGCCTACATGTATGACATTTGGTACACAGGTGAAGTGCACTGAAAGTCTCCTGTCACCATGAACTAATCTCAACAGGAAGATGGCCATTTTGAATTTAGTGCTCAATTTTGGGTATTTGCCCCTGATGTACTTTAACAAACTCCTCGTACAGCTTTAACACCATCAGCTCCAGATTTTGCCAGGGCAATCTTAACAGCCTATTGCGATTAACAGTTCGCAAAACCTTGAGTTTTTCCTCAATGATGCAGAGAATATCTTTGATTCGCCATAAAACAGGACGTTCCTGTAGCTTTCCTGTACATCTGCACCAAACTTCCCACTGTTCCTGAATCCTGGGCTGAACCAAGCCCCCAGGATGAGCGCCAGGCTTTGAAGATAGTTTTCTTAGTGGCCGAACTGTGTGATAACATCGTCACGTGATGCAAATGTGACAAGCCCAAAAATACTTTTTCTCATAAGCTTACATGGTTAAAGTAGCATCCATAATGGTGGATACATTTTTTGGAGCGTCACAACCCCCGTGAAATGACTCGTTTCACTGTCAGAATTTGAGCCATTCGGTCCAATGAAGTCTAGAAGAGCCGCTCAATTAAATTATTTTATCCCCCATGCAAGTGAGCCGGGCGCTAAGCTGGAACTTAGCCGGCTAGGTCAGTGGAAGTCTTTAGTGCGCATTCTCTATGGGCCCCACATTGCAGAAGCTATGTGGAAGACAGAGTCATTTTGGCCTCATACGCCAGTGAGCAGCTTTGATTGAAATGAATGGGACGTTGCCTCCACGGCTGTGTCCAGGTATAATGAATAGGTCCATGGACTAAACACATTTACCTGCAAATTAGGAGGCATAGTCACCGTGCCACCGACTGGCAGCAGGACGTAGGCGATTTGTGGCAATCATCGTTGAATTACATGAAATTTTCATGGTGTGCTCTAATATACCTGAACCTAACGTGTAATGGAAATTCAGATATGTGTCGTGTGGTCAAAGTCTGGCAAGTAGGCGGCACGCTTCGACGCACGCGGGGGTGCGAGGAGCCCGTTCATCACTGCCTGCAGTTTTAATCTATACTATCCACTCTATAGAGCTATATTCTACTGAAATGAATTGCCATAACCACCGCAATGCCACCGCAGTCTACAGTCTCTGCATTCGCAGACGTTCTCTTGAATCGCACACTTAATCTCTTTCCTGTACAGTCTGCTCCCTTTAAAAAATTGAGGTGCAGGTGTTGAATTGATGGAATGCATTGAAAGACATTTCAGCCTTTTATCGGCTCATGATGCAGCATAGGCAGCCATGACACCTAACCCAGATAAATACTATAATTATCACCGCTGCCTCTCACAGCTCACCCGTCTGTCGATCGTCTGTCGTATCCATCATGACTATGCAAACACACACACACACACACACACACACACACACACTGTTTTGATCCGTCAACTCTGTATCTATCATAGCAAGTCAAAGTGAGATTTAGTGCAGCGCCATGCCGGGGTAACCACACTGTGGGCGAGTCCATATTAAATTGTCTGCTGAAGTGGGCCAGATTGTGTTAGCCCAGTCTATCCATTCATCTAGGCTAATGCCCTTTCTGCCTCCATCCATTTCATGAGTTGAAGGAGACTGAAGAGCAGAGAACAGGGCCCTGGAGAAGAAGGGAGGGGAAGAGGAGAAAAAAAATAAAAAGGAAAGTGAGGATGGAAAATGTTTTAGATGTGGAAAGAGAAATAATAGGAGTGCAAGAGTAGATAAAGGATCCCAAATATGGACTAAGTGGAAGTTGAACACGGGTAGACTGTGACACTTAATGCCGTAATTATTTTGTTGGCTCACCATACACGATTAACTACATTGTTATTTCAACATTTGCTAGTGTTTTTAATGGGCAGGCCTGCAGCTCCTCCAGTGAGAACAACAGGACAAAACAAGAGCTAATGGAATGAAACGGCATGGCCATGTACAGTACACAGTCGCAGCCATACTAACAAGGCTCTATGATAATGAGCTGGAGGGGGGAGAAAACACATGTATGAGTGGACACACACGCGAGCACACACACACACACACACACACACACACACCTCTCCGATGTGCCGAGACGTTATCAGCATGCTCTCGTTTTGCCATTACCACTTTTAAGCGTTGGTTGCCACGGCAACGGGGTGATTTATTTCCCAATTAAGAGTTAGTGAACTTGCTCACTTACAACCAGTAATATCGCGCCGCACATAAATTACCTTCAAGCGTAATGCGCTCCATTTGCTTTTGAAAAACAAAGAGGATCTCGCCATCTCCTATCTCCCAAACAAGCAAACTTCTGTATCGAGAGTTCACTTCTTCGTGGGTTTTTATTGTGCAAGAACAAGTATTCTCTAATAATAATTGCGCGCCACGTCTACTTGGCAATTAATGTGCCCCGCTAAAAAGGGTGAAATTCAGCGGGCTTCACATCCAATAACAGCCCTTTTCATCCATCTAGCCTAAAATGAAGATAAACAATACACGGATGGATGAGAGAGTCGGCAGGCAGGTGGGAATGTAATGGAATCAATTAGGCAAACACTCATGATTTATATTCTGTTTTGATAGCAAAGAAAGCTTAATTTACTTTTCTTTTTCCCCGCCTACTGATATCATTTGTTCCTAATGTTTATGCACCGATAACATATGAATCTCATTCCCTCTTGTGACATATGAATCGAGCAGCAGCGCCTCGTCTTTACGCTCTTCTGTGGGTGTGCGTGTGTGCGGGTGTGTGTGCGTGTGGTGTGTATGTGAGCATATAAAGCAGAAGTAATTGTTAATTATTAACTCTAACTAAAATGTTAATGCAATAGCCCTGATTCATAAACATGAAGGCGAGTCTGGCTGGAGTAGATTATACTCTCCGTTCGCATGTGTGTCCCTGTGCGCAATTTGTCTTCATGTTGACATGAAAAATTGTTTGCATATCCATGGATGTGTGAGGAGGCAAAGAAAAAAAAAGGACCCTCGCTCTGCCTAAGTTTGCAAACGGTTGTCTGACATTCTTCTGTAATGAAACCCCCTCTGTCCCTCTTTTCTCTTCTCTATTCCCCTCATTCTCCACCTCCCCCCCCCTCACTGCAGTGTTATTGAGGAGTAGAAACTCATCTGGCCCTCATTAATGTCCCTGGCATTCGCTTGGCTCTGCATCTCTCCTTTGCTCTCCCCAGCCTCTTTCAGCTTCATCCCGCATTCTACCCATGCCACCCTTGTACGCGCAACACTAGCAGGCTTCAACTGCAATTAGCACCTGTGTTATCATGGGTTCACACACACACACACACACACACACACACACACACACACACGCGCGCACTGCAGAAGCGTTTAGGTCCACATCTCTTTTTCGTGCCCAGCACCACTCTTCAAATCCTTCACCCCGAGCAGCCCTCTCAATAATGATGGACTTGTTGGACAATAATTAGACGGAGTTAATAAGCATTCAGCTGGTCCGGGGAAACACTCGGGATGCCATGCTCGCTTCCATTAGGGCTTTATTATTATATGCCTATTCATGTTAACCTTAGTTGCTGTGTTAATATATTTTATGTATAGTTTAGTTTTGTGAAGTATAAACTGGGGATAATGTTGGCTGCAGTTTTGGCCTTAAATGGCACTTTGGTGATTGGGCAAAGATGGAGTCCCTCATGGCCCTGACCGAAGTTAACTTCTGTTTATGCGATACTGGAAGCCAGCCACACTTGGATTGTGTACTGCACCGTGTTGATAAGTTCTATCGCTGGGTACAATCTGATACTGTTTTTTTTGGCACTAGCCCGCAAAGGCTACGAATTGTCCCAGTATCTTCTTAGCTGCAGTATGAATCTTTCATTTGGGTCTCTATCACAGAGCCCCTAAAACTAGGCAAAGTCATTACCGCTTTCCGCTTTTTCAATCTCTCGCTCTTTTCATGTTCCAAGATCACTCCTTTATCCCTCGCGTTCTATTTTTCATCACAACTTTATCCTCATTCATACCCTCAAACACTCTTTAAACTTGAGGAAATGAGGACCCACGTCTCTTGTAAAAAAAAAAAAAAAAAAATTAATAAAAAATTTAAAAAAGGCAAAAGCAACTAGGTCTGGGGTGATCACCAGAAAGTTTCTGACACGCAGAATCACCCTTAAGCTGGTGCTGAATGTTTCAGAGCAGGCTGGTCGCTTTTTTCCCCCAAGATGGGATGGGACGGCTCTTGTGTCTGCTCATCTGTCGGGGCTTTGGCGGTGGAGAAGAGTCAGCTACCTGTTCTGCTCTCCCCTCTCATCTCTTCACACTAATTAGAGAGAGCTGGGTTTAAGTCTTAGTGGGGACACACATCCTCTGCCTGCGCACGGCTGTGTGTGTGCGTGGCCGTGTGCATTCATCAAAGTGTTTCATGAAGATCCTGTTTTGGTGCTAATGTGTCCAGAAACATCGTTTGGGGTCAACATTTTATTAAACATGCTGGTGGACTACAGTGTGCCAAATCCGTGTGTGTGTGTGTGTGTGTGCCTGCGCATGTGAATAATGTGCAGTGAGGTGGCAAGGCACCGCAGGCGATGATAAGGAGGGGGCTTAAGCAGTGGGCTCTCTAGGCCTAATCACTGCACACATTTCAAAGGCGAGAACGCCAATTAAAACTGATAGGGCTCAATATGGGCTTTTGGGTTGCCACAGCGAAGAGCAACACATCCAACATGAAAATCAATCACCCCCCCCCCCCCATCTCCTGGTCAGGAGAAGCGGTTTGCCAGCCGGTGATTGGAGTGGAGCCTCTGGTAAATACACGGGCTCTACAAAGGGCTGTGGCAAGGCCAAGGTGGGAAATCTCGCAGGGTCATGCAAGGAAGACAGAGATTTGTGTGTGTCCGCAATCATCGTGTGTGTGTGTGTGTGGGTGTTTGTTGGGGATCAGAGGGCCTGTGATCTCAACTCCTAAAAGTAGGTAGAAAAGTAAGTGAGGGGGGACTTTGATGTGTATGTGAGGGGGGTGAACTGCAGAGTGTCAGGATGAGTCACTCAATAGTCCGAAAAGCTTTCAACCTGCTTTATTTGTCAAACATTCGACATAGTGACAGGACATACTGTGGATTCCACATCAGTCAAGTTAAAGGTCCCATATTATACTGCTTTTTTGGTGTTTACTGGAAAATTTCCACATTTGAATATTGAAAAACACCTTTTTTCACATACTGTGCATTGATTCAGCACCTCTATTCACCCTCAGTCTAAATGTTTTGTTTTAGTTCCATTTTCTGTTCATGGCCCACCTCCTGAGAAGCCCACTCTGCTCTGATTGGTCAGCTCTCACAGACCTGAGCTGGCACTGCCCATTGTGTTTCTCACTTTCTAGAATATAGGACCTTTTAGCAGAATAGTGCTACACTTTAGGAAAATGGTTTATTCCCTTATTCGTGAAAAGATGCATACCTCTCCTGTCTGCATGCTAACTATGATGATAGAGAAGAAGTTTGTTGAAGCACAAAGATTACAAATAGGGGGAAGGAGCTAACCCGGCTCATTCAAAAGCAAAATCAGTGTACCAGCCCAAATGTTTATTTCTCAAAATGATGAACCATTACATTGATAAATGGACAATGACACTGAAACTTGATCACACGCATCACAAAAAACAATGACAGTGACACTTTTCAAACAATCACAGAGAGAAAAAAAAATGACAGCATGCTTCATCAGCAACATGTAATCAATATGTAAACATATTTAGCTGTTGAAAGAGGTCCATAAAGGAAGTGGAATGTTGCCAGAGGAACTAATTATAGTACAGCAGTGATTCAAAAGCTCCGGCCTGTATCTCAGAAAACCAGATTTTTCACTTCAGTGGCGTGTGATTGTTTGTGTCTCTCAGCAGTCAGGGCGAAGAATCACAAGAACCTGCTGCGGTTCACCTCACTGAAGGGGAAACTCACAGGCTACACCGGAGCTGAATGTCAAAGTGAGCATTCCTCGCCACCATCCACAGTATAACTGCTGCAGGTCACACTCTGCCAAGGCCGTTTAGGGTGACGTCCGTCGCCTTGTGATGTGTGTGTGACTGCGTGCTCTTACAGATGTGTGTGAAGGCTAATACGCTCCGACAAGCTGATAACATATTTCGTGTCATATCGTTTGGTATCATTAACTAATAAAGATTGATTGCCCTTTGTTCCCCATCAATGAGTGTTTGTACTGTTGCCTTGCCTCCGCGGTGTGTGTGTGTGTGTGTGTGTGTGTCTGAGCGAGAGACAGAAAGAGAGAGAGAGAGAGAGAGAGAGAAAGAGAGAGGGAAATTGGAGTATTTTTGAACTGCTCAGGGCTTTCCTATCCACAGATCAGACCCTGGCTGGACCCAACCTTCTCCCATGATGCTTTGCAGGCGGAAATCTTTGAAATACTCCAGGCGGTGGCTAAGAGACAGAGAGCATCATAATGAAGTGATGAAAAAATTCTCATATATACATATACGTGCCATTACTGAGCCAAGTACAATTAACAGCGTATTAAGTATCACCAGCTTGCTAATACCTTGCTATATCAAGTGCAAGGTGGAGTTTAGCCAGTAATGATTTCAAGTCAATCACACCTGGAGGAAAGTCTCTTGAGTAAAGAAAATAATTCTGATGTCAACAAAATAATCCTCATGATGTCAATAGTGTCAATTTGCAACACAATGCTGCGTTACAAACTGAGGTGTGGAGTTGTTGTGAAAGATGTACGTGTTTAGCAGCAAGGGGAGGTCGAATGAAAGGAGCCATAGTGTTGCAGTGTATGAAATGTGGGACACACTGTTTTTGGAGCTTGATCCAGACTACGGATGTAAAGGTGCAATGTGTAAGGATCAAATACCTATTGAATTCATACATAAAAATAAACAGGGGGCTGCACACAACCAGAGTAACCTACCTGCAGCTTAGCGAGTTAGCTCAGTTAGCTGTGCATCTAGCGGTCGGGACTGGAAAGTGTTGGGGTTCACACTGCCAGCACATGAGGCCTGAGGCTGGACTTGCCTGGAGTTAGCTGGTTAGCATGCTAACTTCAGTAGATAACTTTGCAACACAATATATAGACCTGGTAACATGCCTACTTACTGCGCCTTTGAAGTCAGGGTTGTTTGAACTCTTCTGCTGCTTTAATTTTGACCCCTATTTTATAAGTCTCTCACAGGTCACAACTTATTAAATTGATGGCGATACAATATAGTTTGTTGGCCTACATGAACTCAAACAAAGGTACTCTAAGGAGTCTGCACACTTACAAGTTGGGTCTCTGGCCTTCCACTAAGTCCTCCTTGGGAATGGGGTAGAGAGCCTCATATGTACGCTTCTCTCCTGAGCCATGGATGGCGTAGGAGTTCATCTTGTTGATATTGGGAGGGAAGTACGACCAAGGGAGGAGAGCCTCACCCATCCACCTGTCCCCTTTGATTGTGGCATTAAACACCATGGGGAGTTGTTGCTGGGGAGAAGATTTAAAGACAAAAATTAAAAAATGCTAATAATCAATGCATCTAACTGCCCACTTCAAGAACTCCCTTGATGTCCACCTACCAGGAATGCTTGGCCAACTCCCGACAGCAATAATATCAGGTGCTGTCCGTGTCTGAAATGAAAACACAGTTTGCATGATTGAATCGTATTTGTCTACAAATATACGTTCCAGTGTTACAACAGCTTCGTTCTGTACTTACGGGCAAAACTCCACCTCGAGGTAATTTTCTGTAGTACTATCAAGGAAGAAGGATTCCACAACTGAAGAGGAGAAGAAGACCAATCATTTAATCAAGATAAAACCGTTTGTATTGCGTTAATGAACTGCTTAAAAGGGAGTTATTAGCCTCCTCAGCACCTGTTCAAGGGGAAAAAAGAAATTAATTAAATCATTTAAGTCGTTTATGTGAAGTTACAGTTGAGCAACATCACGTAAAAATACATAAACTTTGAAATAAGATATGAAGATCAGCACACCCGCTAACCTAGCCACATGCTCATTATCTACATAGATTATAATGGGGTTGCCTTCCAATCTAATAAGTAACATTAATGAGGCCAAATATGTGGGGCTCATTAACCGGAAATCGAACTTACTTAAGGTCAATTAGATAGGATTGTTATTACTCAACCTCATCACTGGGTTTAATTGCTGTGTCACCATAATAATGATAATGCAATTACTATTATGGCCCTCATAAACAGAGCTGGTCCCTCATCTCTCAAACCTCACTGGACTACATTCATAATTTTATCTCAGCTTTTAGAGTGGTCTAAAATTGCATCAAAGAGCAATCATGACTGGAATAACAATGATTTATTTAGTACAACTATTGAGGGGTAGGCACAATACAAGCAAGACCTGCGCAACACGATGCAATCCATTACAACCCGCCCATAAATGTGACCTTTGTGAGGTTTATATAGTTCAGTTTGAATCAACACTATGGAGTCTGGATTGTGTCACTGGTATAATTACACGTTGTGGTTTGTAAATTTAATTCAGTCGGAGGAATAGTGAGAGTTTGATGAGAGGATCAATAACACTTGTGTATCTGTCCATTCAATATGAAGCTGAAGCTTAGAGATAGTTAGCTTAGCCTAGCTTAATGATTGGAAAGAGGGCATGATTGTGGATCCCACTGCTTTTCTTGTGGATACCAGACCCACTCTGTGTCCGACTGGCTAACCCTGATATTCTTATCCTAGCTCCCACCAGCTTCCCTCCTTATGCCTAAACCAAAGCATCACAACCATCACAAGGCAACCAATCAGAGGCAGAGGAGGGCAGAAGTTAGAGAGGAAATCAGTGAGGATCCAGCGGAATCCACAAACTTGGAATTTTTACCCTTTGATTGTTAAACAAACAAATTACACACAGAGTAACTTGTAAATTAGTGAGCTTTGGAGCTGACTTCAAAGCTCACTGCTGTAATGAATGGAAATACAGTGAATGAGAGTCATACAGATCTTCTCATCCCACTTGACAAGAAAGCGCATATGCGTGTTCCACAAATTGTTGAACTACTGCTTTAATTAGTGATGCATTCAAAAAACAAGTTATAACTTTTTTTTTGTTAAAGCAACATTATGTAGAATTTGCAATTTGCAGTGTGCAAAAATTACATAATGTTGCTTAAATGTTTGGATGTTTTGTACTAAAATTCGTACATATTGCCCATTTTAATTGAATATTGCCAATGTTCTCGCTACATGTCTAGAGAACCCCTGTGGTGCGGCACCGTACAGCATCGCCTCAGATCCGTCCTTCTCACCCACCTTCATAGTCCCACAGTCCGGGGAAGGGCTGACCCGGGGGTGCCAGAGGAGCCGCGGGGTCATTGAAGAAGGGACCAAACATCTCGATCTTCAGCCCTCCTTGGCCAGGAGAGAAGACGATCCTGATGGGGTCATGATCCACTGGATTGCTATCCCAGGTGTTCTGGATCAAATACTGCATTTGGGTAAGAGGACTGAAAGAAAAATGAAATCAGCATCACAGTCTGCCATGTTTGTTACACAGTACTGCACCAGTCTAAACCGTAAACTTACAGAGAGTCACAGCATAGCAGAATGTGGATTAGTGTCATTAACTGTATCCCTCGAGATGCCCCCATGTTGTCAAAACTCCACAGACTCGCAGGTGAAAATACTCTCGACTGTGCCCAAGCTGGACTTTCCATCCCTTAAAATACTAAATGTTCTGCCTTTTAAGCAGTTTGTTATCATATTGGGTCAGTGTCAAATGCAGTTCTGTTACTCAATAACTTCTAAAGATAATCAAACTGACTTCCTGATATGAGAAAACTTGGAGCTGTTACCTATCAGCCGAACTTACTTGGTGTCCAGGCAGCGGTTTCAGATAAGACCTGATTTCGAAATCTGGTAAACTTGCCAGAGCTGGTGATTTTCCAGGACGATTTTTCTGTTAAGAATAACCAATCTGTCATTTTGGTAACTTAGCAAATCACATGACCAGTTCGACCAGCTATCAAGCATTATTATACCTACACTTACTGGCGGACCAGAGCAGCTCGTCGGGCTAAAAACAAACTATATCCACCAGATATGTTTCACAATAATATTCAAACAGAAACTAAAAGACTGTGTATCTTGAATTGACACATAATATCCGACTGAAACCTCCCGTCATAAAGCGGAACCTTTTCTACTTCCGCTTTGTGAGGACGGAACAACTTCTCTGGTGCATATCTTCATTGCCATTGGTCGTTGTTTGTTTGCTTCAAAACTGACGGCGGAACCGAAGATTAACGTAAACACTCCGCTCTTGTATTGTTGTATTTGGAAATATTACATGTCAAGCAATGCAGTCACCTTTCTCTTAAATCGGTTATGTTGCGAGTTGGACTTTTGCCTATCAAATTAATAGATTTAGTTAGCTAGGTTCGCTAATCTCAGCTGAGATTGATTAGCTGCCTAAGTTAGCTAACGCTAGCTTCACTTGGCAACAAGATGTGCTAGCTAACAGACCTTAAGCAGCTTTCTAATGGCGTTAGCTGAATGTGTATAATTTTCAGAGGTAGTTTCTAAACCCCGGCAGCAAGACGTTGACTCGAAAGCAGTTGACATGACTGAATTAGTGGTTTACTTGTCACATACCTGCTTTTGTTTAAGCGACCGTTAATGTTGAGCTGTGGTCGTTTTGAATGTGACAGCGCACACTCTTCTGCTTTTATCAGGACTGCACCTTCGTCATGGAGGCAGAAGTTGAGTTTTTACGAGATCAAGGTAAGTTTAGGACACCCTAACAGCACGTTGATCAGTCCAAAACCTGCTCAAGTCTTCAAATGCTGAGCAGTTACATTCAGGCTGTAGATTTATAATGAGCCACTGTGAGCGTATGGCATCACTGAGACAGCACCAAACGTAGTTACATGAGACCATCACTTCTCCATCATCACGTTATGATGTCCACTTAAACACACAGTATATTACAAACCATGTCCCATACTTTATTACAATAAATCAAATGAATACCACATTTGATCTGAGTCATCACGAATCTCACTGGGGCTTTTAGGAGACTGCCCCACAGTTCAAAATACATTCGGAACATGAGAGGATTTGGGGATGCCAAATGTTAATTAGGGACAATATTATATATTCTGTAATACTAAAAAGGACTCTTGATAACATACACACAAATGGAACTGCTAATGCATGTCAATGCTTCCTTTCTGTTGTCGAGGTAATTATGTGTTCCTGGGTCAGTTTGTCACCACATTGTAACAGTGATACTCGGTTATAATCGGTTGTGATATGACACGCGATTGGTGGGAATGATCATTATTGCATCACAGTTTCACTGAAAATAACATGATGATGGGGCATGTGTTTGAGGTCTTGAGAAACATTTTTTCGGACATGGCTTGTATTCCAGGACTTGCTATGTGAATATTGAACTGTTATTTCGATAGTATTTCGATTAATTGTGCAGCTCTATTAACGGTGGTGAGAGATCCAAGAAAACCACCACAACTTTTTGGTGAAATGCTTTAAAGTGGGACTTAAATTTCACACTCTCTCATGATTATCATGACTTTGCAGCTCTTTCATCCATCTCATTCATCTTTGCTGACTTTTTGTATAGGTGTCCCTGACTTCCTCTGACTAACTTCCTCTGAAATCTAACTAACTTCTAGCCCAAGTTTTTCACTGCTCTCAGCAAAACTGCTGTAACTTGACTCATGGCTGCCCTGAACAGTGTACCTGCCAACAAACACAGCCAACCATTGCTAGATCTGCCCTTGAATGGCCAGATACTTTATGCTTTATGTATTTGGTGGATGGTACTATTTCAAACTAAGTCCTCATTTGTGAAAATTTGCATTTTCTAAATAGGCCAGTGTGGTGGGGAAACTCTGAATAGTGGAGCTACAGGAGTATGTGTGCTTGACTGCATATGTGTGTGTCTTTTTTCAGTCCACAGGTTAAACTCGGCTCTCAGCCAGTATCAGTATGGGCACCACAGTCAGTCTACATCATCTCAGGTACCATGACATCTAGGGAAAAAGCTTTACACTGTAGAAGATGTAACTCAATGTATGCTTTCTTTATTAAGTAACCTTTTTTTGCATCTGTTTGACTTGGAAATAATTCAACAAGATGCACCATACTTGCATTAGATTTTTTGTTGTTAGATATGAACTAAGAGGGACTTATGTGTATACAAAAGCAAAGGTACGAACAAATGTGAAACAAAGATGTATATCTATTAAAGGAGTCAATCAATGGAATAATCTAGAATTAGAAATCAAACTGTGCAACACACTTAACAGATTCAAAAAGTTATTTGGATTATTAATAAATATAAAACTGAATTATAAATACCACTGTGCTCATAAATTGCTGTATGTAGAATATGCAGGTTTCTGTTTTGTTCTTGTTTGTTTTGTTTTGTTTTTTTGTTTTTGTTTTTTTCCTCCAAAAGATTTTTTAAAATGCTTTTATATTTGTCTATTGTATTTGTCTTTTTTCTTACAAGACCGAAATAAACACACTAAACTAAATAAGAGTATTGAGTAAAATGACCTATGACTGGACACCCCATAATGCCAGCCCTCACCTGCTGTACCTCTTTATTTTCATCAGGTTGAGGAGGCAAGACGGACGGAGTCTCCTGCACCGTGGATCTCTGACAGAAGGTCAGGCGCAATGAAATTCTCTCTTGTATGACAGTCAACACATTATGGGATAAACAATCTTCTGCTGATTCGCATACACCCAGAGTAAATATTTTTTCCTTCTAAGTAACATCATTGTTCACCTGTGTTACAGTATAATGGCTCCTCTGATATCAGAGTATGATCGGCACATGGATGAAATGACCGAGCAGCTGCAGAGATACCAGGTGAAAAAGATATGAATTCAGTTTGTACGGTTAAATCAAATGCTCAACAAAGTATTGAATATCTTGACTTCATCTGTAGTAGTACATTAGATGTACTGTAGATATAAAGTTAAGTAATGGGATGTACAAATTCAAGGCCTTGAAATATGCCAAAGTGAGGCTTAGAGCTGAGAGATCTCTTGATCTGGGTTTCTTTTGATGATACATATTGTTGATGACTTTCTTCAAAGGATACTGATCTTTTAGCATATTTAAGTTGGTTTCTTTTTTAATGTACAAATCCGGACTTAGATTTTATTGCAGTCTGATGTCTTTACTAATTAATAACACACAGTTTTGATCTACTTGTTAAATCAAAAGGCGCAGATGACAGACATCAAAGTGAAGTTGGAAAGGGTTGTCAAGGAGAACGAAAGGTAGGAAAAGTCCACCAGTGACATGTCGAATTGATTGATCGATTGATTGATTGATGTTGAGTGACTTAGATCATAACTCCATGTTCCACCAAATACAAGGTAACAGTGAGTAGTAGTAGAGAAGTAATGTTATTTTAAGTTTTCATTATAGAGGCCTCCTGAGCTTTTAAAAGTGTGCTTCATTGACTGTAATTAAAGTTGCGGTATTTAATTTAAAATCAAAAGCCATCTGCAATTTTATCATTTTCATAAATTACCCCTTCAATATCAATCCCCGCCTTTGCCAGATTGCATGCAGAGCTGAGGGAGTCCGTTGAGAAGCAGCTTCATGCCCTGCCCCTGGCTTCAGGAGCGGAGGGCAGCACAGTGGACGAGGAAGCATTCACCAAAAACCTCCAAGAACAGGTCCAGCTGTCTGAACAGGTCTGTATAATGCCTACAAGTCCACATTTACAGTCGTGTGTTTATGCTCTACATATAATCTGTTGTTCTGTCTCATTAAATTCTTTAAACTAAATGAATTTTCCAGTGGGAATTGCACTTGTTTGCTGTTTTTGGGAGTAAGATGAAGCAAAAGTTCTTTAAAGAAGTTTTGATCTCTGCATTCAGCAGAGATATTTTCATTTGTAATATGACTAATGTGTTATTCTTCTTTAAAAATGTACCTATTTTAAACTGTCATATTTACATGTTATATCTTGTGTTTCTTGTACACACACACACACACACACACACACACACACACACACACACGTATATAAAACAACAAAGACATAATTGTTTATTGCATATCCCTGTCTTAATCATGAAGTTGCAAGCTTTGCCCTCTGTCTTCTGCATCTTTCAATGAACAAAACACCCTTGATTTTTAATTGAGTGGTGAAACACATAAAACTCACAGAAAAACTTGGTATTTGCAGCTGCTGTCAATGCTGTTCTACACTAGGTCAGGCATGCTCAAGTTCTTACCCATGAATACCCAGTATGCTTTACTATATTATGACATAGGCTCGCATGCATCTTTGAACTCTGCTTTCAATTTGATCTCAGCCAGAAAACTGCAAAGCTTTGTGACTGCATCTTACTTGACTGTGATGCTGTCATGCTGGGTTAGGGTTAGACAGACATAAATGTAAACACCTGGTAAAAACTGCTTCTCTGTTAGTTCTTGCTACAGAAGGTGTCTCCAGGAGCACCTTCCATTTTGCCATAATGGTACACGCACCACAGTTTTTGACAAAGTAAAAAAGCCGCTGTCTCAGCAGGTAATGAATACATCTGAGTTTGTATGAATGCATGTGTATGTTATAATGTTTATTTGTTTAGGAGCGGGCGCAGGCCATGGAGCTGTGGCAGACAGCAGCCCAGGAGCTGGACCGCCTCCAGCAGGCCTACCAGAAGACCATCTCAGATGGACAGATCCACAATGCACAGAGACAGCAGCTCAAGGTTCACTTCAGTATTCCCGCATTAATATGCAAAGTCAGTAGGTTTTTAGCCCATTAACAGCACATCAGCCTTTCACCACAAGATGGAGCCAGCATGATGGAACTGAGGTCAATTAGAGCATTTTGGCCTCAGTTAATGCTTATTATAAGCGTGAGGTAATTACAAGCAGTTAACGTTTTATTGAATGCCTCTCTTTTTTTTTTTTCCCCCCCAATCACAGGATCAGCTTGTTCAGTTCCAGCAGCACACACACAAACTTCAACTGGCCAATCAGAGGCTGGAATCGGTAAGTGACGCTTAATTAAAAGCGTGTTAAATTATTGCCTCCTAATTAGCCATGGGATCGAAATGCTGTGCAATTCTCCGGAATTAACCCTGCTCTAATAATTAATCTTGTAACCAAGTGAATCGGTTTCTAAATCACTCTGGTAGTCAGCCACAACTGCCTGGGTTGTATTATAGTGTGTCAGCTCGCTTGGTAATCCTCTTACTACCTTAGCATTTTCTTTTTTCAGAACGCCCAGTCAGTTTGGACTCCAATTGGACAGTAATCTGACTAAGGCGCTACCTCACTTTGAGATTAAGGCCTTCAGCACATTGTGTCTATTTATTCGCATACAAACCCATGCGCTCGGACATACACATGCGCACCTAGTGTTTACTTGGGACACACTACATTGTGTGAGGAGATAGTAACACGATATCCCTCTGATGCATTTTTAATGAGGGCAAGCCTTGGGCTTTCCCCTCTCTGACTTATGATACAAACAGCCTTTTTCATTCTCAAGTGAGACAGTGGTCTTTGTAGCCATGAGTGACTGACAGGGACTCGCAAGCTTGTTCTGAAAGGACACACAAGTTTTGGGCGAAAAGTTGACTTTGGGGTCAAATTTGAGGTTTGTGTATTTGGAGTCATGCCACACAAACGGCAGTCTTGTCTCTCTTGCCACACGCAGACGAACCAGCAGTTCCTGAAGACGATGACGGAGCAGAGCACGGAGATGGAGGAGCTACACTGCCAGCTCAGGTGACTAAATACCTTGGAGATTCAAAATGGCTGCAGCCAGAGGTCTTGCTCTGTGAACTTGCTCTGAAACCTACTATAGCCCTTTTCACGGAGAGACTCTGCATCATGGCAACAACAAAGGCTCATTTTTACGCCGCCTTTTTTGTTCACACTGAACCAAGAAACGGAGGATTAAGATTGCTCCTTTGTGTTATTTCATACAACACGCCAGCGCTGCAGAACTAAAATAAGCGTGATGGTACACATCATGACGTTGTCAAATAGTTTTTTATTTGTAATCTAAACAACTGCCGACTGTTTATAAGCAAATATATGCATTTGTAATGTGTTGTGATTGCGATCCTGACCCACCATGCTGCGTGGAAAGTGATGAAGTTAGGGGGTTTTTTGCGCTCTCGGTCGGGAGAGCTCACAGTCATGAAGATTTTTTGCAATACAAGTTGCCAGAGAGTAACTACAACAACACAATAACTGAAGGACACAAAGATGTGATGAGTTTTAAGGTTTTTTTTGTTCTGAGTCGTGTCACATAAGCACTGCCATTCAGCTGCGGGAGCCGCCTGGCTCTGCTGCCGGGAACAGATGCTGTTTTCCAGGCAGAAATGTGACAGAGTCAGAATTTTCCATGTATGGATGCCATATTTTTTTCCGCATATAAGTTGCCAAAGACACGACCAGTTACCACATAACAGTTGTTTGGTCCTGTAATGTTGCTTTGTTGTTCATTTCTCTTTTATTTGATGAGTGAAGGATCTGTTTAGCTGTCAGACTGTGAACACCATCAGACTGAAACAACACCCCTGTTCCGTGCCTCCGGCTTTTCCATTCACACAGACTGCGTCTCGTCTCTGCTGCGGCTCTGATACTACGTCCAGAGGTGGATCAGAGCTGCAGCGAAACTCCCCGCCCTCTCCACATCTATAACTTTGACACAGACGGCGAGGCAGCATATCGGCACATGATTCCCACACTGAAAGGACAGTGTGAATTGGCCCTATGACACTACATAACATGTAGATACAGGATGCACAATTAGTGTATTGTGACGAAATTCAATCCCATGTTGAAAAGTGGGATGTGTGGGATATTGTGAAATACGTTTGTGATAGATAGAAATTGTGGTAAAGCTTCTACCTTTAATCTACCTTTTATATCCAAGTTTAAGGAATAGTTCCACATTTGGGGAAATTATGTTTATTCCGTGTCTTGCTGAGAGTTAGAGGAGGGTGAGAATGAGAAGATCAGTACCACTCTCCTGTCTGTACAGTAACTACAGCGGCTAAAAACGGCTAGCCTGGCTCAATATAAGAGTAACACAATCTCTGTGTGAACACCTAAAACTCACAAGTTAGCGGAAGTGTAGAATTGATCTTTTGATGTGCTGGTAGATGGATTTTGGTCTTATCGACGAAGCCAGGGTAGCTGCTGCCTGTTTTACAGTCTTCATGCTACACTAAGCTAGCCAGCATCTAGTGCTAGCTAGCGAATATTTGTATTACCAAAACTGTAAAATTATTTCCTTGAAAGGTGCGCTATGTTGTTTTGGGGAAGAACTTTGAATCAGAAGAGAAAGATCTTTATTTACTAATTTTTGGAAAAAATGTTATATTATGCCTAAATAAACAAACTCTATTAATTTTCATGACTTAATACTGAATAAACAAACCGACCCACAATTTCATACTTTTCTGCTTTGTTTATGTACGGCAGAGAGAACAGCTTGTTTATTCAGTTATGGAAAAAATAAATATTCTTGAGTTTGTTTTGTTACCTCGTTATTTTTTTAAGTATTGCAACTCTGAGTTTGAATTTTTCCTCCAAAACTACACAATGCTCTAATAATCTCATAATTGAAGATGGCAGTGTCTATGTTGTTCAGTATGTACTCGCACTATTGTTTAATCTCTCTTGCTGCTGTAGGCAGGCCAAGGCTGAGCTGAGGACGGCCACAGCTAAAGTAGATGAGATGACCAAACTGCTGCAGAATGTCCAGGACCAAATGCAGAGACGGGTGAGAGAAGATAAGAAATGCAACGTATAAAAAATTATATTGCAGAAGAAAAATGGTTTTCCATCTCCTGGGAGTGGGGTAGGCAGAGAACTTGTGTTTTACATCTGTTTGGCTGTAGTGCCCCCATTTTGTCATTATTTGTCATTGTTTTGGACACTTAATAAATCAAATGAGCCAAATCCAGTTAATTAAGATTGAAAGCGGCGTGTGTGTTTGTGTTTTTAGGAGGATGATGTGGCAGAGGCTCAGGGCCGAGAGGACGCAGCAGACAGACGGCTCCAGCAGCTTCAGGCGGCCTTGAGCCAGCTAGAGACCAGGTGAACACACCTTCACCTTTTCACCCTTTTAACATTGCAGTCAGTCAGAGAGATGTATGCAGCATTGTGGAACATTTCCCATGTTTTAGAAATGGGTCTCCAGACATGATCAAACCACATTTTCAGAAAGACATGAAATATGTAGCTCAACAACATTAACCCATATTCAGACAGAGCAGTAGTTGAGCGTCTTGAAGGAGTGGGATTTTCGACTCTTTTTGGAAGTCATAGAATTATACATCAGAATTACAGAGAGCCAAGCAGGAGCAGCAATTTCCTGTCTTCCTCCCTACTGGTGCTCAGTCTTTTTTCCTCCTTTGCCAGACTTAAAGCTGCCTCTCAGGAGGCAGAGGCAGTTCGTAGAGAGCAAACTGTGTGGGAGAGAAAAGTGGGGGAACTCCAGTCGCGTTGCTCCACTCTAGAAGAGGAGAAGTATGAGGCCCTGGCCAAAGTGAGAGAGAGTGTTCAAGTGGCCGAGGAGGCTGCACTGCAGAAAGATCAGGTGACCCTGTCTTCCTTTATTTCTGTGTCCCCCCCCCCCCAGTTTTTTTTTTCTCACTGGTGGAGTCTTCTCCTCAATCTATTGAGCTGTATTATCCTCCTGACAAGTGTCCCTTCATCCCTCTGCCCACTGAAATGTGTGTCTGTCCGAACCCTCTCCCTTCAGGCCCTGTTAAGAGAGAAACAGAAGGCAGAAGAGCTGGAGAAGACAAAGGAGGCCATCAAACAGTTAATCCAGGATGCTGCAGTCCGCACAAGAAAAGAGGTGAATGGCTCACTGAGCAGGAACTGTTTCTGTTTCAGTTTCTGCAGAAATTGGTACAGCATTGAAACTCTACAAAATATCTACAAAACATCTTAGAATCACAGCTTATTCTGCTAAATGCCCTCCATGTGATTTGCTCTGTGTGACTAAAATCTGCTTTTGACTTACTGAATGTATCACACCATTACTTGGTAAGCACTGGATGATCTCCAGATAATTGGTGCCAGCTCTGTATACTTAAATTCTCAAAGAAATTGATATCTGTAAAAACTAAGCGAACCACAGAATTTTGAGGTTTATAATTAGCCTCACACGGTAGGGCAACCTCCAACTTTACTGATGTACTTAGCCAAAAGCAAAGCACTGCCCTTTCCCCCCGCCTAACCTCAGTCGGGCACATGGTGATTAATGCTCAATTAATGGGTCGTCTTCATCAAGTCCTTCAACTGTTTAATCCCGTTAATGACGCTAAGTACGACCGCACTGCTGGCTGTCATCTTAGTCTCTGGTTGGCCTTCAACAAATGATGGTATTTTACAGAGTAACTGTTGATTTGTGAGACTTTCTGTAAATTATGGGCCTTCCTCTGCCTTTGACTTTTTACCTTCCAGGTAATTTTCTCATGGATGTCAGAGGTTGACGTAAAATGCTGCAGACAAAGTGAAGCAGTTTTTTCACCCTAATCATCTCTCTCTCTCTCTCTCTCTCTCTCTCTCTCTCTCTCTCTCTCTCTCGCGCGCGCTCTCGCTCTCGCTCTCGCTCTCGCTCTCTCTCTCTCTGTCTCTCTCTCTCTCTCTCCCTCCCTCCCTCCCTCCCTCCCTCCCCCTCATCTTCACTTAAAGCCATTCAGTGTTGAGATAAGTACGTGTAATGAAGAATTAATCCCAAAACTGCGTACATTGGCAATCAGACCTCAGACTTACCTCAGGACTTAAAGGATAAGTTAGCCCCAAAATTAAAATCCAGTCATTATCTCCTCACCTACCTCGCCGATGGAAATATTTCTGGACCTTCAAAGCAAAACGATTGCTGAGTGCTTGCAAGGAAACATGCATGCTAACGGTGAACATTTAAAGTTCTTCCAAAAGTCGTATCTGCAGATGTTTTATGAGAAAGGAAACATGTGCATGAGAACAGACAAAATGAGGCCCACTCTTATCAACACTGCACCATAGCGCTACTCTTGGTCAAAAACTCCTGGACAAGCAGGGTACTTGCTTGCTTACTTAAAGTAATTAATTTAATTACTGTACTGCCCAGATCCCAGTAGTCATTGCCCATTTTGCAACTGTATGACTTCTTATTCCCATAGGTGGATAATGTGCGCAAGCAGTGCAACGTTCAAATCCACCGCATGGCTGAAGAGCTGTCTGCGCTGCAGCTGGTAAGAACCTGACCCATTAAAGAAAAAAAACACTTTAACCATTACACTAAATCCCTCCTTTGTTCCGTCTCTGTCTACTCGCATGTTTTCGCTCTTTCTGAAACTGTTCTCTCCTTCCACCTTTCTCCAGGAGTGTGCAGATAAAGAGTCTCAGATTGAAAGGTCTCGGCGGGAGAGAAAAGCCGTAGAGGAGGAGCTGGAGAAGGTATCTGTGAAAAGATCAGTGAAACTGCAAGAAAGAAGCTGCTAAAGCTAGCTCCAGAGTTCTGATAGTGTTTGGTTACATGGTTGTATAAATGAGCTGAGGCAACGATTGTTTCAATGCTGCCTGTGGTGTTTTTGTTTGAGGTGTATAAGGAGGGCAGGGCAGAGCCAGAGTTCAGGAAGATTGATGCTCTTCACCAGAGGTGTCTGGATGCAGAGAGGATGAAGGACGACATGGGCCTCACTTTGCAGAGCACCCAGAACAAACTGAAAAAGATGGAGATGGAGTAAGTGTAATTTAGCATTGTAGGATTACTCTTGGGCAGGAAATTGAGCTCTCTACTTTTATTCCTTTCCTCCTCCCATCATGTTCATTTACTGCCAATAAATCATGATTGTGTAAAAATAACAATTTGTCCTTTTCTTCTACTCTCTGACCCCTTCGTTTCCATGTATAGCTACAGTGAGGAGCTGTCACGGTGCCAGGACGAGGTGCGGCGGCTGCAGAGCTCTCTGGCTTCAGCCCGGGACGACTGTGTCGGCGTCAGCGACGAGCGGCTCCAGCTGCAGCAGGAGAACCTGCAGCTTCGCAGGGAGATGGATGAGCTGCGCAAAGCCACACTGCTGGCCCAAAAGAATGCCAAACAACAGGTAACTGAATGATCAACAGAAAAGGAAGGAAATTGAGGAAGAGATGCTCTCTATAAGATCTGCCAGAAAAGGCACTTGACTCTGTAGGGCAGGAAGTTAAACTATTTAAGGCCAGAGTGCAGGGCCATAAAAATGATGAACAGGTAGGGTGGAAGAAAAGGGAAGACAGGACAGAATCTTCCTGGATACTGCTGTATTTTATTAAAACATTACCAGCAGCTACTTTTGTATCTCTTTCCCAACACTGTATTGTACTGTACAGTCTGTTGGTGTCTGTCTAGATAAAAATAAAACACCAATTCCATCAATGTACAGACTCAGAGTATGTGTCATGTGGTGGAGTATTTGAGTTCACGTTTTCCAATGATGGTACATACACTAATAAGACCAAATGACTGTGTCCGAGTCATCGTTTCCAAAAAAATCTCTGCCCGTCCAGAGTTGTGTTGTGTTCCAGGTGTTTTCCAAATGCAGAATTTTTAGCAACCAAAATGTACTGAAAAAGCTATGTTTAAAGAATTTGTTTTTCCCCCCCGGCTCAGTTGTAGTGCTCATGATGAGTAAATTAACCTTCATGTGTAAAATCTGTGGAGCGCCTCTTTATGAAGTGTGGGAGAAAACATGAAAGCAGTGGGGGAAAAAGGAATTTACTTAGCCTGCTGATCTGAAATGTTTGCCAAACAACCACTTGGATTAACAATTTGGAAAGCTTTCACTGAAATAAATATTGTACATTTGTATAAAAGGGGATGGGGTACTTGGCAGAAATAAAAACCAAAGACAAAGAATAAAATACATGCTCATCTTGCTTACATAAAGCGATACAATTATTAAATTATGACATTTTTTGCATCCATGTCAGTTAGTTTTGACAAGTAAGGGTATTTAAATCTTCAACTGTTGAAATTAACTTGGGACCAGCAGGTGACGTCATGTACCCAACCCCTCCCTCTGCTGCCTCCACCTCCCCCAGGTGTCACAGATGGAGCAGGAGTACAGCCTGAAGGAGCAGGGACTGAGCGCACAGGTGCGGGAGCTGGAAGAATGTATGCGTAGCTCCAGTGCTGAAATGACGAGCCTCGTTACAGCGCAGCAGAAAAGAACCCAGCGCTGGAAAGAAGAGGCCAAGAACCTGATTCAGTCCTTCGAGACTAAAATCACAGGCATAAAGTAAGAACCGGCTGACGTAGATTTAAAAATTACTGAAGAAAGGAAAAAAGGAAATATTCTCTGAGAAATGTGCCTCGGGATCAAAAGTTGGCCATTTTAAAAAATGATAGGAGACATGAATATGAAATTTGCCTACATTAAAAACATCTGCCACTGTGACTTCACTGGGTATTTTCCTTGTGTAGATAAATGTGAAGTAATGTGCTCAGAAGAGCAAGCCGGCTGAGCAAACATTTTCTGTAACTGACAGACTGCTAAAACAACACTGTTCTGATCCCAGTGTGATCCACTTTAAAATAAGATGAGATACATCAATTAATATTTGATACCATTCTCTTAAGTCCAATACAAACATAGTTTTTATGAAAAAAAAAAAAAACTCCTTGTGATACTTCTGATACCGCCCAAGGACTGATGTTTTTATTGCATCAGTTTTATCACAAACACTGGATTTAAGCGGAGCAACAGCAAAAGTGCAGCACCAAAGATTTCGATAACATTTGAAACAAGAATTGACTTGCCACTTTAAGTTTTGTTTTGCCCTCAGCGACAGCTGTACTACGCTGAGATGTCTTGGAAATATTGAACACGAATCCCTTGAAGATGGGGCTTTCTAAATGTTTTTGTCTGTATGAGGAATGCTTTATTTTTATGTCTGTTCCAGAGCAGAGCTGAATCGACAGAAGCAGCGCTCGCACGAGCTGGAGATGCAGCTTGAAACGGACCATAATACCGTTGCCGAGGTTCGCACAAACACATAATCACGCACACAACCTTGCACTTTGATTTCCAGATTTCCAGAGTTAAAGAGGTATGGCAAAGAGCAATTCTTAAACGATTCTGGAGACGATTGTCCACTGTAAGACACTGATTTCTACCTGAGTGAAAGAGTTGCCCTTTGCTGTTCAGGTCTGATCAGCTGCTGTTAGCCTCCGCAAATGTCAAGCCTCCTTTGTACCAGTGTGACCTGACAAGCAGCTACAAAAAGACAAGAAGCAGGAGGCATTTTAAGAGACAACTGCAACATCAGCAACATGCAGCATGACAAAGACAACTGGGAAATGTATAACTTGATGCAGTCTCTGTCGTGTTGACGTCATCAGAAGATGCCTATCTTACATTTACAGCATAAATTTGAGATAAGCGGTGAAAAAATAGGGATGCGTGTGATGGGCGCAGTTTAGGTTCTGAGAATCTGGAATGAAATGAAACGAGTTGTGTTTGTTCTGTCCCAAAGGAGAGAATTTGCTCACGATTTCTGCACATTTATATTTGCAGAGCCCACGTCTTGTCACAACAGTATGTCTGTGGTAAAGCATAGTGATAATTGTGACCATAATTTTGACTCCATGTAACCAACTGAAATGTTTATGCGTGTTTGTGCAGTACGAGAGGCAGCTCGCAGAGTATCAAGAGAAGACGAGTCGTCTCCAGAGACGACTGACACAAGCTGAACAAAGGGCAACCACTGCCACGCAACAGGTATGTGTGATTACATTATGTATTTTGTGCAGATATGTGGTGACATTGACATGGTGTGAGGGATTTATCCGACTTGAATGCTGTTATTTATCTCTTGTGCTGTTTTTTTTCTTTTCTTTGCTTACAGCTGACTATGTTGGCATCACAGCGAAGGAAAACAGCCATGGTTGATCAAGAGACTGCATAACTGTCGCTGTGTTGTAGGAAAAATAATGTAGCATGTGTGTGACGAACATGTTGCTCTGGGCCAAAATATTGATACCTCAACAATGTCAGTGCTTTGGTCATTCACTGAAAAACATGTTCCAATTTTCTACACTATTGTACCAAATGTTTTCTGTTGAATTGTATTTATAAGGATGAATGAGATATTTTGCTCAGAATGATACATAAACTTTCAAACACCTTCAAAATACATCGGTGTTTTCATTGTGTGTATGTGTATATGTATATATATATAAATATATATTTTTTTTAAATGTATTATATATTCCATAGAAATGTATCAGGGATTCAAGGTTTTTGGTCTTGAATGTGTGTTCGTCAACTGTCAGGGTCATACATACAGCCACGGGTGAAACAAAACCAGCAACGTGCCGTTGTTTGGCTGCGTTGCATGCTGGGAGAAATCTTTGTTGCTAGGAAACCGTAAACCTGAGCACTCTGTGAGTAACCTAACAATACATCGACTTTAAACACTTTTATACAACAAAGAACGAAGGTATGTGAAAATATTTCAGACCGGAATATTTGATACGGCAGGCATGTATGAATAACCATTGAAGACAACGCCTTATATTCACAGAACTAAAGTTAGCTGTTTGAAAAAAGTTTGCTAATTGAAGCGTTAGGTCAATGCTCGCTAACTTAAAGAGCAAATGTTTACCTCTTCCTGTATTGCTTGTCGCTTAATATTTGGAGCTGTAATGGTGTAAGTAAGTTATATGTGTACATATCTAACTTTTACAATGTTTTTCTAATTTGTCTGAATAACGTGGTCTGAATGGGATGCATCGGAACCGCACATATGGATCCCAAGTGGGTTTGTCCGCCAGGGACAGTTGTTTGGTTGTTTCATGGTGGCACCATCAGGGTTTGACCATCGAGCCCGCATATACCATACCTGACCAAAATCAGGTGAGGCCACCGTGCACAAACCCACCTGGGACCCATACGGGTATGTGCTGCTCACATTTAGCCCATATGTTGGCTGGGTGCTAGCTAACTGTTTCTGTCACTGCCCCAGAGCCTGCCATGGCCGGTGCACCCCCGGGGGGCTTCGTATCGAGTCGCTCTGGACAAAGCTGGGAAACACAGTCCAGAGGTAGGCCTTGCTAAAACAGGGTCCTGTTGGTATCACGGAGAAGTGCTAGTTACTGCATAGTTCATTGTTTGTTTACACATGTACAAATTATACAAATTAATATATATAGCAACAAAAGGCGTGCAGAAATCCCTAACAGAGGAACTGGATGTGGGCGCTCTCTGGTGCAAAGACTACATTGGTCCATTTAAAAAGAGAAAGAGAAATACAACTATTAAAATGATGGGAGAGAGATGACAAAAAACGTAAGATCCCATACCTTATCAGACATTCAAATACACAAAGAAAAAGAAAATTAGAACAGCTGTCTTTGATTGTATAGGTGCTTGATTTAAGATATGAGGTGGCAAAGCATCCCATATCACTGAACCTCTAGAAATACTGTAAATGAAGGGACGGAGGAAAGATCCTGTTTGAAGAGCTGGTATACAAATACAACACAAAAATCTGTAGTTGCTTGACTTGTGATGTGAACAGTGATGATGCCTGATCTTAAAAAACAAAAGGATGAATGAGTTACGTACACAATAGATGATTCTTATTGCTCATTTCTGAAGACAAAATGTAGGAACAAGTTTAATGGGATGAGTGCAATTAAATTAATAGAATTAAATGTCACTATTCCACTTGCCATACTGTTCCAGAGCATCAGCCCACGGCCCCTGAAGTACAGAGCTCCACCATCTATCCAAGACCTCCAATAAATGTGCTGGACCCACTGGTGAGACTTTTCATACTGAGACAATAGGAAATGCAATCTACTGTACACCCAATCTAGTATGTTCCATAATATTTATATTTATATTATACTTGACTCAGTCATAGACTAATTACAGTTATGTTGATACAGTGGTGGGTTCGCAACCTCATTAATATTTTTTTTTTGTGTGTGTGTGTGTGAGAAAGTAAGTATGTGTGCCATTCATTCCATCACAGAAAAATGAGAATTGTAGAAAACGTTGGAACTCAAGACCGCCGTGATATACTGTACATGTTCTTTAAAAGTGTATGCCAAAACCTTGACCACAACTGTATGGGTCTTTGGTAGATGACAGCTTCTTCCCCTTAACCTAGGCTGTTTTCAAGAGACAAGTATTACGGAAAGAACCCAGTCTCAACCACTTAAAAACCCGTGAGCGGCTGTATTTTCCTGGCTGGTACACTCAGTCGCCTCCATCTCACCACAATGAGCAGCTAGGCAGGCTTCTTCACCAGTTGCCTGTCAGCTTCCCGCGTATGCAATCCACGACCAAGGTCAGTGCCAGACATGTTTGAGAAAAGATTAGCATTGCGTAAAAGATGTCTACAGTGCATGACGGACAATGGCTCTACATTGAAATTGTTTTTCGTAAATGCTCAAACCTAAGACTACCAATAAAACTCTGGCAAATGTGTCCAGCTTCAGGCTGCCTGCTCCCCTGTGAGTTTAAACAACTGGGGATGGAATGTGCTGACAAATCCTCTGTTAAAGCACCGATTAATTGTTCACTGACATAATGAGCAACTTGAGAAAATGTATTTTTGCTTGTGTCTCCTCATCACTTCTCAGTTGTCCCAGGATGTGGCGTCAACGCCTAGTCTCCCCAGAGGGCCAGTTTCAATTAAGAGTGGTGGACACCTGGACAAAGTTGAAGTATATGAGTACAGTAAGGATGACTATTTGATAATCAGTGATGGATGAGTGGTTTCATTGTTTAAGAGCAGTGATTCAGTGTAACTAAGGTTGAGATGAATGAGTGAAGTACACAGTGGATGTATCTTGCTCGTTCTGAAGACAAAAAATAGGAAGAAGTTCAGTGGGATAAGTGTAAATCCTATTAGCTTTGGTTAGCCAACTCTTATTTAAATGTTACTATCCCACTTGCCATACTGTCCCAGAGCGTCAGCCCGCGGCCTCTGAAGTACAAGGATCCACCATCTCACCAAGACCTGCAGTCCATGTGTGGGACCAACAGGTAAGACAAACTGAGATCAAACTGAGACAGTTTGAAATGCTATGTACCGCTCACCCAATCTAATACTTTCCATAACACTTATATTTATTATCCTTGGGTCAGTCTTAGAGTAATTACAGTTATATAGATATGGGACTTCTGTAGATGTCAAATTATTTCCCTAATCTAGGCTGGACTCAAGGGACAACCCAGTGTCGACCACTTACAAGCTCATGAGAAGACTCAGTCGCCTCCATCTCAACACACAGAGCAGCCACACGGGCGTTATCAAAAGTTGCCTGTTAGATTACCTCCTCTGCAAACTACGACCAAGGTCAGTGCCAGACATGTTTTTGGAAAAGATGTCTACAGTGCATGATGGACAATTTCCCTGAAATAAAATTATTTTGTCAATGCTCGGAGACCACCAAAAAGACTCTGGTCTTTGTGTCATGTGCCATGTGTCAAGCTACCAGGCTACCTATTCCTTTGTCAGTCTAAACAACTGGTGCTGACAAATCCTCTGTTAAAGCACCAATGCATTGTTTACTGACTTTAGATTGGCTACTTGTAAGAGAAAATTCTTCTTTGCTTGTGTCTTCTCATCACATTCAAGAATGCGGTGAAGACATATGGTCACCCCAAACAGCCCTTTTCCCTTGAGATTGGGGAAGAGGAGCACAAGAACCACTGCAAGCTGATCCGTATCCCCTTCTTTGCCCGCTTCAAAATGTGGAAACCCTTCTACTTCTGGCGCAAAAAAGTTTGCGCCAAAAAGATTCACCTTGCACGGGAGTCACTCCGAAACCGTTTATTTATCGCTAATCAGGTTTGTGACAGTGTGTATAAATTGAGGTCTGGAATTTCTCTCAGTCTGTCAGTCTGAAAAATGTTTATAGAATATCATACACTATATAAACACTCATTGACCAGAACAATCTTTAACAGTTATGATTAACATTTGTATATGTCATACAGTCCTTAAGTCCTGCACTGATGGACGTCAGGAAAATGTGTTACCAAATCAGTGACAGAGTCTTGGGTCACATGGATAGAAATCGCACATACACACTGCAGGAATTCCAGGGCATCCAGCTCAAACAACTACAGGAGGTACAGTTGTACACTAAATTTGCTTCTCATGTTTAAAGTGTATATTGTGTATGTCTTTGTGTGCTCATTGCCCTATTTTGTTCATTATTGTCAGGTAGTGACCGACCTGGAGAAGTTTCAAGAGCTGGTAAAGGAAGTGACACTCTGTGCCTATCGCAACTGCTTGTCAGGCGATTCCAAATCTGACCCAAGTGCGTACACACTGACCATATAGAGACACCAGAATGTACATACATAAACCACAATGTTAAAGGGTTAATAGCCCTGTCTGTTTGTCACAGATGTGCAAAAGAAGAGGACAATACTTGCAGGGATCAAGGGGTCCATTCTGTCTAACCGCCTCGCCTGGTGGGTAATTTTCTCACATATGTTTACCTTTACAGCTGGGGTGAGTAAGGTAGAATTATATATCTATTAATGGGTATACTTGATCATCTGTCTGGCAGTAACCAGTACCCACTCCTGTTGAACACATATACACACTGCCTTACAGCAATGACTGCTCAATAGCTCTTGCCGGTCAGCTGCGAGATGTGTGTGAGTGTAGAGTTCGCTATGTTCCAAAATCTCTTTGCTTTTTTCTGTCTAATTAACAGCTTAATACACACCTCTGTTAAGTGTCATGATGATGTAAGCAATGAGTGCACAGGCTGCATTTGATGTTTAAGAGATTTGTTTTGAAACGTGCCACAGACATACCCGCTGTTTTATGTTTTTTTTTTTTTAATTCACTGAAGACACTGTTACATGTTACAGTCAGAAAACACAGGTGTGAGTAATGACAATAATGATGGCTGAATTCAACTTAGCATTCTTGACTCCCTGCAACGCGTGGATACAACAGAGGCATCGTTAATGTTGTTAGTAACACCTGTTCTTCTCCTACAGTACTCTGACGAGGTAGAGTGTCTGCTGTGAAAAAGGCCTATGACATCACTAATCTGGCACATCCATCACATGAACCAAGTCCAACCCTTCTCTGTCTCTCACCTCCCCAGCTTCATCCGTCTTGTTGACTATTTGGTCATGAACACCTTGCACATGTTGGTGGTGAATGCGGTGACTGAACTACTGGCTGTGCTCCAGGAGAAGGTGCGTCAAATGCCCAGCCATGCCATCATTCAGAGCTGGAGCCAACACTCTGAGGCTGAGATGGATATGAAGGTATGCTTTTGTTTCAGTGTTATTAACAGAGAAACCACAGTAAATACTATGACAACAAAATGTGAGATTTACAAGTGTACACTGTCCAGTTTTGAATTTTGGTTGGTGTTTGTATGTCGGTATTAGGCTGACGGTTCAGAAAATCCCCGTGTCCAACCTATGTTTGTGACTGAGTTGATGCTGGACACAAATGCTTTGACTTTCCAACCCTCTGAGGAGAACTTTCAGGTGTGTTTTCAGAATTGATATGAACTGGT
This sequence comes from Sparus aurata, assembly GCF_900880675.1. NCBI lineage: Eukaryota > Metazoa > Chordata > Actinopteri > Spariformes > Sparidae > Sparus > Sparus aurata. The sequence continues at coordinate 31,333,423 of NC_044187.1, read as the reverse complement.
TCATGTCAGGTTTCACCGCTTTAGTACCAATCTACAGTATTTTCCTTGTGAATTTCTGCAGGAGACCATTGCGGAGATCGTTGGGCTGTTTGAGAAGACAGTGTTGTCGGTTAATACACTTACTGCAGATCCGGATTTTGGTTCACGGACAGAGCCCAAAACGGACAAGGTAGATACAAACAAATTCACCACCTCGACCTGACAGGCCTGTTGTGTATAATCAGGGTAAATGTTAATGCTGTTAATATGTTAAAAATATTGGGATACTGATTTACCTGCTAACTGATCTGTGATATATTGTGTGTGTGTGTGTGTGTGTGTGTGTGTGTGTGTGTGCGTGTGTGTAACTTTTAGAAATCGGAAGTTCAATGTAAGGAAGGCCCCTGTTTGGAATCCATTATAGACAATGATGGCCACCTTCAAAGTCTCAGCAAAGAGATCAAGGTCCGATTTTTCTCTGCGTAGGTTTCTGTCTCTGAAGGTTGTACAGTACTGGGTATGTACGTGTCTTACCTTTTATTTCCACGTAGGAATCCCTCCAGTTTGCCTTTGATGCAGCAAAAGTCTACTCACACACGTTTGAGCGTTTTCTGCTTTTCTATAAAGAGAACGAGAGTCTGGATCTGGATTTGATGCAGCAACAAGATCATGGTGATGTACCATACGTCAACGTTACATCTCTCCCACTCATAATACAAAGAGCACTTCAGTTGAAGATAGCGCTCTGCGGTTGTGGCACACAAAATATTTACATACCTGTAAACACGAAAGACATTCAGCGAGCAAACATACACTAGTTTAAGTTCAGGAGTAAAGCATGAAAAATAATATGGTTCTTTCAGACTGATGAATGTTGGCTTCTTCGTCCCACAGATGTGTCCTTTTTTGGAAAAGCACTGGAGTTATACCAAAGCGAGCATAAAGAGGCCTTAGCCATCCAACAGAAGACACATCTGGGCTTGCTGCTTGTGGACAAAACACAGCTTAAAAAGAATCTTGCATCTTCTCCTCTCCGCTGTCAGGAGGTGAGGACTCGCTACAGAATATACATACATACACTCTATTACTGCTATTACGCAACTGTTCTTGGAGACAGTGCATTAGACAAGAGGGCAGTGAGGCCATTCTGTGTTAATTGAATACCACTGAAATGAAAATACAAGCAATATCCAGGGCCTCAGTGTGTGATATATATATATGGTAGAAATATTTTCTAATACAATCAAATATAGCATTAACGCTACAGCAAAAATGTTAAAGATATGTAGGAGTCATTGTTCCACTTTGACTCTCTGCCCCAGTCCGTCAGCGAGATGCTCATTATGCTGGCAAAGAGGAAGCTTGATGCTGTCACTGCTGAGGTTTATGAAGCCCACTTCAAACTAGAGTCCAGTCCCTCCACGACGGCTGGGTTAGCCAACTTCCTCTCATCTCTGGATGAGGTACGGGAGCAGGTAAGACATACACACTCATGCAGCAACTATATTTTTAGTATTAAGTATTACTAAGTATTAAGTCATCAACCCAGTCTCCTCTCTTCTCTCCTGTCTCCCCTTTTCTCACTTCCTCTCCTCTCTACCTCTTCCTGTCGGACGCTGCTCTTCCACACTGTATTCTAACCTCTTTCATTTCCCCCTCTCACCAGATGACAGGGGTCGAGGAGCAACAGAAAACAGTTTCTCAAATGTACAATCTGATTAACACATATTCGGGCCCCACGCCACTTGACGTGCTCTATGTTTTTGGCACCTTGCAAACCTCCATTGACTCGTTGGAAGACCTCATTGATGAGGCGGACTACGGGAGAACATCCCTCATGGACAAGTTCTGCAGCTCCCTGCACAAAGACATAGAGGAGCTAAACTCTGAGGTCTGGAAAGTATTGGTGAAGGTATGTGGAGAAGTTGCATCAGCTAATGCAAGTATATCAACATTAAAAGCATCCAAGATTTGGATAAAATATATCCTCTGGAAGGTTTTTTTTATGCTCAAGGTGTTTCTTTGTATATGTCTTTGCTCCATTTGTACTTGTTTGCCTTGTGTGTTTTAATGTGTAGGGTAAACAAGTCCTAGACGTCAATGCAGATCCCTCCAAAGTGCGTCTGCTGCTGGGGGAGATCCAGATTTCTGTAGATGAGCTTCTAGCCCAGGCCTCCACCTACACATCCTACCAGAAGAAATTCGAGGTGCTGTAATTCTTAACATCATTTCAGTAAATTATAACATTTATCTACCAAAAAGCATGTTGCAGTCAAGTCATAATTATTTTATTTTGTGTGGGAGGGTCGAAAGAAGAAACTTGGCAACCCAACCCAAATAAGTTTCCCCCCTTCTTCCTGATAAATAAAGATGGAGGTGACCGAGTTTCATGCCCTGGAGATTCTGACTGCACAGTGTAGGCTGAGTCACCTGCTGTGGGACTCTCTAGACGAATGGGACTCTTTACAAGATGGATGGAAGCAGGTGAGGTGGCGCTAATGTATTGTATCAGTATCAAGTACGGACACATGTAAACTTTCCCTCTCTGCCGAGCTTGACTGTGTTCTTCCATGTTCGCCCCATTCCCAGAGCAAACTCAAGCAACTGGAGCTAGAGCAGTTGAGCTCACAGATCGTCAAATATGGTGACCGCGTAAACCAGCTGGAGGAAGGCTTGCCTCGTAACAATGTAGTACCAAGTCTTAAGGAAAAGGTTGAGCTCATGAAGCAGAGGGTGGGTGTGCACGTAGCATATGGCATTAATAACAAAATTATCACAAATGTCTTTATGAAATGATACCACATTAAAAATATGGACTGCAAGCAAGTGATGTAGCAAGCTGGCTCTTGACGACTGCTATGTGACTCTATTAAATCATATTCATGTCTTTTCCTCCAGCTCCCTGTGATTACTGATCTGCGTAACCCATGTATGAAACCAGAGCACTGGCAGACTCTGGAGTCTGTTGTGAGGACCTCCCTGAATGTGGAAGAGCTGACTATAGCTGTTTTGGAGGAGATCAACATCTTCTCCTATGGAATGGAGATACAGAAGGTAACACATACTGCAGATAATGTACTGTTACATAATGAGCCACATAATTAGCTTCTCTCGCTAGACTTGTGACATCTCAGTTAGTGATGACTATTAAGCCGTTAAAAGAGTAAGCATGTAAAACATTTTGCCCTTACATAACCTAACCTACTACCTTGTTTAAACTAATGCTTGTTACACACAATACAAGAAGACTATACAAGCACACATGCTGCTTATACTTATTATCTTTACGTCCGACCTCGATGAACAGTCCTAACCTAATTCTTGACTTTTAGGTGTCACGACAGGCTTCAGCAGAGGCATCAGAAGACAACATCATAACAAAGGTGCGTTGAAAGGGAACTACCTGTGAATACGTGCACAGACATGATATGTCCATCTATATCAACTAGAGAAACCGCAGTAAAAGTGTCTCTTCTCGCCTCTTGATTTTTAATTGCTTTATCCATGCCATTTTGTGCCCGCATATGCCAATTTGTTGACTCATGCTGTGAGACTGAATAATTACACAGAGATGTCGGCTATTTTCTACACTTGTTAAGATGCTTCCTATTATCATGTCAAGCTGAATCCCTATTTTTATGCAAAGTGCAGTGGGTGTGGTGTGTTTAGTGTTATATGAGATGCGCTGATGGTTGCAGCATGGTTGGACTGGAGTGATACATTATTAGCTGATATAATTGAGGCTGGCATTAATTATCGCCAGTTAAACTCAGCGCCTCTGATCCGCTGTAAAAAGCAGTGGCCTCCCTGACATAGCAGACTGACAGTTTTGTAATGAAGAGGAGAGCCCAGACAGGCTTCTCTCTGGAGGAAGCTAATGTTCTTTACCAGGAGGAGAGCTACAAGGAGTGAACGGATATATGGAACCACAAATAAGCTGCCAGAGATCGAAAAGTATATGTTTATTCCTAAAATAAATAGTGCTTTCTGGCCAAGAATCAGATAAGAGCATTGATACCAATCTCATGTTTGTCTGTTACATATGAAGCTTCAACTGGGAGACGGTTAGTTAAGCAAAACGGCTACAGAATAAACAAACATGAGATTTCATGTTAATAAGTGCCCTTTAGAGGTATCAATAGGTGTCCAGCCATTGCCAGGCTGTTTTGCTAAGTCAATCGTCCCTTGTCTTCATATGCAATACAACATACAGTATGTCTTCATAATTACTGCACAGGCATGACAATGTTGTCTAATCGATTAGTGGTTGCAGCCATAATTTGATGGTATCCACCATTTAGATTTCATTCTAAGATGCTATTTCATGTCACATCCACTCTAGCAAGGATATTAGTCCAGTGCAACCGTGTAAATTGTACTTCTGACCACCTTTCTCCTTCCTGTAATTCATGTCTGTGGGAGACTCTCGAACATATTTCTGGAATACAGTGTTTAACCTTTGCAATTTCAATGAGCCCTGCAGGTGGAGGATTTGTGGAAGACCACCGAGTTTGTTGTGCTTTCTTACGGTGACACCAGAGACATCTTCATCTTAGGAGACACGGATGACATCCAGGTGGCAACACGCAGTACACCTGTCTCACAATGCCATCTGTTGTCACACACTAGTTGTGTTTGAGTACATCTGACTGTGTGCTTTTCCACATTTGAAGGTACTCCTGGATGACAGCATTATCGATGTGGGCATGGTGGCATCTTCTTGCCTCGTAGCTCCCATCAAGTTCAGGGTAGAGAAATTGCTGAGCCAGCTGACCCTCTTCAACCAAACACTGGTAAAGCTTAGAGAAGAATATGATAGAGTGATCTGTCATCATGATCTTTTCAAGGCTTCATGCTTAATGCAGAGTTGGACTTTGGATTAGGCTTCAAATGTTACACAGTAGCTCTCCCTAGTGGCTGCAAACTAGAACCTAGATTACTTGCTTAAAGAAATGATGGTTTATAATGTTTCCTGCCTTTTGTATTTTGGCTAATGTCAGGAAAGACTAATTATTAATTTCATTAAAGTCTCCTGCCACTCATATTGACTTTACTGTCCTCCCTCCCTCTAATCTATTTAATTCTTCTCTCTTTTCTCGCTGTACACTCTTGTGCAGGATGAGTGGCTCACCTGCCAAAGAAATTGGCTATATCTAGAGGGTATCTTCTTGGCCCCAGACATCAAGAGGCAGCTGCCTGCCGAGTCCAAGATGTTTCTTAGAGTGGACAGGTCCTGGAAGGAGATTATGGCAATGGTCAATACTATGCCCAATGCCCTTAAAGCAGCCACACAGCCTGGTAGGTAGTCATACAGCATTGATTGAATTGAAAAATAGACAAGAAGACATACATATATGCAGTGACAGGCAGACAGATGCGCACATGCACTCACTTAGGTGAACACATTTTATCCTGCACAGATCTGTTGGAGACTTTTCAGCAGAACAACACTGTTTTGGATGATATACAGAAGAGCCTGGAAACCTACCTTGAGTCCAAGAGAGTCATCTTCCCCAGGTATACACCTACTTACATTTGTTACATATTAATAATTCACCTTCTTTTTTATCATCCTAAACTTTTTGCCTTTCATCATGTTTCCTTCCTCGGTTGGTGTTTCTTTCTGAGCAGGATGTAGTCTTAAAATATCAGATATACATAGTTTACTGCTCTGCATTTTCCCCCTTGACAGGTTGTTAGTTGTAGCACTAAACATTTCTTTCCCGTGAGCACTGAGCGACAAACTGTGATGTAGATGCCGATTTTGAAGTTTTAAGATGAACATATTAGTCCTTGATCCATCCCTTGCAGGTTCTACTTCTTATCCAATGATGAGCTACTGAAGATCCTGGGCAAGACAAGAAACCCCCAGGCTGTGCAACCCCTCCTCAGGAAGTGTTTTGACGCAATTACACGGCTGGAGTTTGCTTTGAGGCCCGAACAGTCTTCAGGGCAGGATGCTGGAGAACAGGAGGCGATCTACAGCAAAGATATCCTGAGCATGGTTTCTGCTGAGGGAGAAAAGGTCAGGTTGAATTGGCCTTAACACATTTGGTCATCATGTTCTCTGTTTTATTTCTACGTGTTGTTCTGTTGTGTAAAACCTTGCTGAGAACAAGAGAGAGAAAGTGGGTTAGGAGGAAAAAGAATACACTCACATGCTACCATGATCTAGAAACTATACAAACATCAACCCTGTCAGCCATCTCAAATGACCTGTCTTCTCTTACTTATTGACTGTGAATTGGAATAAAGCAGGTTGCGAAGATATTCAAAACAATGATTTTGATTTGATTAGATTTAATCTGAGCATTATTTAAGGAAAAAAATTGGACATGCTGAACAATCTGATTTGTATTTATTTGAAAAAAAACTTGGATAACAGCTTCTTGAGGAATGATTGGTGTCGCCTCTGTTTGTGGCTGCAAGCTGTTTCCTGGTCTGTATCTGGTCTCTCCTCAAATTGTAAATTATACCACAGCAATCATTGTGGTGTAAGTGGTTTTGGGATCTCAAATTTTGCATCAAGGATGATGAAAACTTCTTGAAAGCAGTGGATCCACTGTATCGGACAAAGGGCTTGTCACCAATGACTGTAAGGAATCACAGATTTAACACACCAACACTTCTTTGATCATACAAAGCAAAGAAAAAAAAAAAGGCTGTGAGAATTGACACAGAGGATTTAAATGAACCCTTAATGACGACATGTATAATCATGTCCTTACCTATAACTGATCTGGTCCTTATGTGCGTAAATGCAGGTAGCTTTCACCAAAGGTCTGAAGGCACAAGGCAATGTGGAGGATTGGCTTTGCAAGCTGGAGGAGGCGATGTTCTCCTCACTACGACACCACAGCAAGGCGGCCATCGCAGACTACCAGGTGAAGTCAAGAGAGGAGTGGGTGGTGGCTGGACATCCATCACAGGTAATCATACAAAGACTAACATCGAAGGGACCGGTGCTCTTCTGATTTTTTAAATATTTCACCAGTGTGCTTTTGTTTGTTTTGTGTCACACACTTTGACTTTGCAAAAATTTATTATTTTTATACAGGGATTTAACTTCAGTTTGTGTGTTGGTCCACCAGGTGGTGCTGACCATCTCTCAGATGATGTGGTGCAGGGACATGGAAGCCTGCCTGGAGGGAGACCACGATCACTTTGCTGCCCTGCAGGAATTTGAACAGACTAACTTTGATGTAAATCACACTAATTACTGTACCGCGTGCCTTGCCCCTAATAGTCTGGTTGGAAATAAGTTTTGAAATCAAATCTACACTTGTGCTTGCCCAAGTATTTTTAATTTGGAATATTAACTGTTAACTTTATAACCCAATTATGTTTTTGTGGTTGTGTGTGTTTGTGCTTTTGTGTGTGTATTCCAGAGGCTGAATGCTCTGGCAGTATTGGTACGAGGACGGCTGCCTACTTTACACCGTAATATCATCGCTTCTCTCATCACCGTAGATGTCCATGCTAGAGACATTGTCACAGATCTAGTCAGCCAGAAGGTATACATAATAGTGCAGTGTGTGCAATAGTATGAACACGTTCAAACACCATCAAGAAATGTATATCTTTATTTGTTCTTGGCTTGGTACAATTGTTCCAGGTATTGATTGGGGACTTTCAGGTGATCCAGAAAGTAACTTTAGCCCTCTTTTCCAGGTGGACACCAGGTCTAACTTTGAGTGGCAGAAACAGCTCCGCTACTACTGGGACCCTCACCTGGAGAACTGTGTCGCCAAGATGGCCCTGTCTACTTACACTTATGGCTGGGAATACCTAGGAGCCTGTCCTAGACTGGTTATCACACCACTCACGGTAACACATCAACACACATTAATAGACTACATACATTTATGTCTGATTCATGCTCTTGTGAAACACAGAGACCTTTTTATGCTTTATGTTGAATGCAACTGCAGAGGAATCGAAGTGGGATCACATGTTGTATCATTATTGAGATGAGCTTCCTCCTAAAGCTACCATATCACTACAATGAGCTAATAATGTAGCCTATAGAATCCGTGTCCTGTAGTCGCTAGAAGATAAAAAAAAAGTACTTTTTATCTTCATTGAAACAGTCACAGTTATATCTTTCACCCCCTCCTGATCTGCAGGACCGTTGCAATCTATGTCTGATGGGGGCTCTCCAGTTAGACCTAGGAGGAGCTCCAGCTGGGCCAACAGGGACAGGCAAAACAGAGACCATCAAGGACTTGGCTAAGGGCCTTGCCATACAGTGTGTGGTCTTCAACTGCTCTGATGGACTTGACTACAAGGTAGGCCATGACAAACTGTATTCATCTAATCATTTCACATTTTAACTCCAGTGTGCTTCTCTATTACAGATGTTTTTACTTTTTCCTGTTTGTTGCTTTTGCCTATTTGTTTGAACTTATTTTCTTATCGAAATCTCTATACATACATGTGAGTCAGAACTCATTCTGACAAACTTTCAGTCCCACTGCATCTGTTCATTCCAAATGAATTCGCTCTAGAAGGCATGCTGAATCTGACTGTACCTACTAAGTGTTTCCATTAGATGGCACTATTACTAAAGGAGTCAAGCCTTCTGTCCTGTGCCAGTTAAAGCACACAGGCACCGTGCAGAGCCACACAGTACTTGTGTGCTACCAAGATATTGTCTAAAGCTAGATTTGATTCTTTATCCACTTTTTCTGTAAGTCTTTCCTGCCTCATCACTAGATGTTTTTTTTATGTTAGTAATATAATAGGTATCATATGTGTTATTCTAGTGTGTTTTTTATTGTATTATTTTTTTTATTTTTAATTTACTATTGTAATCCTGCAAAGGAAATTCTTTTTTTTCCACTTACATTACACACACAGGCATGCACACACACACACACACACACACACACACACACACGTAATGCATAGAAGAGATGACAAACACAATGCTATTATTTCAGCAATATGTGCTAACTTTTATTTTATATACATAAGAATTTTTGAAGCCAACAAACTTCAGGTTGTTCCTTTAACCTTGAGACAAACTCCACATTTCAATTAAATGTTAAACAGTGATTTGTGCTGCAGTGCAGCGGTGTTGGAGTCAGTACAGCTTAAAGCACAAACTGACAGACAGCAGGAAAGCCATTTTCTTCATGTCTGCTGTAGTTAGTTATTGGAAGCAGACACCTGTGTATTAGAGTTAGACAGGGCTTTGATTTAGCCAGGCTAGACTCGCAGTACTCTGTGCATTTTATGTGTTAATGCTTTGTTCAGCTCTCCTCTACTGAGCAACATTTAACTGTACTATTTAATCGTCCATGAGATACCATTAACTTTAAACAGTGTTTTTTGTGTTACCCACAGAAGTGGTGCAAGTAACACAACATAATTAAATTAGCTGATACTCCCCACAGCTGTGGAAGATGTACATCATCTTCACTGGGCACTGGACACGGATGCCCTCTGCTCAAAAAGATTAATATTTATAGCTAAAAACTAAATATTTTTTTTACTTTTTCCATCTTCAGATTATCATTGGAATTGCTGTAATTTTGAATACAGTTTGGCCTTTGACTTAAGTGACATCTGTATATCACTGTTGTCCAATTCTTTGTGAATAAGTCATGGTAATGGGCTGTTTAGTATTTATGAGCAAATGACTTCATCTTAACAGATAGAAGGATAAGATTTTATGCGTAACCTGGAATTACAGTGACAGTCTCACGTGGCCTCAGTCTTCCCACTTTATGAAACAATACTTAAAAATAGAAGTGACTGGGGCGCCGTTTAGCTCAGTTGCTAGAGCGCGCGTCCCATGTGCCGAGGCTCTGCAGCGGACCGGGGTTTGACTCCGGGCCTGGGTCCCTTTGCTGTGTGTCACTCCCCCTCTCTCTCTCCCTGTTTCCTGCCATATCTTCAGCTGTTCTATCAATAAAGCCATAAAAAGGCCCAAAAAATATTTAAAAAAAATAGAAATGACAATCCAAACCCATATGTATAATACGCAAATGCATCATAATACCTGATTTATGTTTAATCAGTCATACTTCTTTCCTCCAGATAATGGGCCGCTTCTTTAGCGGGCTTGCTCAGTCGGGTGCTTGGTGTTGTTTCGACGAATTTAACCGCATCGACATTGAAGTGTTGTCAGTCATCGTTCAGCAGCTCATCACCATACGCAACGCCAAAGCTGCTAAGGTAAACCTGCACATATTGCTGTACAATTACACTCTAGTTCCACTCAACCAATGTAATGTCTGCTATCAGACTGTGTCACTGTAAAATTAAAATCAGTTACATTGATAATTGGCCCTGAAATCCATAGGAAATCACACAACACATAAACACTCAAGTAGCATGTTGCATTGCAGACACATAATGCGTACATCTTTGACCAGATGTAATATACTTCAAGTTCAACTGAATACCAGCCACTAAGCTATTGTCACATTACTTAATTAATTAGGTCCATAATTCCGGCAACACACATACACGAAGAGCATCACTCCACTTTGTGTTATGCAGCTGTCAAGATTTCAATTTGAAGGCCAGGAGATGAAGTTGGTGATGACGTGTGCTGCGTTCATCACCATGAACCCCGTCTGTGCTGGAAACACGGGGCTACCCGACAACCTAAAGGATCTCTTTAGACCCATAGCCATGATGGTGCCAAACTATGCACTCATTGCTGAGGTAACAGACTGCCTCCATATGTGTTGATTTATATGCTTGCTTGTTTTCTCTACATAAGGACTTATTATTCACATGTTTGTCTCCCTCCCCCCAGGTGATTTTGTTCTCAGAGGGATTCGAGTCCAGTAAGACCTTAGCGAGGAAAATTACACAGATGTACAAGCTGTGCTCGGAGCAGCTGTCCCAGCAGGACCACTACGACTTTGGCATGAGAGCCATCAAGTCTGTCCTGGTCATGGCTGGGTCAGATTAACACACTCATACATACACTGACACACGTGTCTATTCAGTTGGTCATACATACATTAATAACCTCAGTGCATTTAGCATCCATGTACAGAAAGTGCTTTGAGAGATTGTTAATGTCTCATACAAACACGATACCACTTCTCACTCAGGTTAGAGGATAAGAACCTATAGTTGATAAAATATAAGATTACTCAAAGGTCTAGAGTTTAGAATGCATCAAGCATTGTCGTTGTAGATTAAAACCAACCAACCCCTTATCTTATCCTCCCATACAATGGCTGTTTAAAACACAAAAAATGTGAAAGGGCCTCTCTAGCACAGGTGTTTGGTTTGTCCGTTCTGCAACATGGCAGAACATGTGGAAGAGGACTCACTCCTTTTGTAGATGTAAATGGCTCATTCCATTGTAAAGAAATCACAATGATTCCTATTTTCAGGTAATTATACATTAATTAAAACTGAATAATTAATATTATATTCCATTTCTGCAGTATAACCCCCCAAGTCCTACACACTAGCCCTTTAAGCATGAGTTTCACTGTGTCATCTGTGTGCAATTCCTTTACTCAGTCAAATGGATCTCAGACCTCAAATGCATGAGCACTGGGACACATGGACAGATGAGTAACAACATTAAGTAGACCAAAGAGAGATTTGGAGACAAAACACAGTTGTTCCTGGTCCACAGGGGTGCATAAACAGATTTGAATAGAGGTTTTTTACTAAATAAAGGGAAAGTCATGTTTTGGCCTGTTGGTTATTAGCCGAAGCTCTGGGAACTGTTGTAATTGGCTTGTGATTCATTGTCTGTCTTTGCCGAGATATTACTCCTCTGAGTCTGCTTGTTCCACACGAAGCGCACATTCATTATCGCCTACTCTAATGTCTCTAATGTTTTTTACTTTGTTTTTTTATAATCGAGTGGAGCCAACCCATTGTGGGGATCAGATTGTGTAATATTGAATTATCAGCTCTCTCTGGCTGCTTATTATGTTTATTACATCTATATTTGTAATGGGTCCAATTTGCGCAAATGAATTTGCTCATTATAACATTACTTTTCCATTATTGTTAATATTTATATCAAGCAATGCACCAACTTTTTTAGAAAAGAGGCGTCTGGTGTTACTTTTCAAGTAATTGAAGTTAAGTTTCAAATTAAGTAAGTGATCAAGGCATTTGATAACAACAGGTAAACTGTTAAACGAAGATTACTGTGCATTCCTTTGTCATTGCTACAAATCAAATAAAGCCTTTCATATTGTCTAGGTAATTATTAGATGTATTAAATAAGTATTTAAACTTGCACTGGCGATTCAGTTTGGCAATGAGGACCCAAATGCAAAAATGCCAAGGCAGACAGGTAAAGGAACAATAAGCCAGCTTTGATATAGTAAGCTGTATTCCAAAAGACATAACTAGCAGACAGAAAAAAACTGAAGAAGCAGGGAGGGGCAAATTTGGTAACTAATGAAGTACAAAAGTACAGAAACTAAATACAGAACAAACCATAGAAGCACCAGGAATACAGGCAGGAACACGTAGAACAAAACAATGACTGGCGAACAGAGAACGCAGAAGATGCATGACTGGCGCTGGGAAACTGAACGAAAACAGATGAACAGACAAAGGGTGAGGGGAAAATACAGGCATAAATACACAGGAATGATTAGCAATTCAAACACAGGTGGACAGGCAGGAAAGAGACAAAAACAGGAAGTTGAAAGTCACAAGACACATGAGGGTGTAACTACAAAATGAAACTTGAAACTGGCTGTTTGACTGACAACCTGTTTTGAAGAAAACGCTTAACAAGGTAACAAGGTTTTCAAGAACTGCATATCATTTGTAAAGCAGTGATAGATTTTTTTGTTGTGTTTTAGGTCTCTGAAGAGAGCACACCCATACCTCAGTGAGGATGTGGTTCTTATCAGAGCCTTGAGAGACTCCAACCTGCCAAAGTTCCTCGCTCATGATTCTGTGCTGTTTGGGTAAGCCTAGATAGAGAAGAGCATTTTGCTTCTCATGCTTCCAAATGCACACAGGCTGGAAAAAACAAGACATGAAATTATTACATCACACTACTAAGACAAGATATAATGAAAAAGAAATTGTTGTTACATGTAAAAACAATTATTTATCACTCTGTGTTTATGTGTTTACTGTATGTGTGTATGCATTTTGCCAACGTCCTCCAGTGGTATCCTATCAGATCTCTTCCCCGGTGTGTGTATCCCCGAGCATGACTACGGTGTGCTACACTCCACCATCATGGAGTCTCTGGTTAAGAGAAACCTGCAGCCTCTGGCTAGCATGACCAAGAAGGTACAAGGGGGGAAAGTGATGTTTCCTTATGACTGTGAATATATTGAATTATTCCATTCTTAATATTTTACCTCTGTAAAACACTTTGGATGCATTTTGAAGACAAAGCTAGCATTACTAGCCATATTTTTTCACTTTAACAGTTCCATGAAAGGACAAAAGCAACAAAGTGTTAGCCCATCCCTCAGTACTTTTTAACTTCCCTGCCCTGGCTGTGACACTCACCCCCTAAGTCCATTCACTCCTGCTGAAGGTGTAAATCTTCATATTTAAAAAAACAAATTCATTTCCTAAAACATCCGAGCACTGTCAAAAAGAGTTATTAGGGTAAAACAAATTAACTTTCTATAACATCTGGGCACTGTAGACAAAAGTTATAAGAGTATATTTTGTGTCGGTGGGGAACAGTTTTCAGCTATGAAATGATAACGTTTGGTGTTTTAGTGCACATATTAATTTATAACTGTCTACAACAGTGTATGTGAGATTTACTCAAAATAAACTCTCACTATTATGTAATCTTAATGTCATAAAATACAGAACAGGTTGTCCTGTAATCATAGGCTTGCCGATTTGTTCTCCGGCTTTGTCAGTCTACTTGTTGAAATATCCGAGGGTGAGACACTTAACCCAATAGCTCGTAAGGAGTGTGTGTAAAAGGATAAATGAGATGCAAATTGAACAGTAAAGCACTCTGGATAAAAGTGCTTTACTGTCTAAATGTGGTTGATTTACCGTGTCATTTATGTTCTAATTAAAATTAATAAAATTATGTTCTAATGGTTTTTGGACAGTGGAGGTCGATGGCACAGGGGAATTAGCTACATCATCCTAAGACTACGCAGGCAATATTTTTTTAATAGCATCATTTGTTGTTGTTTATGTATTTTCATCACATTCTTTGACAGTAATAGAGATTGTAGAGTATTGCTAGCCTTGCTTTTTAAAAGGTTGGTCCACCCAAATTATAGAAATGTATCTCTAGTGGTATCTACCCCAGAGACAGTTTAGCTTTTCTTGCTTGAGGTTTCTTTAAAATTCTAAAGCCAACACAATATAATGGAGGTGAATAAAATGAGGATGATTTGTGTTTGTCTGACTTTCCACTTTGTTTTATACATTTAGGTGATCCAACTGTATGAGACCATGCTAGTGCGTCATGGTGTCATGTTGGTAGGGCCTGCAGGTGGGGGTAAGACCACTGTCTACACCATCCTAGCAGACACACTGGAGACCCTCCATCGCACAGAGCACATGGAAAACAACCCCTTCTTTCAGTCTGTTAAGACTTATGTTATCAACCCAAAGTCTGTCACAGTGGGAGAGCTCTACGGAGAGGTACTGTACACAAGAGAAGGAACAGTTTCTTCATTCTTCTCTCTATATTGATTTATTTTATCTACCTCTACTGCTCAGGTTAACACATTGACACTGGAATGGCGCGATGGACTGATGGCACTGAGTGTCCGTCGTGCAGTCAGCGACACCAGTGACGACCACAAGTGGGTGATCTGCGACGGGCCAGTCGACGCCCTGTGGATTGAGAACATGAACACAGTGCTGGATGACAATAAGATGCTCTGTCTGGCTAACAGCGAGAGGATCAAACTTACTCCTTCCATACATATGATGTTTGAGGTTAGAGCTGAACACAGAGAAATTTTAATATTTTGTCCAGAATAAGGGTGATGCTCTCTTCTTATGTGTTTTATTACATGGTTCTATAGTATTTTGAGCTCTGAGTTCAGCTCAATTGTTCTCATTCATTAACTTTTTTTTCAGGTCCAGGATTTGGCTGTAGCATCTCCAGCCACAGTCAGTCGCTGTGGGATGGTTTACATTGACCCAGATGAGCTCAAGTGGATGCCCTATGTCCAGACATGGATCAGCGGTCTAGGAGACAAGGTTGGACATAATTTATCTGTGTCATTTACAGATCTATTAGAACAATATTTTGAATTGTAAAACCATTTCAAAATGGCTGAAAGCGTCTTCACGTTACAGAGGATTTGCGCTTGGTATTGAGTACTTATAAAGTAGTATTAAATGTTTGCTTAAGTTCATTTTCACCTGACAGGCCAGTGTTATCACACACAGAATATGTAATGTACATTAAGTTTATCATGGCTGTGGGTATCATCCATCAAATAATTTCCCAGTCTGGGATCATTAAAGTAATTCTATCTGTCTATCCAAAACATGAAATACTCTTTATACTCTTATCCAATATCACTGAGTACTAATGTTTCATGAATCACCTGCCGTCCTTGCTCTTGTATTCTCTGTGAAGCTGTGACTGTGTGTTCCTGACTGTTTGTGCACTGGTACACAATAGGTAATGTGCCCTTTTCAGGCATTACAAGCAGGAGAACTTCAGCATCAGCAAAAATGTTGATGACAGCACATCACATCAAAGGTTATAGCTTGCAACATTAGCCCTGAGCTGCTTAGGGTGACATAACAGAGCAGTGAGAGTGGGTCATCTCTCGCCTCAACTTTTAGAACAATCTCTCTCTCACTCTTTTGTTTTGTATTTCTCTCAGAGTCTAATTGTCTGAGGCTAATCTGTTTGTTAACAGTGCATTTGTTTGTTGCTTTTGTTTTCTTCCTTTGTGCTCCCTTCTGCACATTCATCTCCCACGTTTGAGTATTTCAACCTCTGCTTTAAGCTAACCAAGTCCATTTTCTAACAATCCATTTTTTGAAGAAGAGGCTTTTTTTTCTTAGTTTAATTGTTGCATTCTGCTTGTTTGAGGTAACTTTGATTACACATTTAAAACAAGTGTGTAGTTGTTAGAGTTTATAATGAATTTTGTATTGATTCCCACTTGGCTATTTTAACTGAGGGAGTCCATCTCTCCGTATCTTTTGGGGACAGGGAAAACATTGCCTGCACTTATTCTAATTCTCTGTTCTTTTCTCTTTTCTTCTAAACTCTCCTTGTTAAGGAATAATTTATCATTCTGGGAAATAAGCTTATCCCTCGCATCTCTTCATAAGATATGAAGCTACAGCCAACCAGATAGCTGAGCTTAGCATAAAGACCAGAAACAAGTAGCAAACTAAGTTTGCTTTTTTTTTTACCTTTGCACAGAACCAGTCAACACATGTACCCCTTGCTTGCATTCAGATTTAACTGACAGATATGAGAGTTGTATTATTCTTGTCATCCACCTCCAGGCAAGGACGTGAATAAATGTTATTTTCCCCAAAATGTCAACTAACAAGGTTGCGTCAGTTGTTGGGACACATGTCTGTTAAAGATCTGTTTATCACATCACCCTACACTGCCCACATCCACCTCTCTGTGACACTCTTTCTTCCCTCACTCCATGTTGTGTTTCAAGCTCCCAGATGCCGTGCGCACATACCTGCTGGAGCTGTTTGAGCAGTATGTGGAGGAGGGTCTTCAGTTTGTGTTGAAGCATGGCACACAGGCAATTCCTCAGGTGGACATCAGTAAAGTCACCACACTTTGCTCCCTGCTAGAGGCACTGCTGCTTGGCGAAGGAGGGCCTGACCTCAAGATGGTATAATAATCACAAGATTTAACTGTCACTTCAGTAGAGCTAGAGTTCTGTTTATGGTGTCACACAGACTAATCTATTAGTGCACATGATGAGGTTTTACACAATAACTCAGCGCTTTATTCAAAATGGTGTAGGCAATAAATTGCTAAGGCATATTCTGTGCTTAAGGGTCTGTATATGAGATTTTGACCATTAATGGAGCAACAAACAACTAGTTACGTCCTAAGAAGAGACAAAAGTGTGTGTTGTAATCTGAGCTTCTTTGTTCTTTGTTTTGGTAGCTGGTCTGCCCACACTTTCATATTATTGATTGACCATCCCTGCATTTATATAGAAACTAAGAGATTGTCCTCCCACACAGTATTGTGAACGAGTGCAGTTGGAAGCATTCAGCTGAAGGTGACCTTCCAGAATTTCCTCCACTAGAAAGAAACCATAATTTTTAGTGGAGGACTATTTGTTTAAGATAGCTAGCGTTAGCAGGACAGCTAGCCAAATGATAAAAGCATTACATAGATTTAGGTCATTCAGCAGATCAAAGAAATAGACCATAAGCAGGCTGAATATGTTAAAAATGTTACGAATTGACAAGAGCACATTGTAGGTCACGTGCATATTTGATTTTGAACTACAGTTTATCCTGACATACTAATGCTGGCATCTATCTCTTGTGTTTGTGTGTGTGTGTTGGTGTCAGGACTCTGAGCATCCCAACAGTGTGTTATGTCTGACCTTCATATTTTGCTACCTGTGGGCAGTAGGCGGCAACTTGACCAGTTCACACTGGGATGCTTTTGACACCTTCATTAGGGAGCAGTTTGAAGACAACAGGGATGTAAAGGTATACCACATATGCACACACGTACACAGATACATACAGAGATAGAAGCACACTACTGAATGTGCATCACAGATTGACATACAGTCACTACCCTGATCTGTGTTGCTCAGAGTCAAACCCATTTACCAAAGCACTGGCTGTTATTGGAATGGAATATGTGAAAAGACCTGGACATGAACTCGTATTGTATGCAGTATAACATCAACATACTCTTGGCAATGGATATATCTTGCTGTAGCACAGTTAATCTGAAAGAGGGTTCTTCTCTGTAATATCAGTAAAGACATTAAGAAAGTGTATCCATATTGTACATTCTGGTAATTCCTTCATAGGGTTTACAAGGAACATAGGGTAAATCAGATTGCAAGAATCAGCTTTGCCTCCAAGGTTATGTAAGTCCATTGCATACCATTATAATAACGTGCCCCCCTTGCAGAATTTACAATTGGACATTATTGAATGAAGGGAATGATTTTTTTTTGTAAAGAATGATTAAGATGCAGAGAAAAAGATGGTGGAACCTGGAGGCTGAAATTGTGAATCCCTCAGTCCTCAGTCTTTCAGCCTCACAGGAAATGGAAAGGTAATTGTTTAAGAGGTTTGTCTTGGCTGGCAATAGTGGCAGATGATTTAGGGGGCATCTTACTGACAGAGACAGAACACACTAGGGCAGGAGCGTGATTCACTCACCTGACGGAGGAGTAAGCATGTAAGTAGAAGATTCTTGACGGCTGCAGAGCATCATCTGGAACATCCCAGATGCTTCCACATCTGTTCATCGGAATTGAATTTTTGAATTTTTTATAACGGATAGCTGTTTGTGTAGGTTTGTTTGTGCTTACCCTGAGATGACGCCAGTGCAGCCAGCACCCAGCTGTGAAGCTTGAGGGAATAAACTGCACACAAACTACTGGTGTAACTAGTGTGTGTCTGTGTGTGCCTGGGGTCCACACATGGGAACCATAGAATTTGGATTAACAGTCTGTCCTTTGTGAGCAGAGGGTATTTTGATGTTAATAATTTGCATAAATTGAGCTGACCTACCTTCTACTAATGAACCCTATGAACAATATACAGTCACATAGAAAGTGTGTCTGAAATTGACCTGTTATCTACTTGTAGTAAAAGGTCACAAAAAGTACAAACAGCTATCAAAATAAACAGTTAAGCTTCGCCACAGAGATGTCAATAGTTAACGGCAAAGTCACATTGGACACATGACCAAAACAGCAAAATAAAGTGTCTTTGCGACGAAAAAGTGGCATGTCAGAAATATATTATCTGGAGATTCAATTAAGTAGTCTAAGAACATGACTCCTCGACTTTTTTCATTTAAAACCATTGGCAAAAGTTCCCTGCTTTATGTGTTTCTACAGAATAAATGAAAGCAAAATTAAATTGGACTCCCTGCTAAATATAGCAGAGAAAAACTCACATGCCACAGGGAAACATCCAAAGTACAACATAACAGAAACTATAATCATGAACAGTAATGGTAATGGACAACAAAGTAGTCGTAGTTTCTTGAATGCCTTATCTCTAGGGAGGTTTTATAGCTAATGTCATATGTACAGTTTAATACAGGCACTTGAATGCATTATTATTATTTATCCAGTTCTGTGTGTATTGTCATACATGTTGATTAATGTGCATTCGTCTGGGCCTTTTAGCTCCCGAAGAATGAAAACCTGTGGAATGTGTACATCAACTTTAATGACAAGTGCCTAGAGCCATGGGGGAAGAAAATCCCTTTCTACATGTACAACAGGGAGCAGCCCTTTTTTGATTTGCTGGTCCACACCACAAACACTGTCCGTTATGGCTACCTGATGGAGAAACTGCTATCTGTTCGACGTTCAGTACTCTTCACTGGTGACACTGGAGTGGGAAAGGTAAGACAACAATAGCAACACTGTGACATATTGTAAAGTGTAAGAAGGGCATCTTGGTTGTACAGAGGAAAATCACAAATGGTGTTTCAATAAATACTGGCAGTGCCACTATAAGAGCAAGTTAGCCAGGACCCGCTGCTAGTGTTAAGCTTGAGACATGCCTCTTTGTCTTTGAGTTTGGAAACATTTTGTGGACGCTAGATGTGCACAGGTTGAGATTTTCCAATGATTCCGAGATTGTCCAATGACGATCTTGTTTTTAAAAGTCTGACCTGCCAATTCTGATGTTCTACAGATCTATCTAACGGCACACCTTGTTGTCAATTCACATATTGTCTATGTCACACAGAGACAGGCAGCAGAAGAAAAGAGGAAGGTGTTATAAAGAGCTGTTGGGGGGTTGAGCGGCATGTGTGTGTAAATCTGACCGGCACAGAATCTGACATATCTGATACCGACCAGCTGGTCACCGGTCATTATCAGTTATGCCAAGAAGTGGCGAATAATGGCCCCTAGCCGTTCCATCGTTGCATCTCTATGCTCACATAACTGGAAAGCAGTGTTAGATTTAACAGCAGACAATGTACAGAAAAAGAAAAAAGTCATAGAACAAACCTCAATGGAAACACTGGAATATAAGCTTGTTAAGTCAATTTGACAGGGAATTTACATTGAATAACATATTTGTGTGCTTCTGATGTTTGGTTCCTTGCCTCAATTTCATTCAGTGCTACTGGAAATCTTTCCCACAGATGAGACTATACAAAAAAAAAAATCATAAAATAAATCTAATCATATAATATTACAGCACTTATTTACATAAAATGAAATAAAATAAATTTCATATATTGGTTGTTGAGATAATTGCCAAATTCATAGGAATACCCCAATAATGAATCACAGTTTAACTTTGGTGCTCAGTTCCTACTATGAATGTTTTCGTTTGTTAAACTATTAGATCCTCAAAGTTTAAGTAGAAAATGAAAAAATTCAAGAGGGTTATAGAAAAGTAAAACTGTTACAGGCCAAAGTTATACAAAATGTAAATGTGTGTTTTTATGTGTCTGTCACCACAGTCAGTTGCGGCTCGAGGCCTTCTCAGCAGTATCCATAAAAGGGGAGGATACCTTCCAGTCTACATCAACTTCTCTGCTCAGACCTCCTCTGCACGCACGCAGGAGATCATTGAGTCCAAACTGGAGAAGAAGAGAAAAAATGTTTTGGGTATTGGCTTGTAGTTGGAGTAATACACAGTCATATTATGTTGCAGTGTAAAACTGTGTAATAACTGACATTGTCCTTGATTGAGATTGTTAATCTGGCCATTCCTTTATCCTTTTATACAGTTAACCTTCACTACTCTGTTAAATGATTTATTTTCCCTGCCTGTAGGTGCTCCTGGAAACAAGAAGTTGGTGGTGTTTGTGGATGATCTCAATATGCCTAAACTGGACAGTTATGGCTCTCAGCCTCCAATAGAACTGCTGCGTCAGTTCCAGGACTTTTCTGGCTTTTATGACAGGAACAATTTCTTCTGGAAAGAGATCAAGGTATAAATGTATTCAAATAACATGAGCTAAATTGTGAAGATGCTTTTGACCTTAATGGTTATGTATGTGCATACATCTGACATCTGGCTGCATGGTGTTCAGCACACAGCTGTTACAGTCCCATGTAGTCATAGCTTTTATAAGTCTAAATGGAAAGGATCATCGATGGAGCATTTAAAGGAACATTGCTCAGTTGTCGTAGGACCAGTGTTCCTCCAATCTATAGTCTAAGTGCTCATTAAGCAACACTGCTCCTTTTCTATTTCTAATGTTTCCAGTTTTTATGTTTAGCCAGACTAAACTGTCCAGGTGCCTTATTTAAACACTCTAAGATGGAAATTATATTGATGTTCTCATTTAGTACTGGGTGAGTTGGCAAACAGCAGAATTGGTTTTCTGTTAAGTAACAAAGTGTAGATATAGCTCTTTGGTTTTTGTTTTAACGCAGTCAGCATCAACTTAATTTGTTCCCTTGTTGTACTTTTAATGAAGTTTGTCCATTTGTATAAGAAACTCATTCATCTTGCGTGCTGCTGTGTTGGCATCTGTATGTGTGGTAATACTGTATAGTGGATGTTTTCTGTTCTTTACTAATATAACATTTTTTATTTTTATTTAACTGTAATCACAAAACTGATTGCACTTTATACTACATGGGATGTCTGACAATGCAATATAGTTGAGTGTGTATGTGTGTATGCATGATCTTGAATTTACACATAAACAATCATTCAGAATCTTGTGTAATAATGCACTGCATCACAGATGGACAAGGTCATACACATGCAAACACAAACACAGTATTTATAAGAGAAGAAAGGATTATGTTTTTGGTTTTCATTTGGAAACACAATCAAGGCAAACTAATTTATCCTCACGGTGAATTACTTTTTTAAAATGTAATTTCTAGTCATGACATATATCAGGTTCAAGATTCAATATGTACACCCTGATTAAAGCTAGAATCATCATGGACTGTATTTTACACCCACCTGCCTTGGCAGGCATTCTGACCATTTCTGTTTCTCTCTCTTATGCTCCATTCCTCTACCACCTGCTCTTATGGAGAATGTTATTACTTTGACTGGCAACATGTGTCTTATTTGTTTTCCCCAGGGGTGAATATAACACATATTGCCCTTATTGATTTTTTAAATTAACAGACTTGCTAACATAGTTTCTGAGCTATCTACAGCTTTTCAGATGGTGGAATGTCTGCCCTCAAAGCAGAAGAAGTACTCTTTTTGTAACGTATCAGATTGGATGAGGGTGGTTTTATGTTTAAATTATATGTCTGTACTTGAAATCTTTTAAATAAAGAAAATACTCTTGTGGCTATGTAAGAGAAACAAACTAAACTGAAACATTACTTTTTTGCTTTCACTTTAGAAGGCAAAAATATTTGATATTTCCCAAGTATCTCCTCTGATCTTTTCATGTTAGGAATGTCATCCATCTAAATGCTAAACACCTGCTATCCTGTGCATGAAAATAAATGTTAGATAGTGCTGAAACAATTAGTCAATCAATTGATTTTAAGACAATAAATCAACAAATAGCTTTGGATTTTGGACTGGTGGACAAAACAAGCATCCTGAAGATGACACTTGTGGCTTTGGAAAATTGTGCTGGGCAAACTAAATATATATGAAATGATTAATTTATGGAAAATAATGTGCTCTTCTTCCTTTCTTCCTGCCCTCAAGGAAATGACCATTGCCGCTGCGTGTGCTTCTCCAGGCGGCGGGCGCAATCCGGTGACCCCCCGATTCATCCGCCACTTTAGCGTGCTATGTCTTCCCACACCCTCAGTGCAGAGCCTCCAGCAGATCATCAATGTGAGGAGACACACATACTATGTATTTACACAAACAGGTTCTTAACTGATTCAGAAATATTATAATGTTGCCAGGTTGCATTATGTACATGTTCTCTTCAAGCTTCGTCACTCTTTCTCATTCCTCCATTTCACCTCATTCCTCAATATTATTATTATTTATTTGAACCCCTCCCCTGCCTGCTCTGATCACTTTTACCTCCCAATCCTTATTCAGGTTTTCCTGGGAGGTTTCCTGAGAGAGTTTTCCCAGGAGGTGAAGGACTGGGCCCGTCAGATTGAGTATGCGGCTGTGGGGATTTACAACCGCTTGAGTGTAGATCTGCTGCCCACTCCAGCTAAGTTCCACTATGTATTCAATCTCTGGGACTTCTTCAGGTGTGTCCAAGGTGAGACTTGAGCACACATGCTGTCTGCACACACAGACATGCACACATTGGACACCCATGGAAATTGACCCGATCAGTGGATTGGTTATTGAATGCATCACTAAAAATGCTTTTTAATGTTAAGTACGGACTCACTCAGGAATAAAGCATATACATCCTCTCTTTTTATTCAAATAAACTTTAACTTTGTTGTACGAGACTGACGGATACAGATGGTGTCTAAATCTTGGCACCTCCTCAGCGTGGGGCACAGCCGTGATGCATCTCTTCAACTTCAACAAAGCTCTGTCTAAGCCTGGTGCTCCAAAATTGTCTGCACCATCACCCCCTCTGTCTCTTTTCTCCTCTCCCCATCACTTCCTTTACCCAGCAGGCATCATTACAGCACAAAGATGAGCTGAAATGACTTCTGTGACTGCTCTCTACTACTTGTTCAGCAGAGCTCGAGTGCATTACTCAAACACAAAGTTCCCTTTTGCAATACACATTGTTCGTGAGGGGTAATAACTAACACCCACTCATGTCATTTTGTTATATTGCTGGCATCACATGGCCTCTTCTCTTTTTTTAACATGCATACGTGGCCTTAGTAATTATTTGTATATGAATCTCCCTTTTTTATCCTTACATCTCAGTTTTTTCTCACTACGTGTAATGCAGATGGATTTTAAGAGCAAAAAAAAAATCTCCTTCACGTTCATCTTTCCTCTCTTGATGACCAGGTATATTGCAATGTGAGTGGAGTCAAGTGAGAGACAAAAACCAGATCTTCCGTCTCTTCTGCCATGAGTGCCAGCGGGTGTTCCACGACCGACTTGTCAACAACCAAGATAAGACCTATTTCAACACCATAGTCTGCGAGATGGCCAGTAAGAACGCGGTCACAAAGACCATCATGATAAACCGTCACGCTACACATTTTACAGTTACAATCCTGATTCCGAAGTTGGGACGCTATCATTTTTTTCTCATGTTGTTTATGAGCTATCTTGGCAAAAATATGTTTTTTCTTTTTTTTTGCTTGCCTCTCACTTTGGATTCTTTGAATTCATAATGAGTAAATATTTACTAAAAACAAGACAGTTTTGATATAACATGAAATGTCTTGTCTTTGTACTATATTGAATTATTATAAGTCAAAAAAGGATTCAAAAGTCATTGCATTCTGTTAATTATTTACATTTTGAACAGTGTCCCAACTTTTTTTAAATGGGGTTGTATTTTGTATGTTTCCAAGTTGAAGAATATGCCTCTTTTTGACCCTGTCTCCCTCTTTCTTCCAGGCAAATATTTTAGCATTGACTTGGAGCCCTCGTACTTTGTTACTCAGCCCATCATATTTGGTGACTTCATCAAGGTCAGATTCTGACTTCTCCTATTGAAAATGCTTGTTGAGTTCAGAAAACATTTGATTTGCTGTTAACACTGAGTACCTTACAACCTTAACTTGTAGGTGGGTGCAGCGAAAGCTGACCGTCTGTATGAGGATCTGACAGACATGGATAAGGTTCAGGCTGTTCTCCAGCACTACCTTGATGATTACAACATGACCTACTCCAAGGAGACAAAGCTGGTTTTCATTCAGGATGCCATAGAGCATGTCTCCAGGTGTGTACGTGCAAATGTGCACAGCTGAATTGACAGATTTTCTTTTGGGGTGACTTCTTAGTTGGTGGTTAATGGATTTTAACTGAAGGTGGTCCAAACTGTCAGATGAAAATCACACCAAGGAAGAAGTCACAAAAGAGTCGGTATGGTGCTTGTTCAAGAGAAATATCTAGAAAAACATTTGAAGTGCTTAAGTTTATCTCTGGAAAACCTGCTCTCAAAGTTTAGTGTTTAAAAGAGATATGATTGTTGCTGATAATGAAGTGACTGTCAAATGTTTAGATGAATTTTGAGAGAAATGATTTGTGCGTAAGATTCTTCATATGTTTATGAGTTCTGTTATATCAAGTCCCATACTGTAGAAAGTGAGATTTCCAGTCAGTCGACAGAGAAATGCACACAGCCCATATTCAGAAACTATGCTTTAAGGCAAGCTGTCAGGGCTTCTGTAAGGTTGTGATGTCACAACTACACTGTCAATGCCCTCAGCCATGCCGCCGGCATCGCCCTGATTGCAAAAACACTAGCAGAGTTAATGCAGAAACACACTGGGCGAATGCCTGCTCAGGCCTGTGGGAGCTGACCAATCAGAGCAGAATAGGCTTTTCGGTATGGAAGGAAACAGGCACTGAAACAGGTTACAGTGACAGTTTTTTGAACATTAAAACTCTTTAACTTATTTTAGTACCCTAAATAAAAGTATGAACCTCTAAATGGGAATAACATGATTGCTTTAACAACAGAACTGTAGAATGAACAAGAAAAGATTAAAGTTAGAAGGCAAAGCTGCAGGGTCGCGCTGCAAATGATGACAGTGATTTTATTTATTTTCTTCTAGGATTGCCCGTATAATTCGTCATGAGAGAGGCAATGCCCTGCTAGTTGGTGTAGGAGGTACAGGCAAGCAGTCACTCACTCGGTTAGCAGCCCATATGAGCAGTTACTGTTGCTTTGAGATTGATCGGAGTCGAGGCTACAACTATGACAGCTTCCAAGAGGACCTCAGGAGGCTCTACAAAATGGCTGGTGTGGAGGGAAAAGATACGGTGTTCCTCTTAACGGATACTCAGGTATGATGGAAGGACTTGGTTGACATAGAGATTACAAATATTCATTGCCTGTAGATTTTTCTATTGCACATCCAATTCTACTCTTCACTTTGTCTTTCCTGTTGTAGATTGTGGTGGAGGAGTTTTTAGAGGATATCAACAGCATTCTGAACACTGGCGAGGTGCCCAACCTTTTTGAGAAAGATGAACTGGAGCAAGTACTAGCTGCCACCCGGCCGAAAGCCAACGGGGCAGGAATCAACGAGGAGAACAGGGACGAGGTTCGCACAGAAACAAACACTTGCTGTAAAATCATTCAGGCAGTTAAAATACAATCCGGTTTGTGGATCTGTAACATATGCCAGAAAACAAATGAATTCAAGTATGCCATGCAGATGATCTGAGCAAATGAGTGAGTTAGACAGTTGAGTAGAAAGCTCAGTGAGTTGTGGTGCTGGAAGATGATGAATCAAGATGTCAGGAAAATTAGGCTGTGTAAAGAATACTGAAATGCGAATGTCAATACAATTTTAACCTAACAAGTGTGGGTGTTTTTCTAATGGATTCCAATGGGTGCCAGAAAGGATAGTGGTTTACCCAAAGGTAAGAAATGTTATTAAAGGAATGATTTGACATTTGAGGAAATAAATTTTTTCAATTTCTTGCCAAGAGTTAGTTGATATGTTCGATCAGAATCTCGCGTCTGTGCTGGAAATGTGAAGCAGCCTCCAGCAGCTGCTTAGTTTTGCTCAGCATAAAGATTGGAAAAGGGGGAAAGAGCTAGCCTGTCATATCATACTTGTTTTTTTCCGTACAAAAACATGTAAGTGTAAAAATTGACGTTGTGGTTTTATGAGAGGTTCTGTGCCAGACATTCGCTCACGCACGGCCGTAACACAAAGTACATTCAAGAGAGATTTGACTAAAACAGTAAAAAATAATCCCAGATATTGGAACCTATTTTTTTTTTTTTTATTAGATTAAAAGATGAAAAAAAGGGATTATCTGTATCAGACGCTGCAGTCAAAACAAAGACTGAGCACTGTCTGTTGCTAAAAGAGGATATTTAAAAACTTTCAAAAACATCACACATACACAGTGTTACCCATCAAAGTCTTTGGCCCCAGGAGAGCTGTAGGAGTATATCAGTCTTTAATGTTACCTGCCTGCTGAGACCGTGCCTCCAGCAATTATGGTATCTCTGCGTGTGTGTGTGTGTGGCCTTCAGGTGTTTCAGTATTTCATCTCTCGTGTACGGGAGAAGCTGCACATTGTGCTCTGTATGAGTCCCGCTGGCGATGCCTTCAGGTCCCGCTGTCGTATGTTTCCCTCCCTGGTCAACTGCTGCACCATCGATTGGTTTGTGCAGGTATGCAGGCTTTCATTTCATAAGAACTGCATATCTTTACCCCTTTTGAAACCTTATCTCTCACTCTCTCCTCTCTTGCACAGTGGCCTCGTGAGGCCCTGCTCTCCGTCTCACAGGCCTTCTTCCAGAATGTGGATTTTGGGAGCGAGGAGCAGAAACAGAACTTCTCAGCCATGTGCGTGGAAATACATGTTAGTGTCACTGACATGGCTGAGCGCTTCCACTCAGAGCTGAGACGCCGATACTACACTACCCCTACCTCATACATGGAGCTCATCAACCTCTACTTGTCCATGCTGGAGGATAAGAGGGAGCACCAAGTGCTTGTGAGTCCAACCATCACAATGCACAAGCAGTTACCAGCACAAGTGATTAGTTGTCAGTGTTGGAATTGATGGTGAATCTTTACCTTACATTTTTACAGAGGACAGAGCATTTTTCTTGATAATCAGCGTCTTTGTGGATGTTGAACTGTCATGCACATTGTCTTAAATTTTTGTAGGATATGCCTGCAGGCAAAATATGCATCATATTTCCCTGTGTGGGGGGCTTGTTAATGTATAGGCCAGGGATCGTGTGAAGAATGTTCTGACCAAACTGCTGAAGACCAATGAGCTTGTGGACAAAATGAAAGTGGACCTGTCTGTTCTGGAGCCAGTCCTGCAACAAAAATCCACTGACGTTGATGTCCTCGAGGAGAAACTGGCTACTGACCAGGAAAGCGCTGACAAGGTCTGTGTTTGCATATGAGAGAGGGAGAGCTTAACAAGAGATAAACACAAAACTTTCAATAATTGTATCTATTGTCTCCTGAAAGTGCCGAAAAAGACTGATACCCTTCTGTTGATGCTCTCGTATATTTGTGTATTAAACAAAAATGAATCCTTGCCACAGGTGCGTGAAGTAGTGCAAGAGGAAGAAGCTTTGGCCAATGCCAAAGCCGAAGAAACCCAGGCCTTGAGGGACCTGGATGAGGCTCTGTCAGCCACGGAGGATGCCAATCAGGCCCTTAATTCTCTCGACAAGGCTGACATCACTGAGATCAAGGCGCTCACCAAACCCCCAGACCTGGTCAAGACTGTCTTGGAGGCTGTCTGCATCCTGCTCAACTCCAAGTCAGTGTGCTTTTCTCCTACTCTAAAAAAACAGACTTCCCTTCCTTAAAGATTTATGATTGAAGTTATGTGTCTGCCTCTGTGGTCACATAAGAGTGCCCTTCTCTCCCCAGTTTATATTCCATTATTGCTAGCCTTCTTCTCACTTATTATGTCACATCCTAATAATCTATTACAGAAAAAAATACAGATGGATGAAGCAATTTAAAGCATAAACAAGTATAAGAGCATGGATAACAGACAAGACATTACATCATTTGTTCAGCTCAACTGATTTAATTCAACACCAGTGGCAAATGATCATCTGTAAACACTTTCTAATTCTGTCAGATCCAAATTAATTGCTGGTGAGGGAACCTGATCCAATTTCAGTCGAGGATAAGTGACTTCAAAAAAACAAGTGTACCAAATAGGAAAATGTAGTCACACCATGTCTGTGTCCCAAAAAAGATCTATCAGGTGTGTCATTTATCGCGTTGATCAATCATTTTAATCACTGCTGCAACCTAAAATATCAGCATTGTTATTATTATTACCATAATTCTAGCCATTTTTTACAGTGATAATCATATTTGTCACTCTGCCAAATGTGTGAGATTTAAGCCTAGTTTTTAATCCCATATATTTTGTTGTCAGCATCCAGAGAGATTACCCTACCATCTCATGACTCATCCCTCTGTCAACCCTTACATTTCATCAAGCAGTAATCTACTGCATTGCTGCACTAAATCCAGTCCTGCCTAATATCCTGTCTACTTAAACCTTTAACATGCATTGTTTCACCTCCCGTACACTAGTACTATGTGAAACTAACACACACTGCTAATTCAATGCAAAGGTGTCAATTTATGTATTTCACTATAAGTACCCAAGTTAAGTGAAAACCACCAAGGTAATAATGGTCACAAAAACATTTCTTTGCTTTTGCTTTAGTAATTTCCATGGTTTAGGCTACTGTTGTCGGACATAAACACTCAAGGGGGCAGTATTCACATACAAATTGGCCACAACATAACAATATGTTGCTCATGTGTATAATACTATAATACCACATCCTAAAGTAATACCTAAGCAAAAAATACCTACACATATTAATACCATAAATTGGAATTAGTCGTGCGGTATTAACATACACATAGATACACACAAAGATGCCATTTTATTTAATTATTTAGGCCAATAATTTATTTTTTCATTACATTTTTTTCCCCCATGGGTGCTGAACCGTTTTTGTGGGTGCACCCATGTGACCGCCGCACATGTTTCTATGATGCCAAGTCACATGAAAATGAACATGTAATATATCTTTTTATACATCAGACTGTTGTTTTTCTTGCTCTGAGTTGGGATGTG
Source organism: Sparus aurata (assembly GCF_900880675.1). Lineage (NCBI taxonomy): Eukaryota > Metazoa > Chordata > Actinopteri > Spariformes > Sparidae > Sparus > Sparus aurata. The sequence goes on along the minus strand of NC_044187.1, from coordinate 31,303,660 downwards.
AGTCTTTTCTGTTGAATGTGATTTGTGAGCATTGCATGTCAAAGTGTAATTCCTACATTATAATCACAGTATCGTGACATGCAGAAGTTTATATTACAATGTGCCACGTAGTCAAACTGGAAATGTATACTTTGTGCCAATATGAATTAAGCCATATACGAACACTATTAATCATTATTAGCCATTTTGTTTGGCCCCCTTTTTTTTCCCGCAACTCTTCATCAACATCCCTCTCTCCACACAGCCCGGACAGGCTTGGAGCCAAGCAATTACTTGAAGATGCCAATTTCCTCAGGCGCCTGACAGACTATGACAAGGACAATATCAAGCCTCAGATCCTGTTGAAACTTCAGAAATACATCAACAACCCTGATTTCATACCTGAGAAGGTCTGTTTGGATTTCAGGTTGAACACTCCGATATGGCAGCCAGATCCTTGGGTGCAGGGTTCAGAGTAAACGCATTGTGGGGAAATTGTAGTTCAAACATGTTGACAGTTTTAAAAATACCAGAGCTGGGAGGAAAACAGGAAAATAATCGCTTAAGTTTTGATTATAACATTATGGTCATATGTACTGTATGTTACTGAAAAGAACAATGTAGATTTTGGATTACCATAAATTGTTAATGTATTGTGGCTCGTAACACAATGTGTTTCGATAACTGTGACTTAATGTAATTCCTTTTTTTTGCTGTCGGGTTTAGGTGGAGAAGGTATCAAAAGCCTGCAAATCTATGTGCATGTGGGTCAGAGCCATGGACCTTTACTCTAGAGCCCTCAAAAATGTGGGCCCCAAGAGAGAAGAACTGGCCAAGGCACAAGTCAGTAACATGCAGCAGAGTGCTGTATGCATACAGATTGTGATCATATTTATGGGCAGATTTTATGGATATTGCTTTACATACAGACATTACATTTCGGTGGTCTTATATACGGTAATATCTCAGAACTGAATCTTTTTTTTTTCATTATTAAAACACACTAGAACAACAGTAACATCAATGATAAGAAATTGATTAAGAAGAGCAAACAATATTACAAATTGTTGTAGTGCAAAATACAAAAACAGAAGAGGTTTTAATTCCTCAAACTAATCATCATTTAAACATACAATGTTTCAGTGACTGCAGTTCCTTAAAAGGTTTTAGGTAGTTTTTGAATTTGTGAGGTCTCAATTGCCACAAAAATTGTACCAAATCTAATGTATCCATCCCTTAATTTTGTCGAAGTCAGTCTAGCTCTTCTGTATGAAAGCTTACATTTCAGATATTAAGAATCTTACAACCTACCACTGAACCATATACTACCTTTTTGCTTTATACTTGCACATTAATGTAAATTTACCTAACTCTGATACTATAGAACTGTAAGAACATATTCTTACATAAAACCTCCTCTACAGTACATGGGAACACATATCTACATAATTGTATACATACTTGCAGTGCTTGAATAGGTAAGATATATTTGTCTAAAGTCAGTCTTAAAGAGGTCATATTATGCTGATATTCCAGGTCAGACTTTTATTTGGGGTGCCCAGTAGAAGAGGTTAACATACATTATTTTTCTCATATGATGGATTGCTGCAGTACCCCTTTTCACAATGTTTCACACTGAATGAGGCATCCCGCCTATATTTAATCTTTGCTGCACATGCACACTACTTAACGGGCAGGATGTAGCCAATCAGAGGCAGAGTAGGGCAGGTCATGCTGGGTAAGGTAGTGCCATCTAAAATAACTGTATGTAACTGTATGTCTGCTGACTGAGTTGAATATATATATGCGATAATAAATATGTAAAAATATATATTTATATAATGCCTGCTACAAAGTGATGCACATAAGTTATGGAAGTAAAGGCCGACTCCAAACTAGGCATTTCAGGCGGTGCAGGACAAGTGTTTTCTGTTGGAGAGAGTAACTACCTTTGGCGTGGACGTTGAGCTTTTCACTTCACAGACCGTTTTATATGCCCAAAAATGCTACGTTACACAATAGAGAAGAGGAAAAAACCCAAAAGCATAATATAACCTTTTTAAATGTGGTTGAAAATCATCAGTAAAAAAGCTTGGGTCCAAAGTCTAAGTATCCTGAAAACCTGTAGACACCATTTTGTTTTTGTCAGGTCTATTCAATCCATTCACTATGCACTCTCAGTGCCACTCGGGATTGCCCTGCATACATTGCACCTATAATGAGAAGAAAAAAATTACTAAAATTATCTAAATGATTCATTTTCCTTTTGTCTTTTTTCCCCCTTTTATTCCAACCCATGCAGGAGGAGCTGGACCTGACCATGGCCACCCTGAGGGAGAAGCAAGAGAAGCTTCAGGAGATGGACAACCAGATCAAGGTCCTACAGGAGCAGGTTGACAGCCGCTTAAATGAGAAGGAGGAGTTGGGTAAAAGGCTGTTCCCTTTATATTTTACCATTCATTACTCAACCTGGGTTTTTAAACTGCCCAGCCATTGCATATTTCATATTATTGAATCCCTCTTGTTTTGAAATGTCTTCCATCTCTTTAGCTTTATTACCCATTGGATTTGAGAAAAAAAAAGTCTTCTTTACTGATATTCTTTTTCTTTCTGTCACTTTGTGACCCCTCTCTCTCCTCAAAGTTAACACCATGGCTCCGATGCAGGCGCGGTTGACCAGGGCAGGGAAGCTAACTTCTGCTCTACGTGATGAGCAAATTCGCTGGGAAAAAAGTGTGCCGTTGTTTGACCAAGAGATCATCGACGTTGACGGGAATGTATTAATTGCGGCTGCTTGTGTGGCCTACTATGGAGCATTTACTTCCCACTACAGGCAGCTGGTAGGTACAGTGTGGAGTCTTAAACCTTGATGCTATAGATAGATAGATAGAATTACTTTATATATACAGTGCACTATGCCTCTTTACACTGCAGCATCTGTATGAAAAAAAATAAACCTTCTTGTGGCCTGTATATCTTCCCAGAACAGAATGTATATACGGTAATATCTCAGAACTGAATCTTTTTTGTTATTATTATTAAAACACACAAGAACAACAATAACATCAGTGATAAGAAATTGATTAAGAAGAGCAAACAATATTACATTTGCAAAATACAAAAACAGAGGAGGTTTTAATTCCTCAAACTAATCATCATTTAAACATGCAATGTGGCCCCTTTCACCAGCTAACTGACCAGTGGATAATTCAGTGTCAGCAACTAAACATCCCCATCAGCTCCAGCTTCAGCCTGATCAACATTCTGGGTGACCCATTTGTCATCAACCAGTGGAACACAGAGGGTCTGCCTGATGACATCTGCTCTACAGAGAACAGGATCCTGGTGACCGAGGGCCGCCGCTGGCCTCTTATGATCGACCCACATGACCAGGTGAACTCGAAACTGGGATTAGCACGTTCATTCAGTGTGTTTCAGATGTGGATTGATTTGTTGTAAGTTGTTTATATAGTTGTATTCACACTGAGTTAAGAAATCCGAGTGGATATTTTTATTTTTTTTAATTCCTTGTCTTTTCAGATTCCATGTAATTTAAAACATTGACTACATGGTTGTGGTACCAGTGTAAAGACTAGAAAACAACTCTCAAAATAGAACTACCTGTCAGACATGGTCAGAGACAAAGTCACCGACCAGCCTCTTCCCCTAGGACACACACACAGTTCCCAGCTTCCCCACAAAGAAAAGACACAAACCAGCTCACTCAGATATCCAAACATGTACAGGGTGAATAATTGTCCAGCTTTTTAGGCCTCCGTCTAGCTGACTGGTCTGTGTCTTCTTGACCACTGACATGTCCAATTTTCTCTCCTGTCATGTTTCAGTCTTTTCTTTCTCCTCCATGCCTGTAAATCTGTCTGTCATTCTTTTTTCTAAAGCTGCTCTATCTTGCTTTTCGTAGACAGAGGGATGCAGATATGGGTTTGACAGGAACTCTGAAAAGTTATTTGTGAAGACTTCAGTGACTGATTGTACCTAACAGACACACTGCAGATGATATACTATATGTGGCCACAGCATTGAGTTCAATCACATGCAGTGCTATGTCTTTTCTGCTGCACTTTGATGGCTGCAGTCTACCTTTATTATGCCAAGTGCTAAAATTCGTTCTTAACCTATCATATGTGCAGGCCATCTTTTTCTGACTGATGAGTTTAGGGCTGCGCAACTCGTTCACAGCTTCATTCAAGACAATGACATTCAAATTCTAAATCCACATTAAAATGATGTGAAGCTTTTTTTGCATGGTAGTTGATTGTTGTTCATAAAATGACTCACATTTGAAGCTCCATTCCAAAAACCTAGATAGAAAATAGCAACATTCAGTACATTAGATAAATGTTATTTCTTCCCCCAGGCCGGCCGATGGATCCGCTCAAAGGAGGCCAAGCATGGCCTAAAAGTGATCAAGCTGACAGACCCGAACTTTCTCCAAACCCTAGAAAATGCCATAAGTACCGGCATGCCAGCACTGCTAGAGGAGGTCAGACCTTTATTGAACAGTCTTGTTTATTACCATATGCACGAGTGTTCCTACCTCTTGTATTCTATGTGTTTAGTTAAAAGAGACCCTCGACCCAGCTCTGGAGCCCATCCTGCTGAAGCAGACATTTGTGGCTAGTGGACGGACATTAATCCGACTCGGAGACTCAGATATTGACTATGACAATAACTTCAGGCTCTATATGACCACCAAGATGGCAAATCCACACTACCAACCAGAGGTAAGGACAGCACACATACAATCTCCAGATTAGGTTCATTTGGCAATGCCAGTTCTCTATGGTGTGATGGAATACACACGAGCACAACCCTGCTGGTTGCCTCAAGGTTTTTGAGAAGAAATCCCAAACCCTTTCCAGCCATGACAACCAGATGTTTATAGGCTTGTAAACAATATATTGTGTTTGTATTTGTGTGCCACTGGCTCATACATTAAAGATTTAAAGTTAAAATTGTTTTATATGAGTGTTAAGGGCACACTCAGAATCATTGGCTGTTTGGATGATTGATGATGGAAACGCACTGCAACAGTTTGATTTTGTGTTCCTGTTCCCCTTCAGGTGTTTATCAAAGTTACAATCGTCAACTTCACCATGACCAAGACTTGCCTGGAGGACCAACTGCTTAGGTACATAACTAGTCACACATGAAAAACAGATATCCCATCCTTCCCAAACCCCATATTACACATAAACAATCCACTACATAAGTCTGTCTCACCATTTTCTCAGTCTTTTTTTTATCTAGTGATATTTGTATTTGTTTATTTCTGCATTGACCCTTCTGCCTTCGCTCCTCCTCTCCTCAGTGATGTGGTGCTCCTGGAGAGTCCACATCTTGAGGCGCAGAGACACGAGCTGATCGTGCGCATCAATGCTGATCGCGAACAGCTCAAATATATCGAAGATCGTATCCTGAAGCTTATATTCACCTCTGAGGGGAATATACTTGACAACGAGGAGCTCGTTCAGGCTCTCCAGGAGTCAAAGGTACCTGTAAACTCATGCAAAGGTCATGTGGATTTCTTGTCTTGTTCTTTACTGTTAGGATAATTAATTTGACATAAGCTGTCAACATCTATGAAGGTCATTTCCACTTGTGTTCTTTCCTTGTTATTCACCTATTGCCCTCTGCTGTTCCTTCCTTTTCTCCGCCACCTCTCTTCTGTTCTTATTTTGTTTCCATTCCGCTCTTTCTTTTTTTTCACCTTTTCCTCCCCGTTGCCATGATTCCTCAGGTCACATCAGAGACCATAAAGCATCATGTGGAGGAGGCAGAGGCCACCAAGATGATGATCAACTCTGCAAGGGAGCGCTACCGGCCCGTAGCCACCCAAGGCTCGGTCTTGTACTTTGTCATCGCCAGTCTCTCTGAACTGAATCCTATGTATCAGTTCTCCCTCAAGTATTTGAAACAGGTGAGTAACCAGGCTTTATTTTTCAAGGCACAGACAAAGCTCCATTTCACTTTTTTTGGAACATTTTATGAAAAGAAGTCCAGCCCCCAGGGATTATAATTATTTTCTTGCTGATAAACATCTTACTGTCCCATTCTTCCTGTCCTTTACCATCTCCACCCCCAGCTCTTTAACTTCACCATTGAGACGTCAGAGAAGAGCAGTGTGTTAGAGGAGCGCATCCAGATCTTGCTGGACCAGATCCTGGTCAACTGCTACGTCAGTGTGTCCCGTGGCCTCTTCCAACAGCACAAACTTAGCTACAGCTTCATGTTGTGTGTGGAGGTCATGAGGCAGCGGGGAGAAATCTCCGATGCTGAGTGGCAGCACTTCCTGAGAGGAGGTTCCTTGTTGGAAAAGGTGAGTTTGGAAATCAAGGAAGAACATTCCTGCTTATGAATTGCCAGTGTCAGATAAAAATCTTGCCAACAGTTGAACGTAAGTTTTAGTGTAAAGTAAAATCCTTTGTGTCTTTGGACATCGGCATACCAGCCATGTGTTCTGACTGCTTGTCTGCACTGTCAGTCCGCTACAACAATCTGCGGGAATACATATGCACGTGTGTGGAGGGCACCCTACAAGCAAAATCCAGAAATTAGTATAAACAGAACTACTGTGTGTCAGTAGTGACTGCAGCTATCCATGTATGTGTCTGTTTAAGAGTATTTTATATTATACAGGCCTTAGTTAAACACTTAACCCACCGCTTTGTTCAGTTCTACCATCTATAATTCTGCTAGAACTTCATTAGTCGACTGTTGTCAAATCATTGCTGAACTTAGTGTGTTAGGGAGAGAACTACAATGGATGTTTTCCTGCCTGTATTATCCTGTGTTTCATTAGTTAAATGGTCCTTGTGTATTTAGTCCATGAGTACTGCCTCTCTTGGGGTCAGTTTGTCTGTGACAGTTCAACTGTCAGCTAATAAAACAGGTGAAGACAGGCAATGACAGAATAGACAGGAAACAACAAAACAAAAACCCAAAACCATGACAAATACGTCTAACTAAATTATCTGCCAAGTGGTACCAGCGACACTTCTCATCTCATGTGAATGTAGATCAAACTTGTCTCTAATTGTGGAACACAATACAAAGTGTGAATTGCCATAATAATTGAAAACAAATGTACTCAACAAATATCACAGGAAATGTTCTGAAATGAAATGAAATTGCTCTGTTTCATTATATTTCCATCGATCTGCTGTAAACCTGCTGTGTAAAGGTGTCATTTAACGTTTATATTAGCTCTACACTCCAGCTAGCCTGTATTAATGACATCCATTTTTAGCTTTTTTGAATTCACATATACAGTAGTTGGTGCAACAGTTGGTGCGAAAAGCTACATCAGTTCAGCTATTCAGAATTTGAATGTACCAGGCAGGCCAACTGTCAGTAAGGTGATTGGATAACTGAGGCCAGAACAAATTGTAAGGTATGAGGTTTTATTGCCTGCAGGAATGGAGCGATAACAGCCTATTTTTAACTGTGTCATTAGTTTTAAATGAAAAACCCACCTTATTTGGCTTACTGTTATTTCTTATAATTGAGAAAAATAGAAAAATTAGTTACAGTGTGTTGGCCGGGTCCTCTTAACAGCAGATAAAGAAGGTGTCATATTATTTTCCCCTTCCAAAACTCCCCCAGGTTGGCCTGTAGGCAGTGGCTTCATTCTTTCCCCCTCTTGTGTTTGGATTGAGTAAAAAAAAAAACCTTTGTCACAAAGTAGTCATCAGACTCTCTCTCTTGGCCAGCTTAATGCTGAGGAACTACTGACACTGATGGAAACTCACACAGTGAGCAAGAGACAAAAGAACATATGAGAAAGTGTGGGGAGCTTGACAAAATAAATATTTCTGCAGAGGAGAGATAAGAAATTGAGAGTATCTCTGTTTCTCAGCTGCCCATACAACCTGTAGGTAGCATGCTAATAGGCCTTAAACAATCAGTGCAAAAGCCTGAGTACGTCTAGTCAGAAGGCCTGTCCTGACACGTTCAGAGAGTCTAACTGAGGTCATCTTTATTCAA